>NW_011494956.1:9942261-9973413 GCF_000754665.1 Bison bison bison | reverse complement strand
GGGAGAAGGGGACAACAGAGGATGAGATGATTAGATGGCATCACCAACTCAATAGACTCAATAGACTCCAGGAGTTGCTGATGGACAGGGAGGCCTGGCATGTTGCAGCTCATGGGGTCACAAAGAGTCGGACACAACTGAGCAACTGAACTGACTGACTGAACAGATGAAGTTTCCTTGGTACTGAACAGAAATTGGGGGGGGTGGGAATAAGAGAGGAAAAACCTGTTCCTGAGACAGTAGATCAAGTACTGACCCTTGAGCAGAATTAAAGACTGAAGGCAGGAGGAGAAGGGGACAAATCTGCATTACTATAATGGGGAGAGGGACTGGGAGAGGAACTCTCAGGTCATGAATTAAAGTGGTTCCAGAAACAAATCCCAAGTGCACAATAGATGCAAATCCCATTCATTTCTGGAAAAACCAATCCTCATCCCTCCTCCCAGGTCATGGTAAAACCACATCATGAAAAAACTTTGTTTTTTCAAGGACTATGAGCAGCACACAGTGAATAACATGCATATAAGGAGACCACATTGCTGGGGACAACTCTCAAAATAGAAGCAAAAACAGCCTATTCTCCACACCACCCCTCCCCCCAAAGAAAACAGATTCTGGAATTATCAAATGCAGATTGTAAAATGCAAATTAGTGTATTTTTAAAAACACAAGGCATACTTGAAAACAGGAGAATGGGCCACTTAAAAATGGTAGACCAGATTTGAAAACCAAATATAACTTCCAGAAATGAAAAATAAAAATAAAGTGCAGTTGGACAAAGCTGAAAGAGAATTACTTAACTGGAGATGGAGCAGAAAAAATGCAGAATGTAGCAAAGAGAGAGAACAAATTACAGAAGAGAGAGTAAGATACAGGGATGATACAAAGCAAGTCCAATAGATGTTTAATTAGTGTCCCAGAGAAGCAGAGAGAAAATGGATCATAGACATCATCTGAAACTACAAAGGCTGAGAATTTTCTCCAACTGATGAAGATCAGTGCTCACAGGTACTCAAAATCCCAGGTAATCTCAAACAGAATAAATAAAAATGAGCCCATATCAAGACACAAAGTCATGCAATTAGATAACCAAAGACCAAGAGAAAAATTTGAGATAAAAGCAGAATTTTTTCTTTGACAGATTCCTCAAAGCAATGGCAGTCTGATGACTAACTCAGTGTTCATAATAGAAACAATGGAACAATTCCTTTCAAGGTATAGCCAAACTAGGATTTTATACCCAGTAAAAATCTTTCCAAAATGAAGGTGAAATGAAATTTCTAAAAAATTAAAACTGGGAGTTTGCTCTCAGCAGAAGTTCACCAAAGGAAATCCTAAAAGATTTAGGCAGAAGAATGTAAGATCAAATCTTAGGAAGACCTAAGATGCAAGAAAAAATGGTAAGCCAAAGAGCAGTAAGTTAGGCAGGCAAATGCAGAATGTATTTAAACTACATGAAAGAGATAATTGTGACATTTTTTTAAATGACAGAAAAATATAGCACATTACAATATTTGGAAAGTGAGGAAAGAGGTAAGTGGAGTTTAAATGTTCTGTGAACCTTGTATTATCCAAGAGAAAGACAAAGATCTTGATTCATTTAAAGTTTTAAATATACATTATAAAATGTTGGATAACCACTGAAGGGACAGAAATAGTACCACTTCCCCATACTAGTAGAAAGGGAAAACTTGAAATTAATTTTTTTTTTAAGCCAGAAAGGAGAGACAAAAAGCATGAAATAATATAGGTTGACCAAACATATCAGTAGTTACAGTAAGCGGAATAGGATCAAATGTTCAAGGTCAAAGATTTTCAGGCTGGATTTTAAAATAACAACAACCTTGTGAGAGACATAGCTAAACCATAAGAACATGTTAAGGTTGAAAGTAAAAGAATAAAAAAGGATAAGATGTAAAAATGCTACCCAAAGGAAAACAAGTATAACTATGTCATTGTTGTTTAGTTGCTAAGTTGTGTCCCACTCTCTGTGACCCCATGGACTGTAGTTTTCCAGGCTCCTCCATTCATGAGATTTCTCAGACAAGAATACTGAAGTGGATTGCCATTTCCTTCTCCAGGGGATCTTCCCAACCCAGGGACTGAACCCTTGTTTCCTGCCTGCTGAGCTACCAGGGAAGCCCCAGACAAAACACACTTTCAGGCAAGTAAACAATGCTAGAATTCAAGGTTAGTCATGTCACGATAATAAAAGATTTGTTTCACCAAAGACACGATGATTTAAATTTTTCATGCATCTAATTAAATTTCTTTATTGTGTAGAGCCAAAACAGAAAGAACCACAAAAAGAAACAGACAAACCCATTGCAGTAGTGAGAGGATTTGACAAACTTCACTCAGAAATTGATAGAACAAGCAAGTAAAAATAGAAACCATAGGACTTCCGTGATGGTCTAGTGGTTAAGAATTCACCTGCCAAAGCAGGAGAAATGGGTTCAATCCCTGGTCCAGGAAGATTCCACATGCCAAGGGGCAACTAAACCTGCGTGTCACAACTGTTGAGCCCAAGCACCACCACAAGAAAAGCCACCGCAATGAGAAGCTCGTGCACTGCAACTGGAGAGCAGCCCACGCAAGCCACACTAGAGAATACCCGCGAACAGCAATGAAAAACCAGTACAGCCAAAAATAAATAACATTTTTTTAAAAAGTAAGCATACAGATTTCAACAAGATAATTAACGATGCCGACCCAATAGAAATGCATGGAATCGTGCATTCAACATCTATAGAATATACACGATTTTTCAAGAATACACAGAATGTTGACAAAAATGAGCCCAAGCAATTTCATCCAACTTCGAAATATTGAAGTCATACAGAGGAGTTTCTTGAGTTTCTCAGACCACAAAACAATTAAACTGGAAATCAACAAGAAGACTGAAGAACTTCATGCGCATCAAAGTTGACGCACATGCTTCTAGAGAACCCACAATTCTCTTCAATCAAATGGACAAACTATCTTAAGCTGAATGGTAATAAAGAGTCTAAATGTTAAAACTGATGAATTTTTAAGCAGTCCTAAGAAAAAATTTCATTTTAAGTCCATACATTAGAAAAGAAAAAAGGCTAAAAATTAATGAGGCAAGCCTTTGTATTAGTTAGGGTTGGCTAGCGCACAGTAGTTTACTGACTCAAATGCATAATGGCTCAACCTAACAGGCAATTATTGCTTGTGCACTTAAGTATCTTGGACTGAGAGCAGGTTGGTTTTGCTGTAACAATTCTTCAGTAGACTGAGGCTCTGCGATTCTCAAAACTCTCCTTCTAAGATCACACTGGGGCTGTGGTTCTCATACTTCATGTGTTGTGTACTCAGTCATGTCCAACTCTTTGCAACCCCATGGACTATAGTCCACCAGGCTCCTCTGTCCATGGAATTTTCCAGGCGAATTTTCCAGGAGAATACTGGAGTGGGTTCCCATTTCCTCCTCCAGGGGATCTTCCCGACCCAGGGATCAAACCTGCATCTCCTGTTTACCTGCATTGCAGGCAGATTCTTTACCCACTGAGCCATCAGGAAGGCCTGTCTTATACTTCAGCATGTATCCAAATCATACAGAGGGTTTTTTGTTTTTCGGCTGATGTCACTGTTGTTTGAAATAAAAAATAAATGTTAACTATCTTATTATAGGATATAGGTAGTTCCAAATTTGGAATTTCAAAATTCCACCATTTGGGGAAATAATTCAGAGAATAGAATTTTAGAGTTTATTTTAAATTTTATTTTCCCCATACTATTATAAGAATATTTTCCTTCCCCCTAGCCTTACTGAGATATAGTTGACATATAACCTTGCGTACCTTTAAGATGTAAATATGATGATTTGATAGCACAATTTTGTATACCAAAGGTTTACCACAATACAGTTAGTTAACACCTCCGTCCCCTCACATAATTACCATTTATATGTGTGTGTGGTAAAACATTTAAAATCAGATCTCTTAGCAACTTTCAGGTATGTAGTACAGTATTGTAAATATTGTCAAAGAAAAAGGAGGAAAGGGGGCAAGGGAATAAACTTTGAAAGAATGACATAGTCTAAGGACATGACATAAACTGATTAGAACTAAATAGGTCCAAGATGGCAGACAAGTCACTTCCATTAGACCTTGAGCCTCAGTATATGCTCGTTGTAACACGTCAGCAAGCTAAATGACATACCCAGAAGCACCATGACAGTTCCAAGGCCGACCTCAAAGATCAAAAGCTGGGCAGTGGCCCAATTCCTGGAAATTTCTGCCCCTTCCCCTAAACAATTGGAATAATTTTCCTTCTCATTATCCTATGAAATTACACAGCCCATAAAAGCTAACCACACCACATTTTGAGGCCACACTTTCCTGTGTGATGGTCCACACTCTCGTCTGTTGAGTGTGTTTCTCTCTAAATAAATCCACTTCTTGCCTATCACTTTGTCTCTCACTGAATTCTTTCTGCAACGAGACATAAAGACCTTGACCTTCATTAGATCCTGAAACGGGTATATGGTCTCAGTTGGAAGACCATGGGTTTGGGGCAAGTTTGAGTCCTAACACATGAGTTCAAGTCCTAATCTGAGGGAAACAGTTTCATTTTGACTAAGATCTCCCACTTCAGCATTCTTACCTTGAGAACCCTGTGAACAGTATGAAAAGGCAAAAAGATATGACACTGAAAGATGAACTCCCCAAGTCAGTAGGTGCCCAATATGCTACTGAAGAGGAGTGGAGAAATAGCTCCAGAAGGAATGAAGAGGCTGAGCCAAAACAGAAACAACGCCCAGTTGTGGATGTGTCTGGTGGTGAAAGTAAAGTCCGATGCTGTAAAGAACAGTATTGCACAGGAACCTGGAATGTTAGGTCCATGAATCAAGGTCAATTGGAAGTGGTCAAACAGAAGATGGCAAGAGTGAACATCGACATTTTAGGAATCAGTGAACTAAAGTGGACTGGAATGGTGAATTTAACTCAGATAACCATTACATCTATTACCATGGGCAAGAATCCCCTAAAAGAAATGGAGTAGCCATCATAGTCAACAGAAGAGTCCAAAATGTAGTACTTGTATGCAATCACATAAACAATAGAATGATCTCTTTTTGTTTCCAGGGCAAACCATTCAATATTACAGTAATCCAAGTCTATGCTCCAACCAGTAATGCTGAAGAAGTTGAATGGTTCTATGAAGACCTACAAGACCTTCTAGAACTAATGCCCAGAAAAGACGTCCTTTTCATTATAGGTGACTGGAATGCAAAAGTAGGAAGTCAAGAGATACCTGGAGTAACAGGCAACTTTGGCCTTCGAGTACAAAATGAAGTAGAGCAAAGGCTAACAGAATTTTGCCAAGAGAACACACTGATCATAGGAAACACCCTCTTCCAACAATACAAGAGATGACTCTATACATGGACATCACTAGATGGTCAATAAAGAAATCAGATTGATTCTATTCTTTGCAGCCAAAGATAGAGACACTCTATACAGTCAGCAAAAACAAGACCAGGAGTTGACTGTGGCTCAGATCAAGAACTCCTTATTGCAAAATTCAGACTTATATTAAAGAAAGTAGGGAAAACCACTAGAGGTCATTCAGGTATGACCTAAATCAAATCCCTTATGATTACACAGTGGAAGTGACAAATAGATTCAAGGGATTAGATCTGATAGAGTGCCTGAAGAACTAGGGACAGAGGTTCGTAACATTGTACAGGAAGCAGTGATCAAAACCATCCCCAAGAAAAAGAAATGCAAAAAGGCAAAATGGTTGTCTGAGGAGACCTTACAAATATCTGAGAAAAGAAAGGCAAAGGAGAAAAGGAAAGATAAATCCATTTGAATGAAGAGTTCCAAAGAATAGCAAGGAGAGATAAGAAAGCCTTCCTAAGTGAACAAAGCAAAAAAATAGAGGAAAGCAATAGAATGGGAAAAACTAGAGATCCCTTCAAGAAAATTAGAGATACCAAAGAAACATTTCATGCGAAGATGGGCACAATTAAGGACAGAAATGGTATGGACCTAACAGAAACAGAAGATATTAAGAAGAGTTGGCAAGAATACACAGAAGAACTATACAAAAAAGATCTTAATGACCCAGATAACAATGATGTGATCACTCACCTAGAGTCAGACATCCTGGAATGCGAAGTCAAATGGGCCTTAAGAAGGCATCACTACAATCAAAGTTAGTAGAGGTGACAGAATTCCAGTTGAGCTATTTCAAATCCTAAAAGATGATGCTGTTAAAGTGCTGCACTCAATGTGCCAGCAAATTTGGAAAACTCAGCAGTGGCCACAAAACTGGAAAAGGTCAGTTTTCATACTAATCCCAAAGAAGGACAATGTCAAAGAATGTTCAAACTACCACACAAATTGCACTCATTTCACATGCTAGCAAGGTAAAATCCTCCAAGTTAGGCTTCAACAGTACATGAACCGAGAATTTCCAGATGTACAAGCTGGATTTTGAAAAGGCAGAGGAACCAGAGATCAAATTGCCGACATCCACTGGATCATAGAAAAAGCAAAAGAATTCCAGAAAAATATCTACTTTTGCTTTATTGACTACGCTAAAGCCTTTGACTATGTGAATCACAACAAACTGTGGAAAATTCTTAGAGATGGAAATACCAGACTCTGTGTTCCAGAGAAACTGGTGGAATGGGTCTTTAGATTGTTAGATGTTTTCAGGAACTGATTCCATGATCCCAGTCCTTGTATCTCTTCATATCTAGAAAATCACTAAATCCTTTTATGGTAACATCAGCTCCTCATGACTAGCAGAAATCTTTTATAAAGTAAGTGCTTGATTTCACTGAACTCCACCTTCACCAAAATCTTGTACATTGACCTACCCCGACAGCTTGTTTGGAGCAGTCTCTCAGAGCGCCCTGAGGTGCTGTCTCCCAGGCTGCAGCCCTCATTTTGCCCCAAATAAAACTTAACTCACAACTCTCAAAGTGTGCATCTTTTTTAGTCAACACATTGCACAGGAAATGATTGATAAACTGGAGTACATTAAACTTTATAACTACTTTTTCTCAAAATACTTCAAAAATATTGAAATTAATCCCCAAACTAGATTATATTTGTAACACATGTAACTGACAAGTGTGTGTGTTCATCCTAAATTGCTTCAGTCATGTCCGATTCTTTGTAACCCTATGGACTACATCCCACAAGGCTCCTCTGTCTATGGGATTCTCCAGGCAAGAATACTGGAGTGGGTTGCCATTCCCTCCTCTAAGGGAATCTTCCTGACCCAGGTATTGAACCCGCATCTTTTATGCCTCCTGCATTGGCAGGCGGGTTCTTTACCACCAGTGCCACCAGGGAAGCCCAACTGACAGGGTAGAGTATCAGAGTATATAAAAAAACTGTGAATCTCTCAGTTAAAGAAAACTCAATAAAAACCTGGGCAAAGGTCATAAATAAACATTGCATAGGAGAATAAAACATGAAATGCAATAACCATGTGAAAAAATGTTCACCTTAGAAATCAGGGAATTGAAAATTAAAATCATGAGAGGCTACTTTATAAGCATTAAAAATTATATAGAACAAAGGAATTTTTATGTGCTCCAGTTGGGAGTGTAGAGTGGTATCATCATTTGGAAAGAATTTTGCATTATATTATAAAGTTGAAGATGCTTATACCTATAAGCTGGCTCTTCCACTCCTAGGTGTATACATCAGAAAAACCCTGGCTTGTACGTTCCAGGAATCATGCCCAAGAATGTTCACAACAGCCTGCGTGCAATAGAAAATCACTGAAAACATTCCAAGTATCCAAGAATAAAAGAGTGAAGAAATTCACATCAGTGAAAATGAATGAACCACATGATCAGCAAGCATGGTTCAATCTCAGAACTTAATTTTGAATAAGAAATGCAAATTACAGAAGCATATGTGTATATAACATGATTTATGTAAGATGAAGTTAAAAAACCTGCTAAACTCAACAAAATGTGTTTAGGCAAACATATGTATGTGTTTTTTAAAAAGCAAGAGAATGAGAAACAAAAATTCTGGATGATGGTTATGTCTGGCAAGAGAAGAGGATGGCTTCCCAGGTGGCTCAGTGCTAGACTCTGCCTGCCAATGCAGGAAATGCAGGAGATGCAGATTCGATCCCTGGGTCGGGAAGATCCCTTGAAGGAGGAAATGGCAACCCACTCCAGTTTTCTTGCCTGGGAAATCCCATGGACAGAGGAGTCTGGCGGGCTACAGTCCATGGGGTCGCAAAGAATGGGAACTGATTGAGCGACTGAACAGCAACAAAGGCGTATAAAAAGCTGATAATTCTATTTCTGAAACCACTAGAAAATGATTACTAATGCTACCCAATTTTTAATTTATGTGAAAAACAGCTTAGGAAAAAGATCCACCCCAATGTTTCTCTCAATTCAAACCTTTTCCTAATCGTAAAGTCTTCAGGAATAGAATGAGTTCAAGACATAGAAATAAGGAGTCTTGCCCCATCAGAAGCTCTAGGGGGCGCCTGGCAGCTGCTGTGGGGCTCACAGGTTTGTTTCCTGGGTTTTGCAGAGGGCTCTTCCCCTCTTAGCCCAGTGGCTGGCACCCAGAACCCACAGAACCTAGAAACAGCATGCACCCACAGAGGAACACCCCTGAAAATTTGTGACATTAACATTTTAGGAAAATCTGGGCTATGCCTGAGGGCCTGGTAAATTACAAACATTAAACATGGAGGGAAATGAAGAATGATTTTATAGTCTTCTGTGATGCTAGGGAACAAATTAAATGTGATTTGAATAAATATATTCACCATTAGGTATTTGTCCTCTAAGAAAAATACAATTTGGGACTGGTTATATATGTCCAAATATGGGCTACATATTAATAATTTTATGATTTAACAGTATAATTTAGCCAGAATACAATTATTAAGTTGAAAACAGCAGCTGGGTGCTCCTCGAATCTCTACCCATAGGGGAATAGTCTGCAAAATATTGACATTGTATCTTTAAAACAATTTGATTCTAATTGCAGAGTTGATAAATGCCATCTTTTTATCTCAATCTAGCCCCTCTCCTTTTGGGGCGTGGGATTTCATGCTGACTTGAGGGGGCATTAAATACATTGCAATGTCATACAGGAAATCAAGGATTTAAAGTATTATTGTGTTTATTGGTGTAATTTCCTCTTTGTTCCCAAAGGGTTTCCCCTTTAAAGCAGGTGGGACAAGGAGAAGAGCCAGTGACTGACATCGGCCTGTCCTGGCTGCTCCCTCAGCCCCCATCATGGAGAACGTGTTCTCAGTCTATGGAAGCACAGAACACACACTCATCAGTTTTCTCGTTTATTTGTTTATTCATATTCAACAGTGTTTACTGAGTTACAAAGAAATCCTGGCAGAGCTTGCTAGAATTTAGAACTTCCTCCCACAGTTCATCACTGCTGATGAAAGACCAGTATAATTGTACTTGGTGATATTTGTGGGAGAGACAGAGCTAGAAGAGAGCTGCTTTCTGAAGGACTTGGTAGGTAGAATCTGCGTTTACAATTGTGCCTCTGGAGTTTCCGACTTGGAGATGGAGACAGAGTCCAAGAGCGGAAAGTTCAGCTTGTTGTGCTGCACACAAAATTGTGCCTAATGGGCAGTGAACACCCTGCCCCGGGTGAGGAGATGGAGACAGGCAAATCTGTTCCCAGACGGCTCTAGTGGTGAAGAAACCGCCTGGGTCCAGAAGATCCCCTGGAGGAGGAAATGGTAACCCACTCCAGTATTTTTGCCTGGGAAATCCCATGGACAGAGGAGTCTGGCGGGCGACAGTCCATAGGGTCACACAGGATCGGACACGACAAGGGACTTAGCACACACACACTTAAACCTGTTCAAACAGGTTTAAACTCTCAAAGGGAGTGATGGACTCACCATGGTTTCCTAGCTCAGACAGATCCAGGTTCAAATCCTGCATCTGGCACCTGCTCTGGGAACTTGAGCATGTCATTTTCTCCTGTTTCTCCCACCTATATAGTAAGAACTGTGACACCTGCTCCAACAAGGCCGATCTGGGCATTAAAGATGAAATACACCTGTGAGAAGGCCTGCTGCCTAGTAGAAAGCTTATGCATGCAGTATCTTTCTGGGCCCTTCTCTTTGCTCAGTCCAAAGAAATCAGTCAATGTGCCTTCACTGAAAGCCTGATCTATGCTTCGAGAAATTTCTGCCAGTATCAATCTTTGCTGTTTCAAGAAAAAAAGCAGAAACTTTTGCAAAGGAAAGAACTTTTGCAAACTGCAAAGGAAAGAATTGGGTAAAGAAAGCATTTTTCTCCATTTTAAAATGAGAAGCATATAGCGGAGTACTTCCCTAGTGGTCCTATGGTTAAGAATCTGCCTTGCAAAGCAGAGCACAAGGGCTCGATACCTGGTCAGGGAACTAAGATACCACATGTCTCAGGGCAACTAAGCCTGAGAGTCACAACACGCCTTGATGAAGACCCAGTACAGCCAAATAAATAAATAAAAATTAAAAAATAAAATAGTGAGAGGGACTATGTCAGTAAGCTGAGTTTACCCAGTGCTTACAGAGGGAAGGAGAGAAATTATAAATTTGCCAAGTCCAAAGTTCTGCGACACCAAGCTGGTATTAGAAGATTAAAAAGTTGGTTAGTATTTTGGTAGAAGAAATATGAATTTTGGTATATTTCATATTGATTCCTCCTGAGTCACTGTCTTCAGGAACTCCTATAATAAGTTCCTTCTTGTGACTACCAGTCAAGGGCTGGCTTAGAATTGTGACTCGGAAGAGAATTCCTGCTCATCCTTGTCTCATTTCAGGCTGAGAAATTGTTAGCAGAAGTCTGCCACAAACACATTTCCTCTCTATTCTTACAATACAAGCAAAGCATGGTTAGATGATAATTTCGTATCATCCGAGGATTAATTAGCCAACCCAATTTAACTGGCAAGTGTCTTACAAGAAAAATGGGCAATGCTGGCTTGGCTAGGTGTTTGTGTATAAAACAGAGTTGTGTTGATGGTTACACTTCCTTATTCTTTTTTAGCTCTGAGTCATTGAAGGGCTCAAGGCTCAGCTCTTTTAGCCCCAGCAATTTCCCAGTGTCTGCTGCTTTTTCACCTGGCAAATGAGGACAGTGACCCCTGTCCCCAGAGTCACTCTTAGGATCCAGGAGAAGCAGAAAGCAAAAAGCACAGTTCTCATTGTGGGGAATCTGTTCCCGTTGTGGGGCTACAGAGGCAACGTTTGCAGTTGTGCTCTGCTATCAGACCTCATCAAGGACAGTACCACACACGAGGGGTCTCTTTGGAAGTGCTCCTAGTCCCCCATATCCACTGGAAGGGTGTACCATCCCCTGCAGTGTGGGGGGCAGTCCCAAACAACAAAGCTGTCCTGCACCCCTCATAAATTCTCTGAGTCCTACCAGAAACTCGTGTATATAAAAAGCCTGTTCCTGGTTAGCTCATCCTGGAACTTTGTTTTTTATATAAACACATAATACTTCTGTGTGGTGGTGTGTTCTAGAAATGCATCCAACTGTGTAAGTCGAGGTAAGATTATGCTTTATTTCATTATGATTGAAACTTTAGTGAGAGTTTTGCCGTTTTAGAAAGTTGAAACTACCCCTGTATTTGAGTCACTAAGAAAGAAAACACCCGTTAGCCTGCCATATGCACAGTGTTTTTATATATAGATATGGGCATCTGACCAGGGCTTCCCTAATAGTTCAGAGGGTAAAGAATCCGCCTGCAATGCAGGAGACACAGGAGCTCCCGGTTCCATCCGTGGGAGAGGAAGATTTTTGGAGAAGATTTGGAGGAAGATTTTTTGGAGAAGGCCATAGCAACCCACTCCAATATTCTTGCTTGGGAAATCCCATGGACAGAGGAGCCAGGCAGGCTACACTCAACAGGGTCACAAAGAGTCCGACACGAAACAGCAACTGTTGCTCAGTCGTGTCCGACTATTTGTGACCCCATGGACTGCGGCACACCAGGCCTCCCTGTCCTTCACCATCTCCCGGAGCTTGCTCAAACTCATGTCCATTGAGTTAGTGATGTCATCCAACCATCTCTTCCTCGGTCGTCCACTTCTCCTGCCTTCAATCTTTCCCAGCATCAGGGTCGTTAGAGCTTTTTGTCTAGAGCAACTAGACAAAACAACAAAAAAATGGGCATCTAGCTACTTCATTGTATCTGTGGGTGTAATTGCATCCAAGCTTTTATATATTGAAATACATATTTTTACAAATTATTTTTCTTTCTTCTAACATAATATTAGAATTGGAACATCACATTGATTTGGACTTACTACATGTGATTGATTTTTATTTCAAGATGATAAAGGGAACCTTGCAAAATATTTGTCATATAAAAGAAAAGTTTTCTCAGGAAATCTGGTAGCCTGTGAAGCAGAACATCACTGAAGATCCAGAATTCTGCAGTGCTTCTGCATCTGACGTTGTTGCTTGTATCTATTTGGATTAAGCTCATTTGCCCCAAACAAAATACCCAAATACATGGCTTAAACAAGACAGAGTTCGGTTTTTCTCTCCCACAAATGAAGTCCAAAGATAAATGTCAAAGAACAAATGATTCATGAGAATTGTTCAAGACGATAAGGGAAGACACTATTGGAAGGGACTCAATACAATGGGGTTTTTAGCAAGGGGCTGAGAACAGGCTAAAGCCTGAATACAACAAAGACAAGTAAGGATTTATAGCCAAGGAGCAGGGTGCTGGGTAAATGGATGGAAAACTACAGAATGCAAACATCAGGGGTGAAGGAGGATTCTGCCTAAAGTGGCCAATTGTATTCCTGCTGAAGCAGCCGCCACAGCAATCAGACATCACCTGGAGGATGATGGAGGATAAGGAAACTGATCTGATACCAAGTGTTCGAATATTGACTGGGGGTGGAGGGGTTTCTGGCTAAAGTAGTTTTGCAGGATTCCTGCTAAAACTGGATGATGCAGAGATGAACACAAAAGCTCAAAAGTCAGGGTCTAATTGAGAAGAGAGTCCAGGGAACTCAGATAAGAATTTGATCAAGTAGAGAATCTTGGTTATAGGCAGTCCCACTTAGTACGGCAATTCCTCATCATCGGGGACCCAGGTTTCTTTTATCTTTTTGTTCCCTTACCCTCGGGGCCAGGCTTCTATTCTCAATACTGTTTTAAATGACAATGGACCTCCAGTCACTTTGGCCACAATGTAAGCAGAAAGCTAGGAAAGGGAAGGGCAACAACAGTCTGTCTGTTCCCTTACAAGCAGGTACCCAGAAGTCCCAGTCAACAACTTCTGCTTATGTCTCATTGGCTGCCCCTAACTGCAAGGGGTGCTGGGAAATGTAGTCTTTCAATTGTGTACTTTGTTTTCCAGAATAAAAGTAGAGTTCGGAGAAGAAGAAAGGGAAAATGGCTATTGGAGTGGCAGCTAGCAATTTCAGTTGCTCCTGCTAGTGTTTTTGATATTGTAAAAGCATCTCCCTCCCCAGGAGTAAGGGGCTTAATTTTTATGATGCCTAAGAGACCTGGGTCACACTGTAGCCCATCCACTTACTTATTATGTGATGACCTTAACCACATGACTTAACCTCTTTGAGCCTCATTTTCCTTATCTGTACAATGGGAGTAGAAATAGTACTTAGCTCCTAGGGTGAATGTGAATTTTAAATTGTTTGAAAAGGCCTTAGCAAAAGCACTTAGAAACATCCACCTCTCCTCTCCCACACAGACACAATTACACACTTAGGAATAACACCTTGGGTCCTTCATGAGGAAGCCTGGCACTCCTTGTTAGAGACATCAACTTGGTGGGAGAGGAAGCAGGGCTCCAGGAAAACCCCCGCCTCACACCTGTCAATTCTTGGCCAGTTGCTCAGCGGGAAGGATGCGAAGACAGCTGGGCTTGGTTTTTCTGGGCTTTTCTCCATGGTCTTTTCCGGCAGGGCCAGCCAGAGGCCAAAATCTTGAAAGCAGTGAGGTTTCTTTGCAGCATCTGTCTCTCCTGGCTGCACCAGAAAAGATCTGACCAGCTATTGTGGGAACCGCTTGTCTATTTCACTTCCACAGGAGAAAGGCTTTTGCAAAGATTGTGTTCTCTTAAGCACCAGGGCACCTTGGAAAAATGACTGACTCCAGGGCTAGGGCAGGATGTGGACATGATAAGCCTGGGACATCTTGTGCCAGAAAACAAGGAAGCTCTCTGGACCCCAGATCCTATGGAAAAGATGTAGAATCCACTTGAAGGGGCTGTCTGTGGCCATAGATGAGACAGTGGAGTATCACAATGAATAATGATTGTAATTTATTGAAATATCATATATCCTTTAAATCCTTTTAAAATGATACTTAAGAAAAATGTATTGTGGGGTTTTTGTTTGTTTAGGTTTGGAAGGGAATGAGTTATTATTTTGAAAACAGGTAAAATAAAAGGAAAGAAGCAAACATTCATCCTGTCTTTACTGGATAGAATATATTTCAGAGTAACTAAAGAGTTGATGGGTAAAAGTTTATCTTTATAGATGAATAATGGTGAATAAAATCAAGAAACATGACTAGAAAACCAAATAATTTTGCAACCCCTATTGAAATATTATATTTAAGCCAAGGTCATCATCGCTGCTAAAACCATGCAGTAAAATGTAAGGGGGATTTATAATGTATAGTGAGCCTCCTGGTTCATTGTAACATCATCCAAAGTATAGCACCCAGATGTGATGTGCCATAGAAAATGCACAGCACTACTATGCAGCATCCTTACTCCCCAACTGACTCCAAATTGGACGACAATTCTAGATCTTCCTACCAAAACTACAAAAGATGGAAGAATGTATTTTAAAAGTCCCAGAAGGATATGATCTCCAAAGGCCACAATGTCAGAAATTACTGGATAAATGACTTCGTTTCTCTTTTTTTGGCTGCACTGGGTGTTCACTGCTACCCTTGGGCTTTCTGTAGTTGCAGCGAGTGTGGGCTACTCTCTAGTTGCGGTTCTCAGGCTTCTCATTGTGGTGACTTCTCTGGTTGCAGCGTACAGGCTCTAGAGCGTGCGCTTAATTTTCCTGAGGCATGTGGAATCTTTCTGGACCAGGGGTCAAACCCATGTCCCCTGCATTGGCAGCCAAATTCTTATCCACTGTACCACCAGGGAAGTCCAAAAGAGGCTATTATTATAGATGAAAATAAATTTTAAAGATGTTAAAACACATAAACTGTATGCAAAAGAACATGATTGGATTCCAACTTGGACAAACCAATTGCAAAAAGACATTTTAACACAGCTGTTGTTCAGTCACTCAGTAGTGTCTTTTCTTTGTGACCCCATGGACTGCAGCACGCCAGGCTTCCCTGTCCTTCACTATCTCCCAGAGCTTGCTCAAACTCATGTCCATTGAGTCAGTGATGCCATCCAACCATCTCATCCTCTGTCAGCCCCTTTTTCTCCTGCCCTCAATCTTAACACAGTTAGGGGAATATGAACATGGATTTGGAATCAGATGATTTTAAGAAATTATCATAATTTTGTTGGGTGTGATAATGGTACTGTGGTAATGTTTTCTTTCTTCTTTTTTTTTTTTAAATTTTATTTATTTATTTGGCTGCTCTGGGTCTTAGTTGTAGCATGTGGGATCTAGCTCCCTGACCAGGGATCGAACCTGGGCCCCCTGCACTGGGAGCTCAGAGTCTTAGCCACTAAACCACCAGGGAAGTACCTGTGGTAATGTTTTCTAAAAGTCCTTATCTGAGGGTGAAATGATAAGGTATCTAGAATTTACTTTGATATATTTTGTTTTGTTTTGTTTTGTTTAAAGATGAGTGGATAACAGGATTAAAAAAAAAAAAGAATGGCTAGAACTCAGTCACATGTCCTGCTAACTGAAGGGAGGCTGGGAAAGCAAAGGGAAATAAGCAGAAAAAGAAAACCACCCAAACCAGCCAAAATGGATTTTTAGCTTCCCCAGCTCCCCTTGTCTTCTTAACCTCAACTTCAGAGGATGGGACTACTCCTATTCCTCAGTCATGATCCATCATCATCAGTCACTGTCAGGGCTCATTGGACAGAAGATGGGCACATGGGAAGATGTATTTCCCATACTCCCTTCAATTAGCGGGGCACGTGACTGAGATCTAGCCATTCTCTTTAGATCCCACATATAAGGGATGTCATAAGACTTCTCCTTCTCTGTCCGACTTCCTTCACTCAGTATGACACTCTCTAGGTCCATCCATGTTGCTGCAAATGGCATTATTTCAATCTTTTTAATAGCAGAATACTATTCCATTGCATATGTGTACTACCCCTTCTTTACCCATTCCTCTGTTGATAGACATTTAGGTTGCTTCCATATCTTGGCTATTGTAAATAGTGCTGCTATGAATATTGGGGTGCATGTATCATTTTGGATCATGTTATTCTCCAGATATCTACCCAAGGGTGGGATTGCAGGGTCATATGGTAGCTCTATTTTTAGTTTTTTGAGGGAACTCGTACTATTTTCCATAGTGGCTGCATCAATTTACACTCCCACCAACAATGCAGGAGGGTTCCCCTCTCTCCGCATCCCCTCCAGCATTTATTGTTTGTGGATTTTTTTATGATAGCCATTTTGTCACTGCTTCTACCTTTTCCCCATCTGTTTGCCATCAAGTAATGGGACCAGATGCCATGGTCTTAGTTTTTTGAATGTTGGGTTTCAAGCCAGCTTTTTCACTCTCCTCTTTCACCTTCATCAAGAGGCTCTTTAGTTCCTCTTCACTTTCTTCTATGAGAGTGGTTTCATCTGCATATCTGAGGTTGTTGATATTTCTCCCTGCAATCCTGATCTCAGCTTGTACTTCATCCAGCCCAGCATTTCACATGATATACTCTGCACAGAAGTTAAACAAGCAGGGTGACAATATACAGCCTTAACTCAGTCCTCTCCCAATTTTGAATGAACTCCTTTCCCAGTCCATTGTTCCACGTACAGTTCTAATTGTTGTTTCTTAACTTGCATACAGTTTTCTCAGAAGACAGATAAGGTGGTCTGGTACTCCCATCTCTTTAAGAATTTTCCTGTTTGTTGTGATCCGCACAGTCAAAGGCTATAGCGTAGTCAGTGAAGCAGAAGTAGGTGTTTTTCTGGAATTCCCTTGCTTTTTTTATGATTCAGTGGCTATTAGTAAGTTGATCGCTGGTTCCTCTGCCTTTTCTAAATCTGGTTTGTACATCTGGAATTTCTCAGTTCACGTACTTCTGAAGCCTAGCTTGAAGGATTTTGAGCATAACCTTTCTAGCATGTGAAATGAGCGCAATTGTGTGGTAGTTTGAAGATTCTTTGGCATTGCCCTTCTTTGGGATTGGAATGGAAACTGACCTTTTCCAGTCCTGTGGCCACTGCTGGGTTTTCCAAATTTTCTGACATATTGAGTACAGTGCTTAACAACATCATCTTTTAGGATTTGCAGTAGCTTGGCTGGAATTCTGTCACCTCCACAAGCTTTGTTTATAGTAATTCTTCCTAAGACCATTTTACTTCACATTCTAGGATGTCTGACTATTGGTGAGTGATCATACTATCGTGGTTATCCCGGTCATTAAGATGTTTTTTGTATACTTCTTCTGTGTATTCTTGCCACCTCTTTTTTTTTTTAATTATTTATTTTTGGTTGCACCAGGTCTTCATTCCTGCTCCCTGGCTTCCTCTAGTTATGGGGGACAGGGGCTACTCTAGTTGCTGTGGGCAGACCTCTCTTGTTTTGGAGCATGGACTCTAGGTTCATGGGCTTCAGTAGTTATTGTACGTGAGCTCAGTAGCTGCGGCTCTTGGGCATAGTTGCTCTGCAGCATGTGGGATCTTCTTGGACCAGGGATCAAACCAGTGTCCCCTGCATTGCAAGGTGGATTCTTAACCACTGGACCACCAGGGAAGCCCTTGCCACCTATTCTTAATCGCCTCTGCTTCTGTTAGGTCCTTACCATTTCATCCTTTATCATCCCCATCCTTGCCTGAAACATTTCCTTGATAATTTCAGTTTTCTCGAGGAGTTCTTCAGTCTTTCCCATTCTGTGGTTTTCCTCTATTTCTTTGCACTGTTCATTTAAGAAGGCTTTCTTATCTCTCCTTGCTATTCTCAAGAACTCTGCATTCGGTTGGGTATATCTTTCCCTTTCTCCCTTGCCTTTCGCTTCTCTTCTTTCCTCAGCTATTTGTAAAGCCTCTTTGGACAACCACTTTGCCTTCTTACATTTCTTTTTCTTTGGGATAGTTTTGGTCACTGCTTCCTGTACAATGTTACCAACTTCTGTCCATAGCTCTTCAGGCGCTCTGTCTACCAGATCTAATGTCTTGAATCCATTCATCACCTCCACTGTGTAATCATAAGGGATTTGATTTAGGTCATAGCTGAATGGCCTAGTGTTTTTCCCCTTTTTCTTCAATTTAAGCCTCTATTTTGCAATGAAGAGTTTGTGATCTGAGCCACAGTCAGCTCTTGGTCTTGTTTTTGGTGACTGTATAGAGCTTCTCCATCTTCAGCTGCAAAGAATATAATCAATCTGATTTTGGTATTGACCATCTGGTGATGTCCATTTGTAAAGCCGTCCCTTATGTTGTTGGAACAGGGTGTTTGCTACGACCAGCATGTTCTCTTGACAAAATTCTATTAGCCTTTGCCCTGCTTCATTTTGTAGTCCAAGGCCAAACTTGCCTGTTATTCTAAGTATCTCTTGACTACCTACTTTTGCATTCAAATCACCTCTGATGAAAAGGACACCTTTTTTTTTTTTTTTTTTGGTGTTAGTTCTGGAAGGTGTCGTAAGACTTCATAGCACCAGTCAACTTCAGCTTCTTTGGCATTATTGGTTGGGGCATAGACTTGAATTACTATAATGTTGAATGGTTTGCCTTGGAAACAAACTGAGATTATTCTGTTGTTCTTGAGATTGCACCCAAGTACTGTATTTCTGAGTCTTTATTTAACTATGAGGACTACTCCATTTCTTCCAAGGGATTCTTGCCCACAGTCATAGATATAATGGTTATCTGAATTAAAGTTTCCCATTCCAGTCCATTTTAGCTCACTGATTCCTAAAATATCAATGTTCTCTTGCCATCTCCTACATTACTACATCCAATTTAGCTTGATTCATGGGCCTAACATTCCAGGTTCCTATGCAATGTTTTTTTTTCAGCATCAGACTTTACTACTTTTACCACCAAACACATCCACAACTGAGCATCGTTTCCATGTTAGCTCAGCAGCTCCATTCTCTCTGAAGGTATTAGTAATTGTCCTCTGCTCTTCCCCAGTAGCATATTGGATACCTTCCAACCTGGGGGCTCATCTTCTGGTGTCATATCTTTTTGCATTTTCATACTGTTCATGGGGTTTTCATGGCAAGAATCCTAGAGTGGGTTGCCATTCTCTCCTCCAGTGGACCACAATTTGTTAGAACTCTTCACTATGATTCATCCATCTTGGGTAGCCCTGGATGGCATGGCTCATAGCTTCACTGAGTTTTGCAAGATGCTTCACCACAACAAGGCTTCCCATACGTAGAAAACTGCTAAATTCCTTAACTTATGTGGTTCTCTTTCATTAACAATAATCTTTTGATGTTCTACCTGTCCTTTGTTGCAAAACTTCTATATAACCTGACTCTTTCGTCCTCACCTCCTTGGAACAGTTCTCTCAGGGTTACTTGAGATGTTGTGTCCCATGCTTGACGTCCTAAAAATTCCCACCAAATAAAACGTGACTCTCAACTTTCAGGTTGTGAATATTTTTAACATACCTGAAAGACTCAAGGAGGACTCAGGGGGCCCCAGGACAAGGTGTCTCTCATCTCTTGATCCTGTTCTGTATGGTTCACTCTCAGGAAGTTTCTTTTTTTTTTTTTTTTATGTGGACCATTTTTAAAGTCTTTATTAAATTTGTTACAATACTGCTTCTGTTTATTATGTTTGGGTTTTTTGGCCACAAGGTACATGGGATCTTAGCTCTCTAACCCGGGGTGGAACCCGAACCCTTCCCTCCCCTGCCCCCTCTCACCACTTTGGAAGGTGAAGTCTTAATCATTGGACTGCCAGGGAAGTCCCTCAGAAAGGTTCTTGTTAGGTAGGATGCCCTCAGCCTCCCAAGGCCAACCACCCACTATCATTTCTACCACTCCAGTGGAGAGAGGGTCCTCTTATTGCAGTGAAAAGGAAAAAAGAGGAATGAGCTTTTCTCTTTCTCTTTCCTGAGAACAAAGGAAATAAAGAGAACAGTGAGCACACGTCGGCCTGAACATTTCTAGTTTTGTTTTTTTTTTTTACTTTAACTGCTCCTAACTCTGCATGCGTATAACTAAATTTGCTCTTCGGCCCTCTAACTCTGCAGGAACTGCACTTCACACTTAATTTTCCTTTGACTCTATGCTAAATACACCCTGTGTCAGGTGTTTACCCTTCAACCCCCGTCCTCTTACAGTTACATATCAGAAAGAAGGCCACAGCGCCACCGAACTGCCAGACTCAATTTCTGGGTTACTGACAGCCAGTCTACGACTGTCTCTGAAACAATGAAAGAGGAAGAAATCAAGATCCTATCACCTTTGCACCTCATCACCGACTCCTGACTGTGAGCCGTCACTTCATGTAAGTGCCTAGACTCCTCACGGAGAGGGGACACAGTTCTTGAGGCACGAGCCTACTGTGTTCCCCTCTGCGCCAGCTGAGAATAAAAGCCACCTTTCTATTTCTTCCAAACGCTGTCTCCATGCTCCATATTTTTTAATTTGACTTTGCTGGGCAGAGAAAGCGAAGATTTTAGCCAGCAACACTCTTTCCTAAGAAACCAGCAGAAGCCCTAGGACTGACTTTCCTTGGCTGGCTTGGGGCACGTGCACATCCCCAAGCCAATCGCTGTGTCTTAGGGACTGAAGAGGGTGAAGGGCCCAGCTGGGTCAGGTCTACACCCCGGGGGAGCCAGGCAGCCTCACCTGAGTCACCACTGACTATGAGAGGGACAACAGTTGCTACAGCCAGAAGGGGTCTCCAGCATTGGCAGAGAAGACACACAGATACCCCTTCATCATGTCACCAGCTCCTGCCCCCATTCCTCATCTGTTAAATGGAGATGATGCTGCCTACTCCAGCTGTGTCTGACTCTTTGCAACCGCATGCACTATACAGTACATGGAATTCTCCAGGCCAGAATACTAGATTGGGTAGCCTTTCCCTCCTCCAGGGGATCTTCCCAACCCAGGGATTGAATCCAGGTCTCCCACATTGCAGGTGGATTCTTTACCAGCTGAGCCACAAGGGAGCCCTAAAGAGTCAACAGGATCTCCCAAGTCCTGGCACTTGGCAATATGGTAAGTGTAACTGTTCTCACCGCCACTCTTTCTAATGGTTCTATTTCTGTTCATTTTCATTAAGACAGAGCTTGGGCTTCAGACAGCCCTCGAGCCAGTGTGTGTGCTGTAGTACAACTCCTTCATGTCACCAACCCTTCCTTTTAAAATAAATTTTGGCTTCACCTTGTGGCATGCAAGATCTTAGTTTCCCAACCAGGGATCAAACGCAAGCCCCCCCTGCATTGGGAGCACAGAATCTTAACCACTGGACTACCAGGGAAGTCCCACCACACTTCCTGCTCCTGCTCAGTAGTACCAGGCAGCCCTGGAACTGGCAAAACTCCCCAAAGTGCTGGGCTTCCCCGGTGTCACTAGTGATAAAAGCCCCCCCTGCCAATGTGGGAGACATAAGAGACATGCATTCCGTCACTGGGTGGGGAAGATGCCCTGGAGGACAGCATAGCAACCCACTCCAGTATTCTTGCCTGGAGAATCTCATGGACAGAGAAGCCTGGTGGGCTACAGTCCATAGGGTCACAAAGAGTTGGACATGACTGAAGTGACTTAGAACATAGGCACACACCCAGAAATGCTACACAGCGATTGGTCAGGCCATCTCCTGTTATTTACTCACTAAGTCCTGTCCAATTCTTTGCAACCCTATGGACTGTTAGCTCGCCAGGCTCCTCTGTCCATGGCATTTCCCAGGCAAGAATACTGGAGTGGGTTGCCATTTCCTTCTCCAGGGGATCTTCCCCAACCCAGGGACGGAACCTGAATCTCCTGCATTGGCAGGCAGATTCTTTATCACTGAGCTACCTGGGAAGTCCCAGGCCATCTCTAGATAGTTGCAAAATGTTTTCAGTGGAGCCAGCAGTGGTTGTGAGTTAACACATCTGTGTGTGGTCAAGACACTGTCTTTTTGAGAAAAAAAAAAGATTTCAAACATCTGAAAACACGCATTTTCTTGTGATATGAATACCTCTAGTCAAGAAATTTAGTAGCTCAATTCATTTGTCCCCATGGAGAATTCTGATATTTCCTGGCTTCTGATAACACAGCTTGAGGAATTTTTAGTGTTTTGTTTTTCTGACCAAGGTCAGAAGTCATGCAAGAGGCCAAGAGCTCAATATTTATAGTAGGGATAGAATCCTGTGAAGCAGATCTAGAATATTGGCCTTGGAAGCAGCCTGCTTTTGTGTAAATCCCAACAAGCGTTTCTTTCACGCAGTTTCCCCATCTGTAAAATGGAACTTGGAATTTAGCTGTGACACTTCAATGAAGAAACTGGGTCTCAGGCAAGCAGGCCAGCGCTCAGGGCAGTGCTCTTTCCCCAGCGTGCGGATGACCTGAAGCAGTAGTTCCGGCCCTTGGTGGGGATGTGCCCTGGGGCCTTCGCCTCCTTTGTCTGCCCCTTTTGTTCACCATCTGTCTGGCCAGGGTGCCGCCTGCCGGCTGGACCCCACCGACTCCCCTCCCCCAACCTGGGGCTGCCCCGGGGCCTCCCTCAGAACAATTCAGGACGCCATCGGGTTGGCCTGGGTCAGGTCTCTGCTTTGTATCCGCCTGGAAACCCCTCTCTCTCCCAGCCAAGCCCAGATGGGCCCTTGGCCGAGGCCCTTGCAGGGGACATCAAAGGGAGGCTTTGTGGACAGGAATGTGAGTTACAGAAGACAGGGATGGACGCGGACAGCTCGGCTTTCCAGATGCCTCCTAGCTCACCCCAGGCCTTGGTCTCCTCCGCAAGGATAGTTCTGAGCTTTTGTGGGAACCAGGCAGGTCTGGAGGCACAAGTTTGTTTGGATTTACAAGAGCTTTATCCAAAGTTAATTCTGTCTCCTGGGAACTAGTCTTGCTCTCTTTGGGGGTACCAACATATTCAGTGTGTTCAGGTGGCATTCTTTAAGGAAATTCTCTTTCCTATCATTTGCTCATGATGACTGGATTTTTTATTTTCCAGCTGTATTAAAATATTGGCATATGTCATGTCATGAGTAAGTTTAAGGTATACAATGTGATGGTTTGATATACTCATATATTGCAAAATGATTACCGCAAAAAGTTTAGTCAGTACTTTCATTCTCTCCCATAGTTCCTTTTGTGTGTGTGTGTGTAATATTTAAGATCTATTCTCTTAACAACTGTCCAGGACAGCGGCCGGATCCCCGCTGCTCACCATGCGCCGGGCGGCCTGCGCCCATCGCCGGCGCCCGCGGGCGTCCCTGTGCGGACCCCTCGGCCGGTCCTAGCCCCACGGAGGGGGGTTAGGCTTCAGCTCCCTGGCCGACCCGTGCCCGCCCTCCGAGGAACCGCGCTCCCCGCAGGGGCGAGCCCTCGCCTGTGTCGCAGCGCCGGCAGAAGACTCATCTTTGAAAATATGTATTTGGAAGATAGTCGCGTTCTATTGAATACCTTGTGCCGGTGCTGCCATAGAAAGATCTGGTTACACTCTGGGGAGGTCGGCTGCGGCGGCAGGACTGATCCGTCTCGGCCCCGAGATGAGTGTGCTGCCTGAGCGGGCACACCATGAATAGATACACAACCATCAAGCAACTCGGGGATGGAACCTGCTGGGAAGAAGCATCGAGTTCCGTCCTGCTGGGAAGAAGCATAGAGTCTGGGGAACTCGATGAAAATGAAAAATGAAAAGAAAGTTTTATTCCTGGGAAGAATGCATGAACCTTTGGGAGGTCAAGTCTTTAAAGAAGCTCAACCATGCCAATGTAGTAAAATTAAAAGAAGTTATCAGGGAAAATGATCATCTTTATTTTATCTTTGAGTACATGAAGGAGAATCTTTACCAGCTCATTAAAGAAAGGTACAGGGTGGTCATCATATTCTTAGAAATAAATGTTGCAACACGAAAAAAAAAAAAAAAAAACAACTGTCCATTGTACAATTCACTATTGGTAATCTTGCTGGCCAAAATCTTGGCCTTTTTTTGCCCACCGAAGTTGATGAAAAATACAGAGACAGAGTTTGGAGAAAATAGAAAAGTGGTTTTTATTCTCAGCCGGTGGAAAGGAGAACACGGTAAGCTCACGCCTCAAGAACTGTGCTCTGTCTCTATGAGGAATCTAGGGGCTTATATAAAGCAGGGCTGACAGTCAAGAGTCAGTGATGAGGAACAAAGGTGACAGGATCTTGATTTCTTTCTCTTGCATTGTTTCAAAGATAGTCATAGGCTGCTGTCAGTAACCCAGTACTTGAGTCTGGTAGTTCAGTGGCTCAGTGGCCTTCTTTCTGATATATAACTACAAGGGAAAGGGTGTTACAAGGGTAAACAGCAGATAGGGACAGTATCTACCATAGAGTCAAAGGAGAAAATGTGAATTGTAGCTCCTGCCGAGTTAGGGGGCAGAAAAGCAAACTTAGTTATAGACATGCAGAATTAGGAGCAGTTGAAGTAAAAACAACCAAGGAATGTTAAGGGGCCTGCTCACTGTTTTCTTTATGCTCTTTGTTCTCAGGAAAGGGAAAGAGAAAAACTAATTGCTTTTTTTTTCCTTTTCACTGCAACAAAAACTAGTCACCATTCTGTACTCTAGATTCCCACAACTCATTTGTCTTATAGCTGGAAGTTTGTACCCTTTGACAAACATCTCCCCATTACCTTCACCCTCCAGGTAATCACCATCTTACTTGCTGACTGAAAAGTTACCTGCAACCTAAAGGTTAAGAGTTGTATTTTATTTGGTGCAAATTGGGGGACCTCAAGCCTGGGAGACAGCATCTCAAGTAACCCTGACAGAACTGCTCTGAGCAGGCAAGGGTTATATAGAAGCCAGGTTATATAGAAGTTTTGCAACAAATTGCAGGTAGTCTGAACATCAGAAGATTATTGCTAAATGAAAGAAAACCAGATATCCTAAGTTAAAGAATTTAGCATTTTCTAGACAACACTTTGCCGACAAAGGTCCGTCTAGTAGTCAAAGTTTTGGTTTTTCCAGTGGTCATGTATGACTGTGAGAGTTGGACTATAAAGAAAGCTGAGTGCTGAAGAACTGATGCTTTTGAACTGTGGTGTTGGAGAAGACTCTTGAGAGTCCCTTGGACTTCAAGGAGATCAAACCAGTCCCTCCTAAAGGAAATCAATCCTGAATATTCACTGGAAGGACTGATGCT
This sequence comes from Bison bison bison, assembly GCF_000754665.1. Taxonomy (NCBI): domain Eukaryota; kingdom Metazoa; phylum Chordata; class Mammalia; order Artiodactyla; family Bovidae; genus Bison; species Bison bison. The sequence goes on along the minus strand of NW_011494956.1, from coordinate 9,947,974 downwards.
GAAGCTGAAACTCCAGTACTTTGGCCACCTGATGCGAAGAACTGACACATTGGAAAAGACTCTGATGCTGAGAAAGATTGAAGGCAAGAGGAGAAGGGGACAACAGAGGACGAGATGGTTGGATGGCATCACCGGCTCGATGGACATGACTTTGAGCAAGCTCCAGGAGCTGCTGATGGATATGGTAGCCTGGTGTGCTGCATCCCATTGGGTTGCCACCAGTCAGACACAACTGAGCGACTGAACTGAACTATGTAAGGGAAGATGCAAGAATGTAGGCTCACTGAAATCATTCCTTTCATATGCACCTCAGCCATCTGGGGCCAGTATCCTGTGTTCTCACAGGAGAGTTTCCTTTCCTTAAGGCTCACCACAGGGAGCGGCTGTAGTCTGATGGCTGCTAGATGGCAGGTATTCTTTCCTTCCTGAGTTTCCTCAGGGCTTACCAGCTCACAGTGGTGGCAGCAATCACTGATGATTGTGACATCCTTGTTTACTAATATGGCAGGAAATACTCCATTTCTCATACTCTCTATTTCTTCAAGTTCAGCTTTAGAAAGATTCTACACATAAGTAACACACAGTTTTGTCTTTCTCTGGCCGACTTACTTCACTTAACCTAATGCCCTCAAGATCCATCTATTTTGCTGCAAATGGCATGATTATCTTATTTTTATGACTCAATAATATTCCATTTTCTTAGCTTTTCCTATTTCTCAGTTATTGTAAATAATGTTGTAGTGACCCTGGGGGTACAGCTGTCTCAACGAGGTAGTTATTTTCCTTTGAATGAATACCTGGAACAGGAGAGAAGGGGGCAGGGCACAACTTGGAAAGAATGCCGTAGCCCAATCAGTTCAGTTGCTCAATTGTGTCTGACTCCTTGAGACCCCATGGACTGCAGCACACCAGGTTTTCTTGTCCATCACCAACTCCCAGAACTTGCTCAAACTCATGTGCATCCAGTCGTTGATGCCATTCAACCATCTCATCCTCTGTTGTCCCCTTCTCCTCCTGCCTTCAATCTTTCCCAGCATCAGGGTCTTTTCCAGTGAGTCGGTTCTTTCCATCAAGTGGCCAAAGTATTGGAGTTTCAGCTTCAACATCAGTCTTTCCAATGAATATTCAGGATTGATTTCCTTTAGGATGGACTGATTTGATCTCTTTGAAGTCCAAGGGACTCTCAAGAGTCTTCTCCAACACCACAGTTCAAAAGCTTCAATTCTTTGGCACTAAGCTTTCTTTATGGTCCAATTGTCACATCTATACATGACTACGGGAAAAACTATAGCTTTGACGAGACGGACCTTTGTCAGCAAAGTAATGTTTCTGCTTTTTAATATGCTGTCTAGGTTGGTCATAGCTTTTTTTCCAAGGAGCCAGCATCTTTTAACTGCATGGCTGAAGTTACCATCTGCAGTGATTTTGGAGCCCCCAAAAATAAAGTCTGCCACTGTTTCCACTGTTTCCCCATCTATTTACCATGAACTGATGGGACCAGATGCCACAATCTTAGTTTTCTGAATGTTGAGTTTTAAGCCAACTTTTTCACTCTCCTCTTTCACTTTCATCAAGAGGCTCTTTAGTTCCTCTTCATTTTTTGCCATAAGGGTGGTGCCATCTGCATATCTGAAGCTATTGATATTTCTCCTGGTAATCTTGATTCCAGCTTATGCTTCATCCAGCCAGGCATTTTGCATGATGTACTCTGCATATAAGCTACATAAGCAGGGTGACCATGTACAGCCTTGATGAACTCCTTTCCCAATTTGAAACCTATCTGTTGTTGTTCCCTGTCCAGTTCTAACTGTTGCTCCTTGACCTGCATACAGATTTCTCAGGAGGCAGGTAAGGTGGTCTGGGTAGTCCCACCTCTTGAAGAATTTTCCAGTTTGTTGTGATCCACACAGTCAAAGGCTTTGGTGTAGTCAATAAAGCAGAAGTAGATGTTTTCCTGGCATTCTCTTGCTTTTTTCTGATCCAGTGGTTGTTGGCAATTTGATATCTGGTTCCTCTGCCTTTTCTAAACCCAGCTTGAACATCTGGAAGTTCTCAGTCCCCATACTGTTGAAGCCTGACTTGGAGAATTTTGAGCATTACTTTGCTAACATGTGAGATGAGTGCAATTGTGTGGTAGTTTGAAGATTCTTTGGCATTGCCTTTCTTTGGGATTGGAATGAAAACTGACCTTTTCCAGTCCTGTGGCCAAGTTTTGCTGCTGAGTTTTCCAAGTTTCCTGGCATGTTGAGTGCAACAAAGGACACAACATAAGCTGAGTAGGATCAAATGGGTCCAAATGGGTTAGAGTCCCACACTGGATTTTGGCCAGGTTTGAATCCCAGCCTTCTTACCTATCACTTTGGCTCTTGTTGAATTTTTTCTGTGAGGAGACATCAAGAACCTGAGCTTCATTTGGTCCTAAAACCAGATCTGTGACCTCAGTGGGAAACCATGGGTTTCACTGGGTTCAAGTCCCAGCCACATGGCTTAGGGTCCCAAGCAGAATTTTGGTTCGGTTCAAGTCCCAACACATCTGTTCAAGTTCCAATCTGAGGTAAACGGTTTCAGCTTAAAGTGCTTCATCATCAAGAAGATGCATAGGAAGGCTAAGGAAGCAGTTACAACAGTTCCACATCAAGATGATGGCTACATGGGGATTCCAGCCCACATTGATTAAACAAAGAGCTGCCCTGCCCCTGGGGCCCCTAAATCAGGTATCCAGAGATTTTTACTCTCTGATAGGTAGGGTCCATGCTTCTAGTCAGCCTTGAAGCAGTTACAGAAGATGGACCATTGCCCTTCTGCTTCCCTTAATATGGGAGTAAAATCTCTGAGAGAGAAATGAAACAGGAGGGAAGTGGGCAGGGCACAACTTTTGATAGAATGACATGGCCCAAGGACACAACATAAACTGATTAGAATCAAATGGTCCAAGAAGGCTGAAAAGTTAACTTCAACTAGACCTTGGTCCTTCATCAGCAATCTAAATGACACACCTAGAGGCTCCATGAGAGTTCCAAAACACTGTTAAAAGACCAAGGAGTGTACGGTGGCCCAGTTCCTAGAAATCTCCACGCCTTCCCCAAAATAGGTGGAACAATCTTCCCATTCATTAGCCTATGAAATTGTTGTTGTTGTTCAGTTACTCAGACAGGTCAGACTCTTTGCAACACCTGGACTGCCGCATGCCAGGCTTCCCTGTCCTTCACCATCTCCCAGAGTTTACTCAAACTTATGTCCACTGAGTCGGCGATGCCATCCAACCGTCTCATCCTCTATCACCCTCTTCTCCTCCTGCCCTCAATCTTTACTAACATCAAGATCTTTTTAAATGAGTTGGCTCTTCCCATCAGGTGGCCAAGGTATTGGAGCTTCAGCTTTAGCATCAGTCCTTCCAATAAATATTCAGGATTGATTTCCTTTAGGGTTGTTTGGTTTGATCTCCCTGCTGTCCAAGGGACTATCAAGAGTCTTCTCCAATACTGAAACCATTTACCTCAGATTGGGATTTGAATCCATGTTCTGGGACTCAAACTCAGCCAAAACCCATAGTACCTGGTTTCAGGACTTAATGAAGCCCAGGTTCTTGATGTCTCATCACAGAAAGAATTCAGAGAGAGACAAAGTGATAATTAAGAAGTGGATTTAGTATGGGCCATACTTCCCTGATTACTTCCCTGGTGGCTCAGATGGTTAAGCATCTGTCTATAATGTGGGAGACTCAGGTTCCATCCCTGGGTGGGGAAGATCCCCTGGAGAAGGAAATGGCAATCCACTCCAGTACTATTGCCTGGAAAATCCCATGGACAGAGGAGCCTGGTAGGCTACAGTCCATGGGGTCTCAAAAAGTCGGACATGACTGAGAAACTTCACTTCACTTAGTATGGGCCATACAGAGGGGTGAGTACTGCCGTGAAATGTGGCATGGTTAGTTTTTATAGGCTGGGTAATTTCATATGTTAATGAGTGGGATTGGTTGTGGGGTTGCTCCTCCCCGCCGCCGCCCTTGGCTTCGGGCTTAGGGACGAGGGGTAGCTCCTCTATGACCTAAATCAAATCCCTTATGATTATACAATGGAAGTGAGAAATAGATTTAAGGGCCTAGATCTGATAGATAGAGTGCCTGATGAACTATGGAATGAGGTTCATGACATTGTACAGGAGACAGGGATCAAGACCATTCCCAGGGAAAAGAAATGCAAAAAAGCAAAATGGCTGTCTGGGGAGGCCTTACAAATAGCTGTGAAAAGAAGAGAAGTGAAAAGCAAAGGAGAAAAGGAAAGATATTAACATCTGAATGCGAGTTCCAAAGAATAGCAAGAAGAGATAAGAAAGCCTTCCTCAGTGATCAATGCAAAGAAATAGAAGAAAACAACAGAATGGGAAAGACTAGAGATCTCTTCAAGAGAATTAGAGATACCAAGGGAATATTTCATGCAAAGATGGGCTCGATAAAGGACAGAAATGGTATGGACCTAACAGAAGCAGAAGATATTAAGAAGAGATGGCAAGAATACACAGAAGAAATGTACAAAAAAGATCTTCACGACCCAGATAATCATGATGGTGTGATCACTGACCTAGAGGCAGACATCCTGGAATGTGAAGTCAAGTGGGCCTTAGAAAGCATCACTACGAACAAAGCTAGTGGAGGTGATGGAATTCCAGTTGAGCTATTTCAAATCCTGAAAGATGATGCTGTGAAAGTGCTGCACTCAATATGCCAGCAAATTTGGAAGACTCAGCAGTGGCCACAGGACTGGAAAAGGTCAGTTTTCATTCCAATCCCAAAAAAAGGCAATGCCAAAGAATGCTCACACTACCACACAATTGCACTCATCTCACATGCTAGTAAAGTAATGCTCAAAATTCTCCAAGCCAGGCTTCAGCAATATGTGAACCGTGAACTTCATGATGTTCAAGCTGGTTTTAGAAAAGGCAGAGGAACCAGAGATTATTGCCAACATCTGCTGGATCATGGAAAAAGCAAGAGAGTTCCAGAAAAACATCTATTTCTGCTTTATTGACTATGCCAAAGTCTTTGACTGTGTGGATCACAATAAACTGTGGAAAATTCTGAAAGAGATGGGAACCAGAACACCTAATCTGCCTCTTGAGAAATTTGTATGCAGGTCAGGAAGCAACAGTTAGAACTGGACATGGAACAACAGACTGGTTCCAAATAGGAAAAGGAGTTTGTCAAGGCTGTATATTGTCACCCTGTTTATTTAACTTCTATGCAGAGTACATCATGAGAAACGCTGGACTGGAAGAAACACAAGCTGAATCAAGATTGCCAGGAGAAATATCAATAACCTCAGAAGGCAGTGGCATCCCACTCCAGTACTCTTGCCTGGAAAATCCCATGGGCGGGAGAGCCTGGTGGGCTGCAGTTCATGGGGTCGCACAGAGTCGAACATGACTGAAGCGACTTAGCAGCAGCAGCAGCAGATATGCGGATGATACCACCCTTATGGCAGAAAGTGAAGAGGAACTAAAAAGCGTCTTGATGAAAGTGAAAGTGGAGAGTGAAAAAGTTGGCTTAAAGCTCAACATTCAGAAAACAAAGATCATGGCATCTGGTCCCACCACTTCATGGCAAATAGATGGGGAAACAGTGGAAACAGTGTCAGACTTTATTTTTCTGGGCTCCAAAATCACTGCAGGTGGTGATTGCAGCCATGAAATTAAAAGATGCTTACTCTTTGGAAGG
>NW_011494956.1:9932876-9942161 GCF_000754665.1 Bison bison bison | reverse complement strand
ATCACTGCAGGTGGTGATTGCAGCCATGAAATTAAAAGATGCTTACTCTTTGGAAGGAAAGTTATGACCAACCTAGATAGCATATTCAAAAGCAGAAACATTACTTTGCCAACAAAGTCTGTCTAGTCAAGGCTATGGTTTTTCCAGTGGTCATGTATGGATGTGAGAGTTGGACTGTGAAGAAGGCTGAGCGCTGAAGAATTGATGCTTTTGAACTGTGGTGTTGGAGAAGACTCTTGAGAGTCCCTTGGACTGCAAGGAGATCCAACCAGTCCATTCTGAAGGAGATCAGCCCTGGGATTTCTTTGGAAGGAATGATGCTAAAGCTGAAACTCCAGTACTTTGGCCACCTCATGTGAAGAGTTGACTCATTGGAAAAGACTCTGATGCTGGGAGGGATTGGGGACAGGAGGCGAAGGGGACGACGGAGGATGAGATGGCTGGATGGCATCACTGACTTGATGGACGTGAGTCTGAGTGAACTCTGGGGGTCGGTGATGGACAGGGAGGCCTGGCGTGCTGCGATTCATGGCGTCACAAAGAGTAGGACATGACTGAGGGACTGATCTGATCTGATCTGAATGAGTGGGAGGATTTTTCCATCTATTTTTGGAGAGGGGGTGGAGATTTCCTGGAACTGGGCCTCCACTCCCTCCTTGGTCTTTTGACAATGCCTTGGAACTGTCATGGCACCCCTGGGTGTGTCACTTAGCTTGCTGATTGATGATCAAGGTCTAGTCTTGTCCACCATCTTGGTCCCATTTGATTCTAATCATTGTGTCCTTGGGCTATGTCATTCTTTCAAAAGTTGTGCCCTGACCCTTTCCCTCCTGTTACAGTACTACACTTCGAAAGCATCAGTTCTTTGGTGCTCAGCCTTCATGGTCCATCTCACATCCATACACAACTACTGGAAAAACCATAGCTTTGACTAGACAAACCTTTGTTGGCAAAGTGATGTCTCTTCTTTTTAACACACTATCTAGGTTTGTCATAGCTTTCTTCCAAGGAAAAAGCATCTTTTAATTTCATGGTGGCAGTCACTTTCAGCAGTGATTTTGGAGCCTTTGAAATTACCCAGCTCATAAGAACTTACTATGTCACATTTTGGGGCACCACACTCATCCTCTGCAATGGCCCACATTCTATCTGAAGAGTGTGCTTCTCTCTGACTCTGAATAAATCCACTTCTTACCTATGACTTTGTTTCTCACTGATTTCTTTCTGCAATGAGACATCAAGAACCTGAGCTTCATTAGGTTCTGAATCCAGGTCTGTGACCTCAGTGGGAAGACAGTGGGTTTTGGCCGGTTTGAGTTCCAGCCACTGCGGTCAAGTCCCAATTTGAGGTAAACAGTTTCATACCAGAAGTGGAATTGCTGAATCACATGGTAAATCTATTTTTAATTTTTTGAGGAACCTCCAAACTATTTTCCATAGTGGCTGTACCAATTTACATTCTTACCAACAGTGTATCAGGGCTCCCTTTACTTTGGTGGATTTTTTCCAAGTTAGACTCAAGCACAAAGAGATCTTGTGAACAGAGGGAGGGACTGGAGAAAGGTAAGATGAAGAAAAAAGCAAACAGTTTCAAATAACTGGTGGAGGGGAAATAGTTCCATTTTAATTAATTTATTTATTTTTTTGGCCTCACTGTGCAGCATTGCAGACTCCCAGTTCCCTGACCATGGGCCAAACCCACATCCCCCCAAGACTGGACAGACAGAGCCTCAATGACTGGACCGCCAGGGAAACCCCTCTGTTTTTAATTATATACATAATATGAGGCTTTGAATGTTTAGATTTTAATATTTCAAATAAAACAAGTGAGGAAAGACACTCCCAAAGGAAAAAAATAATAAATAAGCAGATTTGTCTTCACAGAAAAAGACATCAAACGAGTTCCTTGTAGAATTTTATCTTCACTGTGCTTTTGATCATCATAAATTGAGATGGTTGGATAGCATCACCAAATCAGTGGACATGAATTTGAGCAAACTCCAGGAGATAGTGAAGGATGGGGAAGCCTGGCATGCTGCAGTCCATGAGGTCACAAAGAGTCAGACAAGACTTAGCAACGTAACAACAACAAAATAACCCTGGGCAGCAGGTAGTGTTATCACAGCAGAGCACAAGAAATGAAAGCTCAGAGAAGGTAAGTGTCTTGTCTAAAGTCACATGGCCAGCCAGTAGAAGTCAACTCATATCTGAGTTTTTCTGGTTCCAAAGTCTGTGCTCATTTCAGGGCTCCTAGTCTCCCATGAGACATCAGACATCCTGTGAGCAACCTGCTTGCTCACTTCATGTCAGTAAAGAAGGCCCTTAGGGCCAAAGTCTCCATCTCGTGAAGTGAGGAGTTCTCATCCCACTGCACAAGACAGTCCTAAGGCTTAAGTGAGATAATAGATATGGAAGCATTCTTAAAAGTATAAAGAGCAGCTGTTCTCTGTACAGGTGCTGCTTTTTATCCCAGGAGCCCTGTTATTGGTTTTAATTGGCAGCATTTACAGTCCAGGCATGCTCCACAGTGACTCAGGCCTCTCCCCCCATAGACACGGGGAGGAATACAGCAGCTCCAGTCAGAGAGCTGGTAGCTGATGTAAAGCCCCCAAGAAGGAAGGGATGAAGATAAAGAGGCAAAGGCAACCACAGCAAGGGTAGGAGGGATGATGAGCATCCTAGCGGCAGAGCCAGAGAGGAGGTCTGACAGCAGAAAGAGAAAATATGCACACAGATGAAAGGAGGGAAGCCATAGGAGAGAAGCTGTTTTAGCATCTTGACCTTCTAGTGACCTTGGATGCTCACAACACACACACACACACACACACACACACACACACACACACCCCATTGAGTGTCCCCACTCAGCGTGTGCTTTTTCTACCATAAAATAATGATCTCCAAGATCCTTCTTTATTTTCCCTTAAGTATAAAAAAGGCTGATTTATACTTCTATTAACATTCTGTATTTGTGTACAGATACCAATTTTATTGCCCATTTTTTAAACTGATTTACTTATTTTCTTATTATTGAGCTGTGAGAGTTCTTCATAAATTCTGAATATAAGTCCCTTTTCAGATATGTATGTGGCATGTATTTTCTCTGCATTGTGGCTTGTTTTGTCATGATTTTTTTTTAATGTTTATTGATACACCATGTCGTAGTTGCAGCATGAGGGATCTTTGGTTGCAGCATGTGAGATCTCATTTCCTGACCAGGGTTTGAACCCCTGGTCTCCTGCATTAGGAGCACAGAGTCCTAGCATCTGAACCAGCAGGGCAGTCCTGTCTTTTCGTAATCCTAACAGTCTTTCAAAGAACAGAAACTTTTCATTTTGAGTAAGTCCAATTGACCGATTTTTCTTGTAGGGTTCAGGCTTTTTGTGCTCTCTTTTAAGAAAAGACTTTTGGCTTAGGACTTCTCTGATGGCTCAGTGGTAAAGGATCCACCTGCCAAATGCAGGAGACATGGGTTCAATCCCTAATTCTGGAAGATCCCACATGCTGAGAAGCAACTAAACCCTTGAGCCACAACTATTGAGCCTGTGCTCTAGAGCCCAGGAGCCAAAACTAGCGAGCTCTTGTGTTGCAACTACTTACAAAGCCTGTGCACCCTAGAGCCTGTGCTCTGCAACAAGAGCAAACTCTGCAATGAGAAGCCCGTGCACGCAACTGCACAGTTAGTCCCCACTCTCAGCAACTAGAGAAAAGCCTGAGCAGCAACGAAGACTCAGCACAGCCATAAATAAGTTGATTAATTAATTTAATTAAATATAATAGAAAAGAAATCTTGGCCTAAATGTTAAGTCAGAAATATTTTACATTAACTCTATGATTCATTTTGGATTGATTTTTGTATTTGGTGCAAGTTTAAGATCATGGTCCTGTTTTTGGTGTTTGTTTTTTAAAAATAGTGTTTTCTCCATTGAATTACCTTAATAATTTTGTTGAAGAATAATTGACTATATACGAATGGGTCTATTTCTAGGCTCCATATGTCTGTATGATCTATGTGTGTGCCAATTTCACACTGTCTGAATTACAATAGCTTTATAGAAAGTTATAAAACCAGGTAATGTGAGCTGTTTAGATGGGTTAACTATTACAGATTCATTGTTTTTCCATATGAATTTCAGAATCAGCTTGTCAATTTAAAAAAGCCTCCTGTAATATTGATTGGGATTGTATTCAGTCTATACATCAATTTGAGGAAACTGAATCTTAGTAATGACACTTTTAATTTATGAAGATGGTGTATCTGTTTATTTAAGTCCTCTTTACTCTCTCTCATACAAATCTTGTGCATTCTTTAAACATTTTGTCCCTATGTATTTTTTTATGCTCTTATAAATGGCACTATTTTATAAATTTCAATGTACAATTGATCATTAATATATGTAAAAATACAATTGATTTCTGTATTATGACTTTGTGTTTTCTGATTTCACTTATCTCAGTTAATAGACTTAATAGATTTCTTTATTGGTTCTTTGGGATTTTTTTTCCTGGATGATCATGTCGTTGGCAAATAAAGATAGTTTTTTTTTTTATTTCTGATTTAAATGACTTTTGTTTTTGTTTGTTGCCTCATTGCTCTTGCTAGGATCTCCAGTATGATGTTGGTAGGAATGATGAGAGTGGTAGGAATGATGAGAGTGAACATTCTTGTTCCCATTCGTGGAGGAAAGACTTCAATTTTTTTTACCAAAGGTATGCGTTTGCTTATCTAACACATGCAGAGTACATCATGCGAAATACCCAGCTGGATGAAGCACAAACTGGAATCAAGATTGCCAGGAGAAATATCAGTAACCTCAGCTATGCAGATGACACCACCCTTATGGCAGAAAGCAAAGAGGAACTAAAAAGACTCGATGAAGGTGAAAGAGGAGAGTGGAAAAGCTGGCTTAAAACTCAACATTCAAAAAACTAAGATCATGGCATCCAGTCCCATCACTTCATGGCAAATAGATGGGGAAACAATGGAAACAGTGAAAGACTTTATTTTCTTGAGCTCCAAAATCACTGCAGATGGTGACTGCAGCCATGAAATTAAAAGATGTTTGCTCCTTGGAAGAAAAGCTATGACCAACCTAGACAGCATAGTAAAAAGCAGAGATATCACTTTGTCAACAAAAGTCTGTCTAGTCAAATTTATGGTTTTTTCAGTAGTCATGTATGGATGTGAGTGTTGGACTATAAAGAAGGCTGAGTGCCAAAGAATTGATGCTTTTGAACTGTGGTGTTGGAGAAGACTCTTGAGAGTCCCTTGGACTTCAAGGAGATCAAATCAGTCAATTCTAAAGGAAATCAATCCTGGATATTCATTGGAAAGACTGATGCTGAAGCTGAAACTCCAATACTTTGGCCACCTGAAGTGAAGAGCTGACTCATTGGGAAAGATCCTGATGCTGAGAAAGATTGAAGGCAGGAGAAGGGGATGACAGAGGATGAGATGATTGGATAGCATCACCAACTCAATGGACATTAGTTTGAGGAAACTCTAGGAGATGATGATGGACAGGGAGGCCTGACATGCTGCAGTCCATGGGGTCACAAAAAGTCAGACACAATTGAGCGACTTAACAGCAACAAATGAGTTTAGCTGTAGGTTGTGAAATTTCCTTTTGTCCCCTTCTAATTCTTGATTTGTTGAGCATTTTTATCCTAAATAATGTTAAAAAAAAAAAAAAAGAATTTTCAAATGCTTTTTGCATCTACTAAGATGATCATTTGGTTTTTATTTTTAACCGGTTGATGTTGTGAATGATCTTGATTGACTTTTGAATGTCCAGCCAATCTTATATTCCTGGGATAAACCTCACTTGGTTGACTTGGTTGTGATGTAGTCTCTTCTTTATATATATATGTGTATATATATACATATATATAAAATTTTATTTCTTTATTTATTGGCTGTGCTGGATCTTCATTACTACACAGAATTTTCTCTGATTGTGGAGAGTGGGGGCTACTCTCTCTAGTTGAGGTAGGTTGGCTTCTCTTTGTGGTGGTTTCTCTTGCTGAGGAGCACACGCTGTAGGGAAGGTAGATTCCATAGCTGTAATTCCTGGGCTCTAGAGCACAGGCTTAGTAGCTGTGGCACATGGGCTTAGTTGTTCCATGTCACATGGGCTCTTCCCAGATCATGGATCAAACCCGTATTTCCTGCATTGGCACTCACATTCTTTTCCACTGAGCCACCAGGGAAGCCCCTGCAGTGATCTCTTCTTTAATAGAGTGTTGCATTAAATATGTTCATTTTTTAAAGGATTGTTTATGTTCATATTGGTCTGTGGTTTTTGTTGGTTTCTTTTGGCCATGTCTTGGGCTTTGGTATCAGGGTGGTGCTGGACTGGCTCCTAGAATAAGCTGGAAGAGTTTGTGTAGAGTTCTAACATACAGTTATAACAGCTGCTTTTAAAATCCTTACATGCTCATTTGAATATCTGAGTTATCTCAAGGTAGGTCTTTTTTCTTGATAATGGGCTAAATTCTCCTGACCTTCATATTTCAAATACATTTGGATTGTATCCCCAGCGTTGTGCACCTTATTTTGTAGAGACTCAAGATTCTGGTTTGTATATTTATTCATTTGTTTCTTAGCAGATGATTACCTTTGTTGGATCCCTCTCTTGAGTAGTAGCTCAAATCTCAGTTCACTTCTTTTTCCCCGATGAGGCTGCTCACTGTCTGCCCTAGGCATGTATGGGTCAGTGGTTCTAGAGATGTGAGTGGAGACTGGCACTGAATTTGGGACTTCCTCTCCCCAGCTCTCTCCTTTACAGGATCTCCCTTCAGTTTTCAGTGGCTAGTTGCCCTGAACTCTATCTTCTACTTTTTCAGGCCCAAAAGTGCAGGCTTTCTAGCAGAGATTTACCTACCTCATGTGGAGCTGACTTAGGCTTACTTTAAAGCTAATACCCATAAATATGTGTAACTCACCTTGTGCCACTCATTTTTTTTCTTAGATTCATCCTCAGAATCTTCCTGCTTTGGTTCATTCTTCAGTGTCTTCAGACATTTTTGTTTTTTTTTGTTTTTTTTGGTACATTTTTCTGAAGTTTTGTTTTCTCTGGAAGGATCAAGTCCTTTGGCCCTATTGGCAGTGAAAATATCCTTTCTTTCTTTGTCTATATACTTGTTCCTTTTAAATTTATTTTAAGCTTTGTAAACATACATCTCGAAGAAGGCAATGGCACCCCACTCCAGTACTCTCGCCCGGAAAACCCCATGGACAGAGGAGCCTGGTGGGCTGCCGTCTATGGGGTCGCACAGAGTTGGACACGACTGAAGCGACTTAGCAGCAGTAGCAGCAGCAAACATACATCTGACAAAATACTGCCCAGTTTAAAATGAAATTTTCATTTTGCTGAATTCTAAAAACCATGACATCAACAAAAATCTAAGATATAAAAAGGCCTGTTGACAGCCCTTCTGCTTTTCCACAAGAAAGTGTTCGTTCTTGTGTGTTCCAACAATGCTGAGCAGGAAGCCTTTTGTGGAATGCTTTTCCGTGATGAAGGCAGATTCTTTAAAACAAATGTTTTTTAAAACTTTATTTACTTATTTATGGCTGTGGCGGGTCTTTACTGCTGCGTAGGCTTTTCTCCAGTTGCGGCAAGTGGGAGCTACTCTCTGGTTGCGGTGCTCAGGCTTCGCACCGCAACCTTGTGGTAGCTTCTCTAGTGGTGGAACACAGACTCTAGGGCACACAGGCTTCAGTAGCTGTGGCACACAGGCTTAGTTGCTCCAGGTCACGTGGGATCTTCCTGGATCCGGGTTTGAACCCGTGTCTCCTGCATTGGCAGATTGATTCTCTACCACTGAGCCACCAGGGAAGCCCCAAAGGCAAATTCTTTAGCTCATATCACGTTGCAAGAACAGAGACGGCCCATGTTTGGTAAACAAGGCCATGCTTCCACAAGGGAAGACACCCCCCCACCCCCCTCCCCTCCCCTGGGTAGAAGCTTCATTTACTCATTAAATATTTACAGAGCACCTACTGTTTGTCAGACAAGGTTCTGAAGACAGAAATATGATTATCAGTGACTTACTAAGGGAGCCAGGCATGAAACAACACCCAGGTATAGGATTTGAAACTGTGATTAAAAGTTATGCCCTGAGTTAAAGCATAGGAAGTTACTAGAGTGAATAACAGGGTGCTTGGTACAGCCTGAGAGGTCTGGGAAGGCCTCCCTCGGGAATGAGAAATCATCAGAAAGAAGAGTAAAACTTAATGAAGTGTGTGTGCTAGTGGGCCTAGTTCCAGGAAGAAGGAAAAGCATGTGTGAAGACTCAGAGATGGGAGAGGGAATTGGAAATGTGCAGGAGGGAGAGACCCAGGTGAGCTAGATTGTAGAGGACCAGGAGGGAACGGAGTACAAGATGAAGACTTTAAGCTCATGAAAGTGCACAAACTGTGATCTGATCACTCGAACTTGGTGTTCCAGTTTTGTTGTTTTTCAGTCACTCAGTCATGTCTGACTCTTTGCGATCCCAAGGACTGCAGCAAGCCAGGTTTTCTTGTCCTTCACCATCTAACGGAGCTTGCTCAAACTCATGTTCATTGGGTTGGTGATGCCATCCAACCATCTCATCCTCTGTCATCCTCTTCTCCTCCTGCCTTCAATCTTTCCCAGCATCAGGGTCTTTTCCAGTGAGTCAGTTCTTCCCAACAGGTGAACAAAGTATTGGAGTTTCAGCTTCAGCTTCAGTCCTTCCAATGAATATCCTGGATTGATTTCTTTTAGGATTGACTGGTTTGTTCCTTGCAGTCCAAGGGACTCTCAAGAGTCTTCTCCACACCACAGTTAGAAAGTATCAGTTCTTCGGCTCTCAGCTTTCTTTATGGTCCAACTCTCACATCCATACATGACTACCGGAAAAACCACATCCTTGACTAGACAGACCTTTGTTGGCAAAGTGATGTCTCCACCTTTTAATATGCTGTCTAGGTTGGTCATCAGAGAAGGCAATGGCAACCCACTCCAGTACTCTTGACTGGAAAATCCCATGGGCGGAGGAGCCTGGTGGGCTGCAGTCCATGGGATCGCTGTGTCGGACACGACTGAGCGACTTCGCTTTCACGTTTCCCTTTCATGCATTAGAGAAGGAAATGGCAACCCACTCCAGTGTTCTTGCCTGGAGAATCCCAGGGACGGGGGAGCCTGGTGGGCTGCCATCTATGGGATCGCACAGAGTCGGACACGACTGAAGCGATTTAGCAGAAGCAGCAGCAGGTTGGTCGTAGCTTTTCTTCCAAGAAAAAGCATCTTTTAATTT
>NW_011494956.1:9931449-9932776 GCF_000754665.1 Bison bison bison | reverse complement strand
GTTGAGTTTTAAGCCAGCTTTTTCACTGTCCTCTTTCATCTTCACCAAGAGGCTCTTTAGTTCCTCTTCACTTTCTGCCACAAGGGTGGTGTCATCTGCGTATCTGAGGTTATTGATATTTCTCCTGGAAATCTTGATTCCAACTCGTGCTTCATCCAGCCTGACATTTTGCCTGAAGTATTCTCTGTATAAGTTAAATAAGCCGGGTAACAATACGTATATTGTCACCTTGATGTACAGCCTTGACATATTCCTTTCCCAATTTTGAACCAGTCCATTATTCCATGTCCAGTTGCTTCTTGACCTGCATACAGATTTCTCAGGAGGCAGGTCAGGTGGTCTGGTATTCCCATCTCTTGAAGAATTTTCCACAGTTTGCTGTGATCCACACAGTCAAAGGATTTAGCTTAGTCAATGAAGCAGAAGTAGATGTTTTTCTGGCACTCTCTTGCTTTTTATATGATCCAACAGATGTCGGCAATTTGATATCTGATTCCTCTGCCTTTTCTAAATCCAGTTTGTAAACCTGAAAGTTCTCGGTTCACATACTGTTGAAGCCTAGCCTGAAGGATTTTGACCATTCCTTGCAAGTGTGTGAAATGAGTTCAATTTTGCAGTAGTTTGAACATCCTTTGGGACTGGAATGAAACTGACCTTTTCCAGTCCTGTGGCCACTGCTGAGTATTCCAAATTTGCTGGCATATTGAGTTCAGCACTTTAACAGCATCATCTTTTAAGATTTGAAATAGCTCAGCTGGAATTTCATCTCTTTCACTAGCTTTGTTCATAGTGATACTTCCTTAGGCCCACTTGACTTCGCATTCCAGGATGTCTGGCTCTAGGTGAGTGATCACACTATCATGGTTATCCGGGTCATTAAGAGCTTTTTTGTGTAGCTCTTCTGTGTATTCTTGCCACCTCTTCTTAATATCTTCTGCTTCTGTTATTCTTCTTAATATCTTCTGTTTCTGTCCTTTATTGTGCCCATCTTTGCATGAAATGTTCTGTTGGTATCTCTAATTTTCTTAAAGAGATCTCTGGTCTTTTCCATTCTATCATTTCCCTCTATTTCTTTTCATTGTTCACTTAGGAAGGCTTTCTTATCTCTCTTTGGTATTCATTGGAACTTTCCATTCAATGGATATATCTTTCCTTTTTTCCTTTGCCTTTCATTTCCTTTTTGAACTGTGGTGTTGGAGAAGACTCTTGAGAGTCCCTTGGACTGCAAGGAGATCCAACCAGTCCATTCTGAAGCAGGTCAGCCCTGGGATTTCTTTGGAAGGAATGATGCAAAAGCTGAAACTCCAGTACTTTGGCCACCTCATGC
>NW_011494956.1:9927847-9931349 GCF_000754665.1 Bison bison bison | reverse complement strand
ACGACTGAGCGACTGATCTGATCTGATCTGATCTCTTCTTTTCTCAGCTATTTGAAAGGCCTCCTCAGACAACCATTTTGCCTTTTTGCATTTCTTTTTCTTGCAGGTGGTTTTGGTTACTGCCTCCTGAACAATGTTACAAACCTCTATGCATAGTTCCTCAGGCACTCTGCCTATCAGATTTAATTGTCACTTATATTGTATAATTGTAAGGGATTTGATTTAGGTCACACCTGAATGGCCTAGTGGTTTTCCCTACTGTCTTCAATCGAAGTCTGAGTTTTGCAGTAAGAAGTTCGCGATCTGAGTCACAGTCAGCTCCTAGTCTTGTTTTGGCTAACTGTATAGAGCTTCTCCATCTTCAGTTGCGAAGAATACAATCAATCTGATTTCGGTGCTCACCATCTGGTGATGTCCATGAGTAGAGTCATCTCTTGTACTGTTGGAAGAGGGTGTTTTCTATGACCAGTGTGTTCTCTTGGGAGCACTCTGTTAGCTTTTACCCTGCTTCATTTTGCACTCCAAGGCCAAACTTGCCTGTTACTCCAGGTATTTCTTGACATCCTACTTTGCATTCCAGTACCCTATGATGAAAAAGACATCTTTTTTGGGTGTTAGTTCTAGAAGGTCTTGTAAGTCTTCATAGAACCGTTCCAACTTCAGCTTCTTCAGCGTTAGTGGTTTGAGCATAGACTTGGGTCACTATGATATGGAATGGTTTGCCATGAAAATGAACGAGATCATTCTGTCCTTTTTGAGAATGCACCTATGTACTGCCATTTCAGACTCTTTTGTTGACCATGAGGGCTGCTCCATCTCTTCTAAGGGATTCTTGCCCTCAGTAGTAGATATAATGGTCATCTGAATTAAATTCACCCTTTCCCATCCATTTAGTTCACTGATTCCTAAAATATCAATGCTCACTCTTGCCAGCTCTTGTCTGACCTGTTCCAATTACTGTGATTCATGGACCTAACTTCCCAGGTTCCTGTGCAATACTGTTCTTACAGCCTTGGACCTTACTTTCACCTCTATAAACATCCACAACTGAGCATAGTTTTTGCTTTGGTTCAGTCTTTTCATTCTTTCTGGAGTTATTTCCCTACTCTTCTCCAGTAGCATATTGGGCACCTACTAAATTGGGGAGTTCATCTTCCAGTGTCATATCCTTTTGCTTTTGCATACTGTTCATGGGGTTCTTGAGGCAAGAATGCTGAAATGGTTTGCCATTCCCTTCTTCAGTGGACCACATTTTGTCAGAACTCTCCACCATGACCCGTCTGTCTTGGATGGCCCTACAGGGCATGCCTTATAGTTTCATTGTTAGACAAGGCTGTGACCCATGTCATCAGTTTGGTTAGTTTTCTCTGATTGTAGTCCTCATTTTGTCTGTCCTCTGATGGATGAGTATAAGAGGCTTATGGACGCTTCCTGATGGGAGGGACTTGCTGTGGGGGAATCTGGGTTTTGCTCTGGTGGGCAAGGCCACACTAAGTAAATATTTAACCCAATTTTCTGCTGATGAGTGGTGCTGTGTTTCCTCACTGTAGCTTGGCCTGAGGCCAAACTATGGTAGGGGTAATGGTGACCTCTTCCAAAAGGACTTATGCCAGCATGCTGCACCTCCCAGCATTGCTGCGGTCAGTGCCCCTGACCCTGAGGCAGGCCACTGTCAACCCGCTCCTCCACCAGGGACTCTCACTCACAGGCAAGTCTGGCTCAGTTTGCTGTGGGGACACTGTCCTCTCTCCTAGGTCCTGGTATACACAAGGTTTTGTTTGTGCCCTTCAAGTTTCCTCAGTCCTGTGGAAGTTCTGAAATCAAATCCACTGGCCTTCAAAATCAGAGTCCCTGGGTGTTCTCAGTTCCTCTGCTGGATCCCCAGCTCGGGAAACCTGTTGTGGTCCAGTTCAGGAATTTGTTTTTTCCTTCTCCTCCCTCTTTTACCCCTTTTACCCTTTTGTTAAGTCATTAAGAAAATGACTCATGAGTTATAGTCAAAACCTCGGTGTACTCTCCCTGTCCCTGCCCCAGGCCATAGAGATGACCACTGTCAAGGTTTCTCATATATGCTTCTAGAACGATTTCACAAACATACGTCTAATATACTGTATAGATATTTCTAAGAAACAATGGGTATATGAGGGGAAGGCAGATGGGGTTTTACTCGCAGTATTTCACACTTTCATTTGTTCCACTGGACAACACATGTAGAGACTTCTCCATGTCAGCACAGTTGGACACACATAGGTTTTTTCCAGAGGCTGCACGGTACCCCAATGCATGGATGTGACATTATGCATTTACTCAATCTCTGATTGATGGATATTTTAAGCTTTTACTGTTTTTCACTGTTAGAAACACTGCAGCCAGAAACACTCATAAAGACATATTTGGGCACGTGTGTGAGTATATGTATAGGATAAATTCACTTCTGAAGAATTTCTTGGTGAGAAGTGTGCACATTTATAATTTTGAAAGGCATTATCTAATTGTCCTCTGGAGATATTTGTCCAGGGCCCTTTTACCATTAAAATGTTCTACAGACATAGCTTAGCATCAGGGGCCTAGGAAAATGTCTGAGCACTGAACAGTATAGATTAGCTTCCTGACACAGGGAAACTGCAAATTTGAGATCAATAAATATTTAATTAAATATCTCTACAATGTATTACTTGTAATGCTATTATTCATACAGAGTTCATTATATTTGAAAACAATTTGTAGGTTATATATTTTGCTTATTTTGCAAGAATTCACAACTATGTATAATGACTATTGAGAAATAGGCTATTATAAATTAAACAGCTTATCATAAATTAAACAACTCATCATAAGGATTACTTCAGTTCAGTTCAGTCACTCAGTCGTGTCTGACTCTTTGCAACCCCATGAACCACAGCACACCAGACCTCCCTGTCCATCACCAACTCCCAGAGTCTACCCAAACCCACATACATCGAGTTGATGATGCCATCCAACCATCTCATCCTCTGTTATCCCCTTCTCCTCCTTCCCTCAATCATTCCCAGCATCAGGGTCTTTTCAAATGAGTCAGCTCTTCCCATCAGGTGGCCAAAGTATTGGAGTTTCAGCCTCAACATCAGTCCTTCCAATGAACACCCAGGACGGATCTCCTTTAGGATGGACCGGTTGGATCTCTTTGCAGTCCAAGGGACTCTCAATAGTCTTCTCCAACACCACAATTCAAAAGCATCAATTCTTTGGCACTCAGCTTTCTTTACAGTCCAACTCTCACATCCATACATGATGAATGGAAAAACCATAGCCTTGACTATATGGACCTTTTTTGGCAAAGTAATATCTCTGCTTTTCAATATACTATCTAGGTTGGTCATAACTTTCCTTCCAAGGAGTAAGTGTCTTTTAATTTCATTGCTGCAATCTCCATCTGCCGTGATTTTGGAGCCCCAAAAAATAAAGTCTGACACTGTTTCCCCATCTATTTCCCATGAAGTGATGGGATCAGATGCCATGATCT
>NW_011494956.1:9916385-9927747 GCF_000754665.1 Bison bison bison | reverse complement strand
CCCAGCATCAGGGTCTTTTCAAATGAGTCAGCTCTTCCCATCAGGTGGCCAAAGTATTGGAGTTTCAGCCTCAACATCAGTCTTTCCAATGAACACCCACCTAAAGGACTGATCTCCTTTAGGATGGACTGGTTGGATCTCCTTGCAGTCCAAGGGACTCTCAAGAGTCTTCTCCAACACCACAGTTCAAAAGCATCAATTCTTCGGCACTCAGCTTTATTTATAGTCCAACTCTTACATCCATACATGCCTACTGGAAAAACCATAGCCTTGACTAGACAAACCTTTGTTGGCAAAGTAATGTCTCTGATTTTTAATATGCTGTCTAGGTTCAGATGGTAAAGTGTCTGTCTACAATGTGAGAGACCTGGATTCGATCCCTGGGTTGGGAAAATTCCCTGGAGAAGGAAGTGGCAACCCACTCCAGTACTCTTGCCTTGAAAATCCCATGGACAGAAGAGCCTGGTGCAGGCTACTATCTATGGGGTCACAAAGAGTTCGGCATGACTAAGCGACTTCACTTTCTAGGTTGGTCATAACTTTCCTCCCAAGGAGTAAGCATCTTTTAATTTCATTGCTGCAATCTCCATCTGCAGTGATTTTGGAGCCCAGAAAAATAAAGTCAGCCACTGTTTCCACTGTTTCCCCATCTATCTGCCATGAAGTGATGGGACCAGATGCCATGATCTTTGTTTTCTGAATGTTGAGCTTTAAGCCAACTTTTTCACTCTCCACTTTCACTTTCATCAAGAGGCTCTTTAGTTCCTCTTCACTTCTGCCATAAGGGTGGTGTCATCTGCATATCTGAGGTTGTTGATATTTCTCCCGGCAATCTTGATTCCACCTTGTGCTTCTTCCAGTCCAGCGTTTCTCATGATGTACTCTGCATATAAGTTAAATAAGCAAGGTGACAATATACAGCCTTGACGTACTCCTTCTCCTATTTGGAACCAGTCTGTTGTTCCATGTCCAGTTCTAACTGTTGCTTCCTGACCTGCATACAGATTTCTCAAGAGGCAGGTCAGGTGGTCTGGTATTCCCATCTCTTTCAGAATTTTCCACAGTTTCTTGTGATCGACACAGTCAAAGGCTTTGGCATAGTCAATAAAGCAGAACTTTATTGCATGAATGCACTGGAGAAGGAAATGGCAACCCACTCCAATATTCTTGCCTGGAGAATCCCAGGGACGGAGCAGCCCGGTGGGCTGCCGTCTGTGGGGTCGCACAGAGTTGGACATGACGAAGTGATGCAGCAGCAGCAGCTGATGTTTTTATGGAACTCTCTTGCTTTTTACATGATCCAGCAGATGTTGGCAATTTGATCTCTGGTTCCTCTGCTTTTTCTAAAACCAGCTTGAACATCAGGAAGTTCACGGTTCACATATTGCTGAAGCCTGGCTTGGAGAATTTTAAGCATTACTTTACTAGTGTGTCAGATGAGTACAATTGTGCGGTAGTTTGAGCATTCTTTGCATTGCCTTTCTTTGGGATTGGAATGAAAACTGACCTTTTCTTTGGGATTGGGATGAAAACAGTGGCCACTGCTGAGTTTTCCAAATTTGCTGGCATATTGAGTGTGGCACTTTCGCAGTGTCATCTTTCAGGATTTGAAATAACTCAACTGGAATTCCATCACCTCCACTAGCTTTGTTCATAGTGATGCTTTCTAAGGCCCACCTGACTTCACATTCCAGGATGTCTGGCTCTAGGTGAGTGATCACACCATCGTGATTATCTGAGTCATGAAGATCTTTTTTTTTTTTGAAGATCTTTTTTGTACATTTCTTCTGTGTATTCTTGCCACCTCTTCTTAATATCTTCTGCTTCTGTTAGGTCCCTACCATTTCTGTCCTTTATTCAACCCATCTTTTCATGAAAGATTATACAAACTGTGTAGACAGTTGTCTGAATCTTTATACCTTCATCAGGCTTCCCAAGGAGTTTCAACGATAAAGAATCTGCCTGCAATGCAGGAGTCCTGGGTTCAATTTCTGGGTCATGAAGGTCCCCTGGGGAAGGGCATGGCAACCCACTCTAGTATTCTTGCCTGGGAAATCCCATGGACAGAAGAGCCTGGTGGGGTACAGTCCATGTGGCCACAGAGTCAGACTCAACTGAGCACTATGCTTTCATCAACATTTTGTGTTTTCTTTCTTTTTTTAAATTTGGGTATTGTTTTTGGCTGTGCTGGGTCTTCGTTGCCACATGCAGACTACTCTCCAGTTGCAGGGAGCAGGCTTCTCATTATGATGACTTCTCTTGTTGTGGAGCCCAGGCTCTAGAGTGTGTGGGCTTCGTTAGTTGCTGTTCCTGGTCCCTAGAGCACAGGCTCAATAGCTGCGGTGCACAGGCTTCATTGTTTGCTGGCATGTTGGATCTCCCCAGACCAGGGATTGAATCCATGTCTCCTGCATTGGCACAGTCCACTGTGCTACCAGGGAAACCCAACATTTTGTGTTTTCAAAATTATGAATCTATGTCAACCTGATAATGTAACATTTTTGTTCTTTAGTTTCATATTTATTTAATGATGAGTGCAGTTGAGCATATTTTCTGTGTATTTCTATGCCATTTTCCTCTTTACTGTGAGCTAAATTGTTGTGTTCCAGGTCCATTTTGCTATTGGAATTTGATTCTTTCTGTGTCGATTTGTTAGGTCTTTTATATAATGAGGACTATAGCTCTTTGTTACTCACATCATGTTGCGAATATTTCCCTCCAATTTATTCTTTGTTTTTAGCCTGCTTTATGATCATTTATGTGTGTTCTTTTTTAGCCTCTTTTATACATTTTCCTAGTTAAATTTAAAGTTTTCCTTTATGGCTTCCTGCAGGAAGTCCAAGAACAAAAGGAAGCGTTGAATGGTTTTTAAGCAGGAAAGTGATATAATCTGATTTGTATTCTAAATGTGGCTGCTGCCCAGGAAACTGAAGATTGGACTCTCAAGAGGGCAAGATTAAATCCAGGGAGAGTGGTTAGAAGGTGAAAGGTGATGGTGACCTGGCTTGAAGAGGATAATGGGAGAAATATCAAGAGGCAAAACCAGTGCAGCTGAAGATGGAGAATAAGGCAAGGGCGGCAACAAGGATGAGTCTCAGATTCTGGTTCTGATTTTGGAAAGGAATGGAGCAGCCACTCTCTGACATAGCAAACACTAAAGGGGGACTAGGGATTTATGTATTTATTGTTTTTTTATTTCAGTGAGGGTTGGGGCTTAGGTTGCTGAGACTGTGAGTTAGGATTAGGACATGATGAGTTGAAGTGTTGTTGACGTATCTGGTGGAGAAGGAGAAGAAGCTGTTGGATCCACGGTGATGGAGCATAGAAGTGAGACATGTAACAGGTGTGTTTCCACTTTGTGAGTTTTGGTTTCCACATTCAGCATCAAAGTTCAACAAACCCCTTTGTGGTCTTGACTCACCAGGTTTCACTCGAAAAGTTCAATTTGGGTCTAGAAGTTGGCATAGATTTAAGGAATTGCTAAATGATTTTCCTGCTGAGAAAAAAAGAGCTTCTGGTTTAAGCAAAAATACACACCCATCTTAACCGTGAACTGATGGCCCTAAATTTTTTTTAATTTAAAAATAATATCAAACATACAGAAAAGCTGTGAGAACAATACAAAGAATGCCCTCTTAAAAAAAGTCACTCTCCCTAGTGCTAGTTATCTGTTTTTGTGTTTAAAAACAAAACAAAAGAAAACTGCTGCCAAACTTAGTGGCTTAAAACAGCAACCATTATAGGAGGTATCATGATTTTCTGTGTCAAGAATTTGGGCAGAGCTCAGCTGGGTGATTTCTGTTCCATGCGGTGTTGACAGAGGTCATGGAATGCTATTTAGCTGGTGGACGGAATGATGTAGAGAATCCAAGAGAGCTTCACTCACAAGTCTGGCACCTTGGTGGGGAGAGCAGCAAGGCTGAGCTGAGTGGGGAGTGTCAACAGGAGCACCTATGCATGGCCTCTCTAGTGCGACGGTCTCAGGGAGCTGCTAGATACCTTATAGCAGCTCAAGGGCCCTGGAGAGAGCTTTCCAAGAGGCCCAGACTAAAAGGGCAAAGCTTCTCATAACATAGTCAAGGAAGTCCCAGAGTCGCTTCCCACCAGCCTGGTGGTCTAACAACTGACTAAGACCAGCTCAGATTTAAAGATAGGAATTTGTCTGTCTCCCCAGTGGTTCAGTAGTAAAGAATCTGCCTGCAAAGTAGGAGAGGTGGGTTTGATCCCTGGGTCACGAAGATCCCCTTGAGAAGGAAATGGCAACCCACTCCAGTGTTCTTGCCTGGAGAATTTCATGGACAGAGGAGCTCCGAGGGTGGGCTACAGTCCACAGGGTCACAATGAGTCAGATACGACTGAGTGACTAAACAGCAAGCAACCCAATCAGAAGAGTAGCAATAAGGGTGTGGCCATCTCTATTGTACCACAATTCACCAGTTTTTGGTATTTTGCCATGTTTGTGTCATAATTTTTCTTTCTGAACTAGTTGAGAGTAAGTTGCATACATCACGCTCCTTTATCCTTGAATACTTTCCTATGTATTAATAATTGCTAAAAACAAAATAGTCTTTTTTTTTTTTTTAGCTGCACTGAGCAGCACGCAGGATCTTAGTTCCCTGACCAGGAGCAGTTTTCCTGCGCTCCCTCTGTAGTGAAATGCAGTCTTAACCCCTGGACCACCAGGGAAGTCCCAAACAAAAAATTCTTTGATGGATCCACAGAACAGCAGGAATTTTAATGCTAAAAACTACTAGTATCTAATCTATAATCCATATGATAATTGTCCAAATATTATAATTTATAACAAACCTTTTTCTGGTCCAGGATCCAATCCAATGTTGTATGTTACATTAAGTTGTCGGGTCTCTTTAGCTTCTTCTAATCTGGAATATTTCCTTACCCTTTCTTTTTCTTTTATAACTTTGACATTTTTAAGAGTCATGCCGATTGTTTTGTAGGATACCCCTCAATCTAGGTTTGTCTGGATATTTCCTCATTATTAGTTTTAGGTTAAGTACTTTGGGCCAGAACACCACAGAAGTGCAAAATATAAGGAGGCAGCAAGGTTGATTTGTCCCATTATTGGTGGTGTTAACTTTGATTATTTTATTAAAAGGGTGCTTGCCAAGTTCCTATTTTTCCTTTTCTAATTAATAATTACTTGGTGGAGAGATTTGTTGAGACTGTAAATATCTTGCTCCTCATTAGACTTTCAACCACATGTTTCAGCATCCCTTGATAATTTTTGCCCAGCTCTTTTACTATACTAGGATGGTAGCAAAACAGTGGTTTTCTAAAACCGTCATTTCTTCTGCATTTTTCTACAGCAGGGGAGAGCTGCCCCTAGTGCATATATGTACAGACTTGGATGAACTTATAGATTCTTATTATTAATATATTCCGTTGGTTATAACCCATAACTGTCATACATTTGGATGCTTACTGCCTTTGGGTGTCTCCTTGTACTTTTGATCTATTCCTATTATTAATATTTCTTATTTTCTGTCACAGTCCATGTTGCAGACTCACCTTGTACTTTCCCTGCCCCAGTCCTTGAATCAGCCATTTCTTCAAGGACCGCTGGTGTTTGTTTTTTTTTTTTTTTAACAAAGAATGCTCTTTATTTTTAAATTTTTATTTATTTAAAAAAAATTACCTTTAATGAGAGATGCCGCATGGCCTGTGGGAGCTTAGTTTCCAGACCAAGGATTGAACCTGCACCCCCTGCCTTGGAAGCACAGAGTCTTTAAACACTGAATCATCAGGAAATCCAAGAATGCTTTTCAGAAACGAAAACTGTGTGCTGGAGTGTGCTCATTGCCAATTATGTCGACACTTCAAGGCCCTTTCACTGGGCAAAGCTAGAAATACGGTGACGTGAAAGTGTTAGTCACTCAGTCGTGTCCAACTCTCTGTGATCCCATAGACTGTAGCCCACCAGGCTCCTCTGTCCATGAAGTTCTTCAAGCAAGAGTACTGGAGTGGGTTGCCATTCCCTTCTCTGGGGGATCTTCCCCACCCAGAATAGGAACCCGGGTGTCCTGCTTTATAGACAGATTCTTCACCACCTGAGCCACCAGGGAAGCCCAAAGGGTCATGCTCCAGTCTCTAATTCCCATAAAACTCTGTGGGGCTTTGCTTGCTTTACTGCATTTCAGGTTTGGTTCTTCCATAGTGAGAACTCTGATTCCCAACATTAGTATATTAATTTATTTGTTCAGATCTAAAACCATAGAAAATAGTTTCAGAATCCTTGTACTCATACTATTACAGCAAACCAAATCTACTAAGTAAAAGATTGTTGCTGCTGCTAAGTCGCTTCAGTCCTGTCTGACTCTGTGCGACCCCAGAGACGGTAGCCCACCAGGCTCCGCTGTCCCTGGGATTCTCCAGGCAAGAACACTGGAGTGGGTTGCCATTTCCTTCTCCAATGCATGAAAGTGAAAAGTGAAAGTGAAGACGCTCAGTCGCGTCAGACTCTTAGCGACCCCCATGGACTGCAGCTTACCAGGCTCCTCCGTCCATGGGGTTTTCCAGGCAAGAGTACCGGTGTGGGGTGCCATTGCCTTCTCCGAAGTAAAACACAAGACTTATTTATTTATGTGTGTAGTTGCAAGGAGAAGCTGAAACCTATCAAACTGGATATATTGTTACTGGATATATTGTTACTGGATATATTGTTACAGTATATAACAATATACTGGATATATTGTTACAAAACTATCATTCTGGTAATGCCAAAAGGATGGGGGAGCCTTTTTGGTGGGCAACCAATAATGATTGCCACAGTCTCTCAGGGTGTTATTTGGAGAACATTGTGGGAAGGGAGTGAGGTGAGTGAGAGGAGCCTAAACTGCCAAGGGACCTTCCTGGTGGTCCAGTGGCTAAGACTCTGTGCTGCCAATGCAGGGCCTTGGGTTCAGGCCCTGGTTGGGGAACTAGATCTCACATGCCACAATTAAGAGTTCACATGCCACAATTAAGAGTCCACATGCCACAGCTACAGATCCTGCATGCTGCTACAAAGATCAAGGATCCCATGTGCCACAACTGAGACCTGGCACATCCAAATAAATGAATATTTAAAAATGAATAAATAAATTGCCAAAGTCCAGGGACAAGATGATAAATATAGGAACCAGGGAAGCCCACCATTTCCCATGAAATCATCTGAACCCTTCAAGAATCTTACATACTCTAGACTGTGTCAGGTCCCTGGATAATACATTTCAAATGTATATCTTCCTATGTCAGAAGAACGCTAGCTGTGTGACCTTGGACAAGTTATTAACCTCTCTGAGCCTCGCACAGATCACTTTGGCTCCAGGAGAAAGGGTGTGAGCCTGTCCATGATGGTGCACAGAAAATTCCTCCAAATTTGCTTTTAATCAATCATTTGGACCAATAGCATGGTTTTCTTTCATCAGCAATTACATATTCTTTTAAACACTGCAGGAATCCCAGGTCCTTTTAATAGATGGCACTGTAATTGCAGTTTTCATCTTAAACCATTTTGTTTTCAGAGAGAATGAGAGACTATGTCAAGAACATAATGAGATGGTTCAATGAAAAAGATGAACTGCTTGACTGCCACACAGGTAATAGCTGATAAAAAGTCTCCAGTGGCAATGGATCAGGTAGTGTGAAGCGGTTAATTTTTGGTTGTGTGGGTGGAATATATTCTCAGTTATTCAATCCCCATGTGCTCAAGGCCAGCCAGCCTCAGTGATGGCTTGACCTGGCTTTCTCTCATCGGAGGGGTGCTATCCATGTCAGTAGTGGGGTGTAGAGGCAACCATCAGAGCTTTGAGGTCAGTCAGACCTGTATTGAGATTCCAAATTATTTATTATTGTCTGATACTTAGCTGGCAAAGAATCTGCCTGCAACGTGGGAAACCTGGGTTAGATCCCTGGGTTGGGAAGATCCCCTGGAGAAGGGAAAGGCTACCCACTCCAGTATTCTGGCCTGGAGAATTCCGTGGACTGTGTAGTACATAGGGTTGCAAAGAGTCAGACATGACTGAGAGACTTTCACTTTCTCTTTTCACTTGGCTGTTAAATGGGGTTAAGAAATCTGACCCCATAAGATATTATGTGCCTTTGATGAGATAATAAATGGTGAAAACCCAGCACAGAGACACACAGTAAATGTGTTTTCCCTCTACCTCCACAGCTTTGTGGATTTCCTTCTGTGCCCTGACAAAGCCTTATTTATCATACCCTCTCATCCCCACAATGCCCTCAGCCAGCAATGAGGATTAGACCACCAAGGGATGAGAGCAGAAAGGAGAAATACTTTCTCCTGAACCACACCTGGTATGTTTTTCAGGACTCAAGGAGCACTGAGTCATTAGCTTTGCCCTTTAAAAAAATTTGTTTTTTTAATTGATTTCTTTTTGTCTGGGCTGGGTCTTTGTTGCTGCACAGGACTTGCTGTAGCTGCGGCGAGTTGGGGCTACTCCCTAGGTGTGGTGTGTGGGCTTCTCACTATGGTGGCTCCTCTTGATTTGGAGCACAGGTTATAAGCATGGGCTTCAATAGTTGTGGCTTGTGGGCTCTAGAGCACAAGCTTAGTAGGTGCGACACACAGGCTTAGTTGCTCCAAGGCATGTGGGATCTTCCCGGATTAGGGATCCAACCATGTCTTCAGCATTGGCAGGCAGGTTCTTTACCACTATGAACCACCAGGGGAGTCCTGCTTCTCTCTTTATAAATACATTTAGTAATGTTTTTAAGCACCTAAACAGTGTTCAGTCTCTGTATTGATCTTTATGGATGAACCAAAGAAGCACAAGATGCAGTCCTTGCTTTCCAGGAACAAAAAATCCCACTAAGGGCCCAAAATAATTATTATGAAACAAAAATAAATAATTATAACCCAAAGCACACACAGACTTGAGTTCAAACCCCAACTCTGCCACTTATTAGCTTTGTGACCTTGAACAGTCACTTAACTTCTCTGTATGTTTATTTCCTCACCTGTGAAACAGAGCAACCTGGTGAGGCCATCACAAGGTTTAGAATAGCTGCTCCATGAAAGGGACCTGGCACAAAGTAGGCCCTTAGAAAATCTGAGCTCCTTTGTCTTCAAACCATATGGTAGATAAATAGAAGTTAAACTGAAGACCTGTTGCAAAACCGCCTGTAAGTCATTGTCAAGTGGAAGGCCCTGAAATAAAGGCTCTTGGAGTTTGGGGGAGGAGAAAACTGTTCGATGGACAGAGGAGCCTGGAGGGCTACAGTCCATGGGGTCACAAACAGTCAGACACGACTGAGCGACTTCCACCACCATCACCATCAGCTCCCTCTTCTGTAAGAGAATCATACCTCTCTTCTTTGCCAGAACTCTCCGAGGATGGAGTATAGTATAGTGGTATTCCATTGACTTTAGGATAGCCAATCGAATGTGAGAGGATGCAACAGGCACCACATCAGAGCAGAAACATTAAATGCATCTCATGATTTATTTGGTCTCATGTTCTTGTCTTCTTAGATGATGCTACTGTCAGTCTGCATCCCAGAATAAGAAAGCTTGGTGCTCAAGGGGAACTAAGCACAGCCAAGTCATGACAGATAAAGACCAGTAGACCAGAACACCCGTGAGCTAGATGTGTTTGTTATTGTAAGCTGCTGAGGTGTGGAGGTTGTTTGTTGACACAGCAAATGCTGACAAGTACATCAACATTAACTGAACACTTGTTCAGTGCTGACACTATCCTGAGCATACATGTGTGTTCTCTCATTTAATCTTCACATTAATCACGCAAGGTAGTGTTTTATCCAGTGTTTTCTATTGTAAACATCAGAAAATTACTCTCACTGTGTACAAAAGAAGTACAAGAGGAAGACTTCTGCTTCCAGCCAAGAGGGAACAACAGAGGCTGGATGTGCTCTCATACCCGAAAGAACTAAAAAGGATATGAAATATATAAAACTATGGTTTTTAAGATATTAGATGATGGGCAGTGAAGGAGAGTAATCTCTGAGATATGGAGGCTTCCAGGTCATGGTGGAAAAAAAGGGGAAGGCTGGCAGAGCTTAGTGATCTCCTTGGTTTGGGAATATGGAGCTGAGAGCAAGAAGGCCAAGGCAACTAAAATTTTCAGGGAAGCATACTGGGAAGGAGAAAGCTACACAGAGAGAGAACCAGGGAGATTTTCAAAAGGTGCCCCTCAAAGATGCAGTTGAGCACAGGTCAGAGCACGCAGAAGAGGAAACTCTCTAAGGCGTGGGAAGTAATACCAACGGAACTAGAGGGAACAATCCCTGGAGCTCACCTAAGACTAGAAATAACACCTCGCACCACCAGCCAGAGTGGACATCAGGCAAAATACAAAAAGGGTCTTGCTCCACAGTGGGAAAAAATTACCAGGCATGCCAAGAAGCAGGTACTTACAATCCCATAACCCAAAGGAAGGAGAAAAATCAATCCACTGAAACTAACCCAGAAATGACCCAGATAACAGAAGTAGTAGATAAGGACATTTTGAAAAGTATTACTGTATTCCATATGTTCAAGATTCTAGAGGAAGGATTGAATATCTTAAATAAAGACATGGGAGATATAAAAAAGGTCCAGGTTGAATTTCTCTTTTTTATTGCAGTATAATTGCTTTACAATGTTGCGTTAGTTTCTGCTATACAACAGAGTGAAGCAGCTACGTGTATACCTATTCCTTCTCTCTTGAACCTCTCTCCCACCCCACCCCCATCCCACCTCACTAGGTCAACACAGAGCACTGAGTTGAGCTCCCTGTGCTAGATAGCAGCTTTCCTCTAGCTAGCTATTTTACACATGGTTCAGTTCAGCTCAGTTCAGCCACTCAGTCGTGTCCGACTCTTTACGACCCTATGAATCACAGCACACCAGGCCTCCCTGTCCATCACCAACTCCCAGAGTTTACTCAAACTCATGTCCATCAAGTTGGTGATGCCCTCCAGCCATCTCATCCTCTGTCATCCCCTCCTCCTCATGCCCCCAATCCCTCCCAGAATCAGGGTCTTTTCCAATGAGTCAACTCTTCGCATGAGGTGGCCAAAGTATTGGAGTTTCAGCTTCAGCATCAGTCCTTCCAATGAACACCCAGGACGGATCTCCTTTAGGATGGACCGGTTGGATCTCTTTGCAGTCCAAGGGACTCTCAATAGTCTTCTCCAACACCACAATTCAAAAGCATCAATTCTTTGGCACTCAGCTTTCTTTACAGTCCAACTCTCACATCCATACATGATGAATGGAAAAACCATAGCCTTGACTATATGGACCTTTTTTGGCAAAGTAATATCTCTGCTTTTCAATATACTATCTAGGTTGGTCATAACTTTCCTTCCAAGGAGTAAGTGTCTTTTAATTTCATTGCTG
>NW_011494956.1:9910871-9916151 GCF_000754665.1 Bison bison bison | reverse complement strand
TGATGTACTCTGCATATAAGTTAAATAAGCAGGGTGACAATTTACAGCCTTGACATACTCCTTTTCCTATTTGGAACCAGTCTGTTGTTCTATGTCCAGTTCTAGCTGTTGCTTCCTGATCTGCATATAGGTTTCACAAGAGGCAGATGTAGTGTATCTATTTTACACATGTAGCTATCTATTTCACATGTAGCTATCTATTTTACACATGATACCACTATAATGGCAGAGAGAAAAGAGGCCTCTTGACGAGGGTGGAAGAGGAGAGTGAAAAAGACAGATAAAACTCAATATTAAGAAAACTAAAATCATGGCATCTGGTCACATCACTTAATGGCAAAGAGAAGGGGAAAGGGTGGAAGCAGTAGATTTCCTCTTCTTGGGCTCTAAAATCAACCTGGATGATGACCACAGCCCTAAAATGAGAAGACAATTGCTTCTTAGAAGGAAAGCTATGAAAAACTTAGTGTATCCAAAAACAGAGTCATCACTTTGCTGACAAAGGTCCATATAGTCAAGGCTATGGTCTTTTCAGTAGTCATGTACAGATGTGAGAGCTGGACCATAAAGATGGCAGAGCACTGAAGAGCTAATGCTTTTGAACTGTGGTACTGGAGAAGACTCTTGAGAATCCCTGGGACAGCAAGGAGATCAAGCCAGTCAATCTTAAAGGAAATCAACCCTGAATCCTCATTGGAAGGACTAATGCTGAAGCTGAAGCTCTGATACTTTGACCACCTGATGTGAAGAGCTGACTCATTGTTTTCCCAATGTGGGATCCTGGTGCTGGGAAAGATTGAAGGCAGAAGGAGAAGAGGGCAACAGAGGATGAGATGGTTGGATGGCATCACTGATTCAATGAACATAAACTTGGACAAGGTCAGGGAGATGGTGAGGGACAAGGAGGCCTGGCACGCTGCAGTCCACAGGGTCACAAAGAGTGGACATGACTTGGTGACTGAACAACAACAATAAGTGTATACGTGTCAATGTTACTCTCTCAATTCGTCCTACCATCCCTTTCCCCAACTGTGTCCACATCCAGGCTGAATTTCTAGAAAGAAATCTACAATGTACGAGATGAAAATACACTGGGTGGGATTAACTGCAGATTAGACATAGTAGAAGGAAAAGTTAGTGAAACTGAAGACATAGAGGCAGTTGAAAATGAAGCACAGAGAAAAAACAGATGAAAAATCTAAATGGAATAACAGCGAGCTGTGAGGCAATTTCAGGCAGCCTGTGCAGGTGGAGTAGGGGTCCTTGAAGGAAATGGGCAGAAAAATATTTGAAGAAATAAGAGCCCCCATATTTCTCAATATGAAGAAAACTCTAAACACACAAATCTAAAAAGTTTAAAGAAACTCAAACATAAGACACATAAAGAAAACTACACCAAGGCACATCATAATTGAATTGATTAAAACCACTGATAAAGAAAAATAATTGAAAGTAGCCAGGGAAAAGGAGGGAACATATTACATACAGAGGAACAAAGAGGATAACAGCAGTTT
This sequence comes from Bison bison bison, assembly GCF_000754665.1. Taxonomy (NCBI): domain Eukaryota; kingdom Metazoa; phylum Chordata; class Mammalia; order Artiodactyla; family Bovidae; genus Bison; species Bison bison. The sequence continues at coordinate 9,914,637 of NW_011494956.1, read as the reverse complement.
TTTGGGGTTGGGTTTTTTTGGGGGGTCAAAAACAATTTAATATAAAAGACTATGCAGCAGCATCTTTAAAGCAATGGAAGAAAAGCAAAAAATCCATCAACCTAAAATTCCTTACTAAGAAGAAAGCTTTCAAAAGTGAGGATAAACAAGGTTTTTTCAAATAGACAAAAGCTTTAAGAACTCACCACCATCAGACCTGTACTATAAGACCCATACAGGTTAAAAGTAAAAGGATAGAAAAGATATATTATGCTAGCACTAATTTTAAAAAGAAGTGAAAGCATATTTAACAATAGCAAACAAAAGAGATTTCAGAGCAGTGAGTATTAGCAGGCACAAAGAGAGTCGGTTCATAAAGGAACATAACACCCCAAAAGTATATGCACCTAAAACCAGGCTTCAAAATACATGAAACAAAAAGAGAGAGAAATGTAAGAAGGCGCAGACAGATTCACAAGTATACTTCTATACCCTCTCTTAATGATTGACAGAACAGATGGACAGAAAATAAGTAAGAATATAGAAGACTTGAATAACACGGCTAACCTGATGTCATTGGTATTTCCAGAGCAGTTCATGCGATAGTAGCAGAATACACATTCTTTTCAAGGGCACTTAAAACATTTATAAATATTTATAAAGCTCAACTGTATTCTGAACTATAAAATAAATTTCAGTAAATTTAAAACTATTCAAGTTATAAGAAGAATGACCACATAGAAATGTTAGGAACCAATACCGGAATGATGTCTGGAAAATCTTCAAATATTTGGAAACAAAATAACTAAATTCTAAGTAAGCTATGTGTCAAAAAGAAAAAAAATTACAATGTTTTTTGAGCTGAATGTAAATAGAAATACTATGTTGCAAAATTTGTGAGATGCAGTATTTAGAAAACAATGTATGGCACTAAAGGCCTATATTAGACTAGAAAAATGGTCTAAAATAAATGATCTCAGCTTTGCACCTTAAGGGAAAGAACAAATGGATGCCAAAAGTAAGCACAAGAAAGGAAAGAGAGCCAAAAAAAGCATAGAGAAAATAAATGAAAACAAAAGTTGATATTTGAGACCATCAATAAAATTGATAAACTGCTAGCCAAACTGAACAAGCAAAATAAGAAAGAAAAGGCCCAAAATACCAGTATCAGAAACAAGAAAGCTGACATCACTATAGAAATTCTCATGTAGTAAAAAGACAATAAGGAAAAATTATGAACTCAATGCCAATATAGTCAACAATTACCTGACATGACAAATGTCTTATAAACTACTATAGTTCATTCAAAAAGAAACACAATAGTTCTGTATCTATTTCAAAATAATTGAATTTCTGTTTAAAACTCTCCCCGTAAAGAAAACTCCAGGGCCGGATTATTTCACTGGTGAATTCCACAAAACATTGAAGGAGAAATACTATCATTTCTATATTTCTTTTTTCTTAGAAGAAAGAAGAATGTTGTTAACTCATTCTTTTCTTTCTTTTTCTCTTTCCTTTTTAGTGCAATTTGTTAACTTATTCTTGAAATCCAGTCTTCGTTTGGTGTCAAAGCAAGACAAAAATATTACAAGAAAAGAAAAGCACAGACAGTATCCTCATGAATATAGACACTAATGGAAATCCAACCATGTAGTAAAAGGACAATACATCACAGCCAGGTGGGATTTATCCCAGGAATGCAAAGCTAGTTCCACATTCAAAACCCAATCAGTGTAATTCACTCTATGACTAGATTTAAGAAGAAAGAAAATTGGGAAATCACAAAATGACTTGGAAGGCTAGAGAGCAAGATTCAGGAAAAAGAAAAATACCATTAAAAAAGGCAGGAACAACAAAATCAGCAACAAATGCAGGGCTCAGAAATACAGCTGGAATCACACTCCAAACCCAGTCTACTGAGCTGCCACTGACAGCACTGATCATTGGATGTAGGAGTGGGTACCATAGCTGATGGCGTCCTTGGGGGCTGGATGTTGCTGCTGCCAATGCTTCCATCAAAATGAATTCTCCACCATCTTTGCTTTTTTTGGAATAGCTGGTTCCAGCTTTGAAAACCCAGGAGGAAGGGTATGATTAGCCAAGCTGTCAGGAAGACTGGAAAAGGGAAGGTAACAGAAGGAGTTCTTAGTTGCCAACGGTAGAATCCACTCCACCTATTTCATGCAGGTGGGGACTTAGTGAAGCAGAATAAATAGCATACAGAATCATTGGGATTGTTGAAAACTAGGCTCTGGATGGAACTTTCAGGAAAATAATTCTGTCAACAGAATGGGTCTGGTAAGGGAGTGTCTGCCACAAATGAGATGAGGAAGCTGGCACTCTCACTCCGATTCCAGAAAAGAGCTCCCCAGAAGTACCTGCCAGAGGGGATTCCATAGGCCTAAAGAATGTTCTAGAGGAGCGAACTTCTGAATCTGACTGTTATGTTTGTCTGGCAGAATCCACATCACAGCCGCATCCAGGGCGAGGGAGGCTAGGACATGAAGGGGTTTTATTTGCTTGATTTTACCAAAAATAAAATGCAACGAGCACTTGCAAGAAATTTGAGAGCTATGACTGGGAACTGGGCATTTTTTTTGCCACGCAGCCTGGCATGTGCAATCTTAGTTCCCCGACCAGGGATGGAAACTGTGTCCTCTGCAGTGGCAGTGGCAGTGCCTTGGTGGCCACTGGACCACCAAGGAAGTCTGACAGGCACTGGGCTTTTTGTTCATCTGTAGGAAGCAGAGTTGCTTGAATTCATGTGGAGGGGAACTTCTCAGGCTTGGAGAGGTGATTCAACTGCTCAGTATTTCAATGTGAGAAATGCCACTAAAGAAAGGTACTTTAAAAAAAAGTCCTTCTTGAACTTGTTACAATATTGCTTCTGCTTTATGTTTTGGTTTTTTGGCTACAGTCATGTGGGATCTTAACTCCCCAAGCAGGGATCGAACCCACACCCCCTGCATTGCAAGGCAAAATCTTTTTTTTTTTTAATTTATTTTTTTATTATTTTATTTTATTTTTTAACTTTACAATATTGTATTGGTTCTGCCATACATCAAAATGAATCTGCCACAGGTATACATGTGTTCCCCATCCTGAACCCTCCTCCCTCCTCCCTCCCTGTACCATCCTTCTGGGTCGTCCCAGTGCACCAGCCCCAAGCATCCAGTATAGTGCATCGAACCTGGACTGGCAATTCGTTTCATATATGATATTATATATGTTGCAATGCCATTCTCCCAAATCATCCCACCCTCGCCCTCTCCCACCAAGTCCAAAAGACTGTTCTATAAAGTAGTCTCTTTTGCTGTCTCATATACAGGGTTATTGTTACCATCTTTCTAAATTCCATGTATATGTGTTAGTATACTGTATTGGTGTTTTTCTTTCTGGCTTACTTCACTCTGTATCAGATCAGATCAGATCAGTCGCTCAGTCGTGTCCGACTCTTTGCGACCCCATGAATCACAGCACGCCAGGCCTCCCTGTTCATCACCAACTCCCGGAGTTCACTCAGACTCACATCCATCAAGTCAGTGATGCCATCCAGCCATCTCATCCTCTGTTGTCCTCTTCTCCTCCTGCCCCCAATCCCGCCCAGCATCAGAGTCTTTTCCAATGAGTCAACTCTTTGCATGAGGTGGCCAAAGTATTGGAGTTTCAGCTTTTGCATCATTCCTTCCAAAGAAATCCCAGGGCTGATCTGCTTCAGAATGGACTGGTTGGATCTCCTTGCAGTCCAAGGGACTCTCAAGAGTCTTCTCCAACACCACAGTTCAAA
>NW_011494956.1:9906278-9910771 GCF_000754665.1 Bison bison bison | reverse complement strand
TCAAAAGCATCAATTCTTCGGCACTCAGCCTTCTTCACAGTCCAACTCTCACATCCATACATGACCACAGGAAAAACCATAGACTTGACTAGACGAACCTTTGTTGGCAAAGTAATGTCTCTGCTTCTGAATATGCTATCTAGGTTGGTCACTCTGTATAATAGGCTCCAGTTTCATCCACCTCATTAGAACTGATTCAAATGTATTCTTTTTAATGGCTGAGTAATACTCCATTGTGTATATGTACCACTGCTTTCTTATCCATTCATCTGCTGATGGACATCTAGGTTGCTTCCATGTCCTGGCTATTATAAACAGTGCTGCGATGAACATTGGGGTACACGTGTCTCTTTCCCTTCTGGTTTCCTCAGTGTGTATGCCCAGCAGTGGGATTACTGGATCATAAGGCGGTTCTATTTCCAGTTTTTTAAGGAATCTCCACACTGTTCTCCATAGTGGCTGTACTAGTTTGCATTCCCACCAACAGTGTAAGAGGGTTCCCTTATCTCCACAGCCTCTCCAGCATTTATTGCTTGTAGACTTTTGGATTGCAGCCATTCTGACTGGCGTGAAATGGTACCTCATAGTGGTTTTGATTTGCATTTCTCTGATAATAAGTGATGTTGAGCATCTTTTCATGTGTTTGTTAGCCATCTGTATGTCTTCTTTGGAGAAATGTCTATTTAGTTCTTTGGCCCATTTTCTGATTGGGTCATTTATTTTTCTGGAATTGAGCTGTAGGAGTTGCTTGTATATTTTTGAGATCAGTTGTTTGTCAGTTGCTTCATTTGCTATTATTTTCTCCCATTCTGAAGGCTGTCTTTTCACCTGCAAGGCAAAATCTTAACCACTGGACCACCTGGGAAGTCCCCTGAATAAGGGTACACTTATTAGTTCCATTTTCCAGGCATTTGGTAACTCATGCATGGTCACAATATGAAGAACAAACATTCGCCAAGCCCTTATAGACAGCACCTCCTTTAATCCTTACAACTCTATGGGGTAGACAGTATCTCTACCATTTTACATAAACATGAGGATTACAGAAACTGATTAAAAGGCTAAAACCCTGTGGTGTGACCCTGCTGTGATCTGTCCTCTGTCTGCCACCTTATCCCAGTGTACCAGGGTCCAGGACTCTGGGCGTAGGTGTGCATATGCATGCCTGTGTGTGTCCTTAATATCTTATCCTGCACCAACTTCAGCGTTTACTGGATGAATCTGGGTGTCTGTCACTGAGTCACATCTGTCTACTTTCTTGCTACAGATTAACTATGGCGTATCCCAGAGTCTTGGGGTGCTCAGTCCTCTGGACACCAGTAGCTCTGCTTATCTAGGAGGTAAACAGCAAGGAGAAGGGAAATGGGATAACCTGAGATCTGCAACAATGTCAGTATGCAAATCATTTGTATGCAAATGAGTCCAAGGGAATAGTGTTGGGGATCCCTAGGTCAATCATTGTGGTAACCTGTAAATGGTGCAAATTATTTTCGGTGCATTTGACCCTCCATGTTTTGTGGCTGGACTGAAACAGTTAAAAAAAACAGACTGTATTTTTAGAGTAGTTTCAGGGACACAGAAGAACTGAGTGGAAGGTACAGAGATTTCTCATACACTTCCTGCTGTAACACTTGCAAAGCCTCCCCCATTATCAGCATTCCCCACCAGAGTGGTACATTTGTTACGATGAACTTACACTGACATATCATTAGCACCCAAAGTCTGTAGTTTGTCTTATGGTCACTTTTGGTGTACATGCTGTGGGTTTTGACAAATGCCTAATGACCTTTATCTACCATGATAGCATCACACAGAGTGGTTTCACTGCTCTAAAAATCTGTGCTCCACCTGTTTATCCCTCCCTCCTAACCACTGGCTAACAGCGATCTTTGTACTGTCTCCATACTCATACCTTTTTCAGACTGTCATATAGTTGAAATCATACTATACGTAGCCTTTTCAGACTGGCTTCTTTCACTTTGTAAGAAATACAGATTTGAGTTTCCTCCATGTCTTTTCATGCCTTAAGAATTTGTTTCTTCTTAGTACGAAATAATATGACTTCCCTGGTGGTTCAGACAATAAAGAATCTTCCTGCAATGCAGGAGACCCAGGTTCGATCTCTGGGTTGGAAAATTCCCTGGACAAGGAAATGGCAACCCACTCCAGTATTCTTGCCTGGAGAACTCCATGGACAGAGGAGCTTCGCGGGCTACAGTCCATGGGGTGAAAGAGTCGGACATGACTGATTAACATTCCATTGTATGAATGTACCACGGTTTGTTTATCCATTCACCTACAAAAGACATCTTGGTCGCTTCCATGTTTTGGCAATTATGAATAAAGCTGTTATAAACATCCATGTGCAAGTTTTTGTGTGAAAACTTCAGTTCCTCTGGGTAGATACCAAGGAGTGTGATTGCTGAACTATATAGTTAAAGTATGGCAGAAAGTGAAGAAGAACTAAAGAGCCTCTTGATGAAAGTTAAAGAGGAGAGTGAAAAAGTTGGCTTGAAGCTAAAAATTCAGAAAACTAAGATCATGGCATCTGGGCCCATCACTTCATGGCAAATAGATGGGGAAACAGTGGAAACAGCGACAGACTTTATTTTGGGCTCCAAAATCACAGCCATGAAATTAAAAGATGCTTGCACCTTGGAAGGAAAGTTATGACCAACCTAGACAGCATATTGAAAAGCAGAGACATTACTTTGCCAACAATGGCCCAACTAGTCAAGGCTATGGTTTTTCCAGTAGTCATGTATGGATGTGACAGTTGAACTATAAAGTAAGCTGAGCTCCGAAGAATGGATGCTTTTGAATTGTAGTGTTGGAGAAGACTCTTGAGAGTCCCTTAGAGTGCAAGGAGATCCAACCAGTCCATCCTAAAGAAATCAGTCCTGAATATTCATTGGAAGGACAGATGCTGAAACTGAAACTCCAATACTTTGGCCACCTGATGCGAAGAACTGACTCATTTGAAAAGACCCTGATGCTGGGAAAGATTGAGGGCAGGAGGAGAAGGGGACAACAGAGGATGAGATGGTTGGATGGCATCACCGACTCAATGGACATGAGTTTGAGTAAACTCTGGGAGTTGGTGATGGACAGGGAGGCCTGGCGTGCTGCAGTCCATGGGGTCTCAAAGAGTCAGACACAACTGAGCCACCGAAATGAATGAATGAATGATAGTAAGAGTACTTTCGTTTTATAAGAAAGAACCAAAGTGTCTTCAGGTGTGGCTCTACCATTTTGCGTTTCCCCCAGCAGTGTGTGAGAGTGCCTGTTGCTCCGGATCCTGGCCAGTACTGGTGCCATCAGTGTTCTGGATTTTGCCCGTTTTAATAGAGCTGTAGTGGCATCTCATTGCTTTGATTTGCATCTCCCTGATGACATTGGATGTGGAGGACTGAAACAGTTTTTAGAACTTCTTTGGATGGGCTGGCCCCTGCTTGACAGTGCATCAACAAGTCCACTCCTACGAACAGGCCCAAGAAAACATTAGCATGGATGCGGGAGGGAAACGGTTTGGGAACGTTCATAGCAGCACTGTTCCCAATAGCCCCCAGACTAGACTCAACATCAACACCCCTTGAAAGGACCATGAAAAGATAAATTGCTGGCAAAGATGCTTTCTTTGGACCAAACTTGAATGTCTCCTCTGCTCATCCAGACCTGGTCTTTGGCTTCCCTCTCCATCCCTGTAGAGCTTGAGTAAGAATCTTACTAAATCAGTTTAGCAAAACCCTCCCACACTTTTGTATCTGATCACCCTCAGTATCTAATCAAAGATCTCATCCCTCAGGCTGGTCTGCCTTCAACAAGGACCCTGTTGAGTCAGTCTAGCAAGAATCCATCTTACCTCTGTGTTTGCTTCCAGCAATTTTCCATCCACCAACCCCACCCTCCCCCTTGCTCCTTGGCTATAAATCCCTATTTGTCCTTGCTGTACTCAAGTTGAGCCTGATGTCCCTCCTTGGCTATGAAACCCCACTGTAGTCCACACATCACTGCCCGCCCACCCCTCAACCCCCACCAAAGAGTCTTCCTTACCATCTTCAACAAGTGTCATGAATAATTTTTTAACATTGTGTTTATTCACACAATAAGCTACCATAGCTGAGAAAATGAATGAGCTACAGTTGCATGCATATCATTATGGATGAATCTTGTTGTGTTCAAAAAGCAAGTCCTAGAAAACTACATACTGTATAGCGTCTTTTGATAACAGTCAAAAAACAAGTAAAACTAAATAATGTTTAAGCAAGGGCTTCCTTCGTAGCTCAGTTCAGTTCAGTTCAGTCGCTCACTCATGTCCAACTCTTTGCGACCCCATGAATCCCAGCACACCAGGCCTCCCTGTTCATCACCAACTCCTGGAGTTCACTCAGACTCACATCCATCGAGTCAGTGATGCCATCCAGCCATCTCATTCTCTGTCGTCCCCTTCTTCTCCTGCCCCCAATCCCTCCCAGCATCATAGTCTTTTCCAA
>NW_011494956.1:9899740-9905613 GCF_000754665.1 Bison bison bison | reverse complement strand
GTACTCCTTTTCCTATTTGGAACCAGTCTGTTGTTCCATGTCCAGTTCTAACTGTTGCTTCCTGACCTGCATACAAATTTCTCAAGAAGCAGATCAGGTGCTCTGGTATTCTCATCTCTTTCAGAATTTTCCACAGTTTATTGTGATCCACACAGTCAACGGCTTTGGTATAGTCAATAAAGCAGAAATAGGTGTTTTTCTGGAACTCTCTTGCTTTTTCCATGATCCAGCGGATGTTGACAATTTGATCTCTGGTTCCTCTGCCTTTTCTAAAACCAGCTTGAACATCAGGAAGTTCACATAGCTCAGTCGGTAAAAAATCTGCCTGCAATGCAGGAGACCTGGGTTCAATTCCTAGGTCAGAAAGATCTCCTGGAGAAGGAGGTGGCAACCGACTCCAGTATTCTTGCCTGGAGAATTCTATGGACAGAGGAGCCTGGTGGGCTACAGTCCATGGGGTCACAAGGGTCGGACATGACTTAGCAACTGAACCACCACCACTACCATACAAATATATGTATATACACAAACTGGGCTTTCCAGGTGGCATGTTGGTAAAGAATCCACTTGCCAGTTTAGGAGATGCTAGAGACTCACTTTCCATCCCTGGGTCGGGAAGACCTCCTGGAGTAGGCAATGGCAAGCCGCTCCAGTATTCTTGCCTGGAAAATTCCACAGACAGAGAAGTCTGGCAAACTACAGCCCATGGGGTTGCAATGAGTCAAACACAACTGAGCAAATGAACACTCACTCACATACACACACACGACACACACACTACACACACACCCAGTTGACCCCTGGGATTGATCCATACAAGTCCACTTATGTGTGAATGGTTTTCAACAAATATGTTCAACGAGATCTGTGGTTGGTTGAACCTCTGAATGTAGAACCTCAGACACAGAGGGCCAACTCTGAAGTTATATAAAGATTTTAAACTGTGAGGAGATTGGCACCCCTAACCCCTGGATTTGTTCAAGGGTTAACTGTATAGATATTTGAAAGAAATAATCTAAGAAAATGAAAAGTCTTAACAATCAGAAGAGTAGTTTTATGTGACAATGAGGCAGAAAGATGGGCTAGGATAGTAGCACATGGGAGATGCAGGTGCCTTGGGTTGGATACCACGTGCTTACATATTTAATATTATGAATACATATGTAAATACATAAGGGCCATGCATGGGTTAATGATGAAAGTGTGTCATGAACCAAGGACTATGATTAATTCAATTCTCAGCACTGATCTCAGAAAGAAAGAGAGGGAGGGTGGGAGAGGAAGGAAGGAAGTGGGTAATGGAGATAGGTTTTCTTCCTCCCAGCCTCTTTCTTTCCTTCTTTCTGTCCTGCCTTCAGTCATTTCTTCCATGAACATCTATTGGCTGTCTGCTGCATACCTGGCACTAGGTTGGGTGCCAGGAGCACCAAGGTAAAACAGACACAGTTGTGCCCTTAGCAGAGCCACTGTCTGCTGCGGGAGTCTGACAGTTCCCAAAGGGTTTGCAAAGTGCAGTGACAGAGGGAAGACAACAAGCTGCTGTGGGGCTCCAAGAAAGGGGCCCTAACCCACAGAGGGAGGGGTACTGGGGAGGATCGTGTTGCTTAGAGAAATTAGTGAGATGTAAATGGAAGAGAAATTAGTGAGGTGAAAATGGAGATGGGAGGTGGGAGTGCAAAAGCTATAAAGAAGAAAAAGACAGCTCTGCCCTGGACGTGCTCACATCTTGGGGGAGGAGAGGATGGCAAGAAAAGAGGCAGCAGGAACAGTGGAATGGGGACCCCGGGGTGGGGGACCAGGCAGGAGGGCACACACAGGACAGCACACCCTGAGCCCAGGGTGTTGGGAAGGCTTCCTGGAGCAGAGGGCATGCAGACAGGCAGAGAATCGGAGTTACCTAGGCAAAATCCGTGCCAGGGAGCAAGGTCAGCGTGTTCGAAGGCTGGTGTCAGAGAGGAAGCGTGGCTCACTGGAGTAGCTCAGGGGGTCTTGGTCTGGCTTGGCCCAGAGCAAAGGTGCAGGAAACTGAGGCTTGTGCCAGATTCAGCTAAAATGTGGGAAAACCATCCTGTGGGCCATTCTCTGAAGGGGGTGGCAGGGGTGACTTTGAGAAGACAGCTTTGACTGCAGAGCAGAAGCGAGGAAGTAGAGCCATTAGGGAAGGAGACAGTGGTGCATAAGCTGCAGAGGGGCTTCCCAGGTGTCGCTAGTGGTAAAGAACCTGCCTGCCAATGCAGGAGACTTAAGAGACCCGGGTTCGATCCCTGGGTTGGGAAGATCTCCTGAAGGAGGGCATGGTAACCCACTCCAGCACTCTTATCTGGAGAATCCCATGGACAGAGAAGCCTGACGGGCTATAGTCCATGGGATCGCAGAGTCAGACAATACTGAAGTGACTTAACACACATGCAAGCACAGCACTAGAGGGGACCAATCTCAGACAGGATCACCCCATGGCCTAGGCTAGGCTCAAATGAGGTTTCCTCTGAGGGAGGGTGGAAGACATGCCACCTGCACACCGCAGAGTCCTCCTCCCTGCCATACACCTCCTCGGAGCAAGCCTCGCTCGCCAGAATTTCTCAGGTCTGAGAGTTTTTCCTCAACTTCTATTAAACTACAGTTGATACTGCGAAGGAGACCATGTTTGCTGAGACCTAATAAGTGGATTCCAAGTCAGCTGGGAGAAAGAGGCAGGCAAATGGTGGGGTTCACAGCTTTGTATTAAATGTATTATATTAATTAGTTTCCTTTTGGTTGCTCTGGGTCTTGGTTGCTGCACAAGGGCTTTCTCTGGTTGCAGCAAGTGGGGGCACTCTTCATTGTGGTGCACAGGCTTCTTATTGAGGTGGCTTCTCTAGTTGCAGAGCTTGGGCTCCAGGTGCATGGGCTTCAGTAGTTGTGGCCCACAGGCTTAGTTGCTCTGTGGCATGTGGGATCTTCCCAGACCAGGGATCGAACCTGTGTTCCCTGCATTGGCAGGTGGATTCTTAAGTATTGGCCCACCGCAGAAGTCCACAGTTTTGCATTATAAACAGCGATTCTGGACCCCTGACAGTAGCAGCCCCTCCACGGACCTTCTGCTCCAGGTCTAACTTTGCCTTAGCCCAAGAATTCCAAGAATGCTGCAGATCTTTGTCTACTGCTGAGAAGTGGAAGAAAAAGATTTATTGAGTACCTACTCTGTATGTAAATGCTACAACACATGACCATACTCAGGAAATCCTTCTGTCCCCATTTTATAGTGAAAAAGCTAAGACTCAAAGAGCCTGAATTGAAATTAAACCCAAAGGCTGCCTAGCCATACCCGTGAAATATGTGTTTTCTTTGGAGTGAGACTGGTTAGTTCTTCAAGGGTCTATTTTTTGAATCGCCCTTGGGTAGTTAAGAACATCTTGCATGAGTTATCTATTGGTGCACAACAGATTACCCCCAAAAAAGAACAGCTTAATACAATGAACATTTATTCTTTTACAGGTCAGGAATCTGGGCACAGTGTAGTTGAGTTTCTCTGATTCAAAGTCTCCCATGAAATTGCGGTCAAGGTGTCAGACAGGGCTGCCTTCTCATATGAAGGCCCACCTAGGACTGGAGGGTTGGATCAGCTTCTAAGTTCACTCGCACGGTTGTCGGCAGTCTCTGTCCCAACCACACGGGTCTCTCCACAAGGCTGCTTCAGCACATAGCAGGTGGCTTCTTCCAGAGAGCTAATTCAAAAGAGAGAGAGAGAGAACACGCAAGACAGAGCGTGCATGCTCAAAGCCAAAGCCACGATCTTTTATTACCTAATCTTGGCTGGGCCATCCATTACTTCCACATTATTCTCTTGGTGAGAAGCAAGTCCATGAGGCCGGCCACACCTAAACGGAGTGGTTACACAAGGGTATGAAACCAAGGGGCAGAGATTGCTGGAGACATCTTAGAGGCCGTTTACCTCAACGTGAAGTTTTATTAAATAACACCCAGGCTATTCTGACTTCTCCCAAAATGACAAGTCATTCTGCTTGGTATACAGGGGCTGGAGTATTTTAGGGACACTTGGAGGGGTGGTGTGTCTACATCTTTGGGCCTAAGGCACATCTGGAGAGGTCAGCAGGTTGAACCTATCTGGAGCCCCCAGGGAAAAATTAGTTTCTCAAACTGTGACCATTGTTCATTCCCTATCTTGTCCTTGAAGCTGTTGTGATATTTCTTAGCAAAGAGGGCAAGTGATGGGCATATCCCTCCCTCCCCTACCCTGTCAGCCAGGTGAAGAAACCACTGAAAATATTCTTTCAATTTCCTTTGGCTTCTGTATCTTTTCCCCCAAATTTTCTCTTCTTGCCCCTCATCTGTGTCCATAGCCCCCTCAATAGCTTGCAGAATAGGTGCTCCAGGAGTTTTCTGATGGGGGATAGAAAGGACTGCTGTGGAGACCCCCCAAATACAGTAAATATGAGTGCAGGTCAGAATGCCACTCAGGTCAATTCGAAGTACATTTATTCAACATCTGTTCTGGGTGGGTATAGAGAATTCAGACAAGTATAAAAAGCGTTCTTGCCCTTTGAAGGGGTTCACAGCTTTAGGAGGGAGACACGTACAAACAGGCAATGACAGAACAGTAGGAAATATCAATACCCCCTTTGGCTGTCCAACCAATGGCTAAAATGGTTTGTGAAGCATCATCTTTTGCTTGGACTGTATCAGGAGTTCCAAGCTTACTTTCCTCCATCCATTCACTCCGCTGAGAGATCTTTGGAGAATGTAAATCTGGTAAAGCATTACTTTGATTAAAGGCCTCAACTAATCTTGAGGAAAGATCAAACTATAGTTGACTTCCAAGACCCTAGCCACTGTCCATCCCTCCAGCCATATCTTACCTTGTCGTTTACACTCCCGTCCATACCAGAGGCTCCATGCTGTATGGTACCTAGAGAGATGACCACCCTTCCCCTGTCTCCAGGGCTAATTCATGTAGCCCCCTCTACTAGGAAGCATTTCCAGATTGCCCTTCCCAGCCTGAAAAAGGAGCCCCAGAGCTGCCATCTGTTTCCCTAGGTTGAGTTACCTTTTACTTGTCTGTGTGGCAACCCACTCCAGTGTTCTTGCCTGGAGAATCCCAGGGACGGGGGAGCCTGGTGGGCTGCCGTCTATGGGGTCGCAGAGTCGAACACGACTGAAGCGACTTACCGGCGGCGGTCCCATATGAACCGGCACTTTGCCCCTAGGCCGTTTGGTATCCGGCATAAGAGAGGGCTGAGGTCAGACCAGATCATTGTGGAATGAACTAAGCTCACCTCTGAGAGCACAAAAGGCACCCAGACCAGTAACTGTCAATTTTCCAGAGAGAGCACAGATGCTACAAGCACCCTCCTGGCCTCCGCTCTGGCCACGCCCTCTTCCTCCGCTCCAGGCTGGCGGGCAATCGGGGGCCCACCTCCAGTCCTGGCAGCAGGCAGCGTAGAGACACCTCTTTGCTCCTCGAGTGGTCGGGATAAGGCTCCGAGAAGCAGGAGAGGTGTGAAATTGGACTTTAGAAGATGAGCTGGAATCTGATCTTTAAAAAATAAAGTGTAGACACGCTCCTGAGGAAGAGGTCATTAAACCAAGATCCTTCCCCGGCTGCTATTTCCCACACGAGTTGGATAAAGACAGCAAAGCTGCCGAACGACTGTGTTTGTCTCCTTCGGCTCAGGGGCACCCACCCTTGCGCTCCCGGCGCGCTTGAATGAATGGGGGTGGGGGGGTGCGCATGAATGAGTGCGTGAGTGAGGGAGTGCGCGGGCTAGCGGGCGGGTGAATGGCGACCGCGCCGACTCGGCACGCGGCCGCGGGCTCCACTTCCCTCTCCCGCCAGCTGGTGGCCTCGGAAAGGTGGCGGCGCCGGCAGCGGCCCG
>NW_011494956.1:9895654-9899268 GCF_000754665.1 Bison bison bison | reverse complement strand
AGCTCGGGACTCGCCGCCCTCCAGGTCCAGCGCGGAGCTTAGGAACCGCTGGAGCGCAGGCCTTGGCGCGCCCCCGGGATCCGCGCAGAAAAGACGCTTCCCCTCTCCCACTCGACCTCCTGCGCCCTCTCGCCGCGCTGGAGCGCCAACTTCCCCAAGAACGCTCCAACTCCGGGCCACCCTGCTGGGCAGAGGGGGCGCTGCTGCGGGGCTCGAACCGTGAGGACGCGCCCCTGGCCCCGGGGAACAAGCCGGCATCTTCGGGGTCGCTCGGGCGCCCCTGAGCTGGTGGCAGCGCCCGCAGACGTCTCTCCTCGGGAGTCCAGGACCTGCCAGCGCTGGCAATTCCTCCAGGGCAGGCGCTTGCCCTCTCTTTTATGGTGAGTATTCTCCATCTTCTGATGAGAGGCGCGCGGGAGCCGAGGTCTGGCCGCGCGGACCTCGTGCGGGCCGGCACTGGCCACAGTCCGCGCTCCTGGTGTGGGTCTGGTCCAGATCCCCGGGAATTCCTCTCTGCGGACTGTGGCAATCCGAGCTGGTTAGTTTGCCTTTGGGCGTTTGGGGCCGGCCCCTGGTGCCATAGGTTCGAAGCCCGCTGCTTTTCTGCGTAATGGAGACAGCACAAAAAACTAACCCCCCCGCCCCCGGCCGAGTCACCCTGCCTGGGTTTAGGTCCATGATCTGTCATTCACTGAATGAGTGACCTTGGACAAGGCGCCAAACCTTGATTTCTTCATCCGTAGAATGGGGGTGATAATGGTACCCTTTTAATAGGGCTCTTAATAGCATCTATGGGGTGGTTCTCGTAATGTACGTAGACCTGTTCCTGACACATAAGAACCACTCGATCAAACGTTAGCCAGCATTATTATTAGCTGTGTGAGCCCAAGCGTGTCATCCAACTTTCCGGAGCTGCAGCAGTTCTTTCGTCGATGTATTGGGGACAGTAATTTCCAGGAGTCTGTTCGTCCGGGTTGGGGGGCGGGGGCAGTTCAGAGCGATGGAAGTCAAGCGCCTGGCACGCAGTGGGTACTGGTGAAATGGGGGCTGTTGTCACTGTTTACTCTTGACGCTGGATAGTGAGGCTGGTCGCCCGGTCCGAGCGCTGCTTGGGGCCAGCTGCTGGCCTTGCTTGGAGAAAAACTTGGCGATGCTTTGGAAGGGAGGGGGTCGCGTGCAGAGTGAGTCACGGGCAGGGGAGGGGGGTGAGGTCTGGGAAGAAGGGAGGAGGCCAGAGCCTGGAGCGCGGCAAATGTGTCCGCCCTGGTAGGGCAAGACGCGCCACGGGCTCGGTACCAGGAGGGGACGCCGAGCCCAGGACCTCTCCCTGGAGGGAGAAGAGGGCTTGAGGGGAGAGAGGGGTGGGGGGAAGTGGCCGCTCCCGCCTCCGGGATGGAGGAGCATGGGCTGTTGCGGACTGGCAGAGAGAGGAGGGCACTTGTGGGCCGTAGCGCTAGGAGATGGAGAGCTCTCTGGAATAAGCTTGATTGAGTTCGAATTCCGCCTCCACCATCAGTCCGCAGTGTGACCTTGGATAAGTACTCTAATCTTTCCGAGCTCAGTTTCCTCGTCTGCCCCAGCCTCCTCCTGGGGGAGTTTAGGGGTTGGAGTTCTCTCCTCTCTAGGAATCAGAGCTTCCATCCTCCATCCACCTTCCGTCCTCCTGCAATCGATGAACATAAATCAGGAAGACGTGCCTGAGCTTGGGGGAAACGCTATTAAAAGGAGAATACAGAAGCTGCCCGCCCCTCCCCCTCCAGGCGGTCATTGCACCTAAGGAAGAAGCGCCCGTGCAACACATCTCTCCCGCCTCTCCCTCTCTTTCCCCCTTGATGCCCCTCTCCTCCAACCCAGTTCTGCAGTCTCTGTCACTGAGACTGATGGGGGATCCTTCTTCATCCTCCACAACTCCATTTTTCCAAAAGTGCTGCTGATTAAAGGAGTTTGTAGAAAGACACGGTGTTGGTAGCTTGATACAAACATGTTTGACACAAGACACCATCCTCCTGAGATACATAACCCTCTGATAGATTCCATTTTACAAACTTCCTTTAAAAGTACCAGTAAAAGGAATTTAAGCCACCTTGGGCAAATAACATACAAAATTCTGCTTGTTGACCATTCTACTCAAATATCTCTCCAGGCTGTATTTCTATTTTGCTTAAAAGACTGGTAAACTCAGTTATATGAGAAGAAACTCTACAGGGACATCATCAAAAACAGTGAAAAGACATGACAAACTGGGAGAATTGTCACTCCTGTCACAAAGGGCTCATCTCTTTAATGTGTAAAAATGTCCTCAAGTCAACAAGAAAAAGACCATTCACGGTTCACATGCACAAAGTAAAACTGAAATATCAAGCATATGACAAGTTGCTCTACCTCATTTTTCTTGAATAAGAAAAATTTAAGTTCAAACTACAAGACAATTTTCACATATCACATTAGCAAATAATAATCATTTATCAGAAACATCTGTTAAAAATATAAGTTAGATCAAATCCCTCCTAGTCTTATAATCTCCTTGAGGCTGCCCAGGAGTAAGATTAAGGTGCCTCCAAAGATCTTCACGACCCAGATAATCACAATGGTGTGATCACTCACCTAGAGCCAGACATCCTGGAATGTGAAGTCAAGTGGGCCTTAGAAAGCATCACTACGAACAAAGCTAGTGGAGGTGATGGAATTCTAGTTGAACTATTGCAAATCCTGAAAGATGATGCTGTGAAAGTGCTGTACTCAATATGCCAGCAAATTTGGAAAACTCAGCAGTGGCCACAGGACTGGAAAAGGCCAGTTTTCATTCCAATCCCAAAGAAAGGCAATGCCAAAGAATGCTCAAACTACCGCACAATTACACTCATCTCATATGCTAGTAAAGTAATGCTCAAAATTCTCCAAGCCAGGCTTCAGCAATACGTGAACCGTGAACTTCCTGATGTTAAAGCTGGTTTTAGAAAAGGCAGAGGAACCAGAAATCAAATTGCCAATATCCTCTGGATCATGGAAAAAGCAAGAGAGTTCCAGAAAAACATCTATTTCTGCTTTATTGACTATGCCAAAGCCTTTGACTGTGTGGATCACAATAAACTGTGGAAAATTCTGAAAGAGATGGGAATACTAGACCACCTCACCTGCCTCCTGAGAAATCTGTATGCAGGTCAGGAAGCAACAGTTAGAACTGGACATGGAACAACAGACTGGTTCCAAATTGGAAAAGGAGTACATCAAGGCTGTATATTGTTACCCTGTTTATTTAACTTACATGCAGAGTACATCATGAGAAACACTGGGCTGGAAGAAGCACAAGCTGGAATCCAGATTGCCAGGAGAAATATCAATAACCTCAGATATGCAGATGACACCACCCTTATGGCAGAAGTGAAGAGGAACTAAAAAGCCTCTTGATGAAAGTGAAAGTGGAGAGTGAAAAAGTTGGCTTAAAGCTCAACATTCAGAAAACAAAGATCATGGCATCCGGTCCCATCACTTCATGGCAGATAGATGGGGAAACAGTGGAAACACTGTCAGACTTTATTTTTGGGGGCTCCAAAACCACTGCAGATGGTGACTGCAGCCATGAAATTAAAAGACGCTTACTCCTTGGAATAAAA
>NW_011494956.1:9888285-9895554 GCF_000754665.1 Bison bison bison | reverse complement strand
GACTGCAGCCATGAAATTAAAAGACGCTTACTCCTTGGAATAAAAGCTATGACCAACCTAGACAGCATATTCAAAAGCAGAGACATTACTTTGCCAACAAAGGTCCGTCTAGTGAAGGCTATGGTTTTTCCTGTGGTCATGTATGGATGTGAGAGTTGGACTATGAAGAAGGCTGAGCGCTGAAGAATTGATGCTTTTGAACTGTGGTGTTGGAGAAGACTCTTGAGAGTCCCTTGGACTGCAAGGAGATCCAACCAGTCCATTCTGAAGGAGATCAGCCCTGGGATTTCTTTGGAGGGAATGATGCTGAAGCTGAAACTCCAGTACTTTGGCCACCTCATGCGAAGAGTTGACTCATTGGAAAAGACTCTGATGCTGGGAGGGATTGGGGGCAGGAGGAGAAGGGGACGACAGAGGATGAGATGGCTGGATGGCATCACTGACTCGATGGACGTGAGTCTGAGTGAACTCTGGGAGTTGGTGATGGACAGGGAGGCCTGTCCATCTGCAGCCTCTGTTCCACTGTTTCCCCGTCTATTTCCCATGAAGTGATGGGAGTGGATGCCAAGACCTGGGCCAGTGCTGAGTTCCCCTCCTCTTTGGGAAAAGACCTAGTTCCCTTCACCCTACAGGGGCTACTTGATTCTCCCCGAGAGAATGATGCCTGACATGGTTACATATCCAGGGTCTTCAAGGGCCCTTTCTTTGTTGGTATAGGAAAGAAGGGTCTCAGGCAACCTCGCAGCTAGAACAGGCCACAGGGTGCAGAAAATCAGGGGGTGTGGAGGTACCTGAAGCAAAGTTACCAGACGTCTCTGCCTCAGAGTCATTTTTAAAAACTAGGTATATGAGTGCATACACACAACTGATGTGAACATAGCCATACACACTTGGCAAGAAAGATCAACAATAAAAAATAAAATAGCAACACATTTGATTTTTTTTTAAGTTTTTATTTATTTTTGGCTGCCCTGGGTCTTTGTTGCTTTGCATGGGCTTTCTCTAGTTGCAGTGAGTGGGGGCCACTCTTGGTGTGGTACGTGGGCTTCTCATTGGAGTGGCTTCTCTTATGGCAAAGCACAAGTTCTGGATGCGCTGGCTTCAGTAGCTGTGGTGCGCAGGCTTAGTTGCTCCCTGCCATGTGGAATCTTCCCCAACCAGAGCTCGAACCTGTGTCCTCTGCATGGGCAGGCGGATTCCTATCCACTGCACCACCAGGGAAGTCCTTTATTTTTTAAATATTTATTTATTTATTTGACACCAGGTCTTAGTTGCAGCATGTGGAATCTTAGTTCCCTGACCAGGGACTGAACCCCGGTACCCTGCATTAGGAGCTCAAAATCTTAACCACTGGACCACCAGGGAAGTCCCCAGCAACACATTTTAAATAAAATATTTTGAATAAAATATGGTCCGTAAATAAGGCTCACAGGGGGTACCTGTTCTGAAGCTGTAGGAAAAAGTCATCTCTGTTGAGTCCTTTGGGAAAGAGGATCAAAGCCCAAATCAGGTGTCGTGAACCTTCCTCGGACGAACTTTCCAGGGCGGTGTGGACTGTGTGTGATTTTTTTTGCTATACATATTGAGTTAATTCCCATTTAAAATGTGTACTTTAATCATGAGAGAACAATGTTGTTTGTTGTTAAAAAGGCAAACTGTACAAGAGGTGTGTAGTGGAAGTGTCTTCTGCAGCCCAATGTAGCCAGTGGTAGCAGGTGCTGGTAGGAGGCAGAGGCTGGGTCGGGGGCGCTGGCCTCGCCAGCAAGAAACAGAGCCCATGGTACAGAAGACAGCTGGGGATGCAGGATGAGGCCACAGGGCAATGGAGGAATGCCACAGAGGGTGCCCAGCCCCACTTGGAAGTATGAGGAGAATGAATATCAGTCAGGCCAGGGAAGGTGAGAAGGCTCCCAGGAGAAAGGATGGGCAGGATAGGGTTTGTGAGAGGAGTCTACTGTGACTGCTCTGACGGGGGCCGTGCTGGGAGACTGACTGCTATGGGAGAAATAAGCAAGGACAGGTCTTGGGGATCCTTATGTATCAAGGAAAGGGGTACAGCTTCTTCCTGGTGAAGCCACCTGGAGAGCTGAACAAAAGATGAGTGGGTGCCTCGGTCAGATTTACCCTGTGGCAGCATGGATGTTGGCTTGGGGCACCACCGGGAGACCCTTGTAGTAATCCAGGCAAGATCTGAACTAAAGGAGAGCCAAAGGCACTGAGGGAGACCGAGAGACAGGGAGATCCACGGCAGAAAAGAGGACGAGCAGAGAGGAACCGGGTTTGCCAGAGAAGGAAGAGGCTGCTTTCAGCCCTGGGCGTGTAGATTCTGAGGTGCCTGCAGCCCCCTAAGCCGCCGTGTCTGCTATCTAGGATGAGTGGGCGTGTCCACGGGGAAAGAGGCCTCCTGGCTTTACAGCGTTGTTTAAAGGAGCAGCTAGTCTGGGGTGATCTGGGATGGCCAGAGGCTTCCGAGTAGGTGGTTCTGGTGCTGAGGAAAGAGAGCAAGGCTGGAGACCCAGTTTGAGAGAATCCGCAGAGGGCTGGGAATGCCAATCACGAGAGAGGGGGCACGCAGAGAGGGAGCAGCAGAACTGAAGAGGCAGCAGTGGGGGAGCCCCATTTATGAGGCAGGCCAGGTGCACCCTGGAGCAGAAAGCTGCAGGAAACTGCCGGAGCTCTGCACCTCCATGTGCTGGTGTGTGCAGAAGGAGGGGCCCAGAGCAGCTCCCAAGTCCTCCACCCGGCTTTCAGGGATGT
Organism: Bison bison bison; assembly: GCF_000754665.1. Lineage (NCBI taxonomy): Eukaryota > Metazoa > Chordata > Mammalia > Artiodactyla > Bovidae > Bison > Bison bison. The sequence goes on along the minus strand of NW_011494956.1, from coordinate 9,892,797 downwards.
GAAAAGTCACTGATGGGTGAGCCTGGAGCTCTGCCTTCTCCAGAAACCAGTCTGTGGCTTTGTCCACAGAAACGTCTCGCCCGACAGCCACATTTTGTGAGATGCCACGTCACATGGCTTCCTGGGGCCATAGTGGCTCCCTGCTGCCTAGGGCTCCCTGTCTCTCCTCTCTCTCTGGGTCTCTCTGTCTCCCCATTTCCTTCCATCCCCTCTTCCTCTCTAGTTGCGCCCCCACCCCACCCCAGTATCTCAAAAATGCTCCCAGAGACACCTGAAGCTTAACAGAAGGACCTTCAGAAATTCCAGCAGGTTCCTATTATGATCTCCTAGACCAAGCCGGAGGCATGCAGTTTCCATTTTCATTCAGGCATTGAGATTTCAGACAACCAGTTATACCAAGCGAGCAAAGTTCGGGTAGGGAGATAAATGACAGGCTAGACATGAAGGTCACTGTGTTTTCTTTCTTGAAGTTTTTCCTTGAGGGTCCTGTTACGCCTCACCTACCCCCAGCCGCTTTCTCCTAGGTAGGTCTGCTGCAGCCTCACAGAGGCCAGCTGTCCCACAGAGCCGTCCACACATGCTTGGGGCACAGGGGCAGCTGGAGCAGGAACCAGACTCTGCCAGGAATGCACCTGGATGTAGGGCCTCTGGCCTCGCTGCCTTAGAGGTGTGTCTCTTTCAAATGACCTTGCAGAGCAAGCTGGCTTGGTCACTGCCTAGCAAACCTTCTTCATCCCATCCCCTGCACTCTTTGCTGACTGACAGCCTGAGCTTCCGCCTTGGGGGCTCCTGGCTCTGTCATGCGTGGGAGGATTCCCATGGAAACCCCACAAGAAGGAGAGGCGCAGGGAAGCCTCATTGATTCATGCTCCCGGAGGACGGGCGTGAGACGGTTCCACCTGGAGCTGGACAGATGGCTCTCTTTGTGAGCTCCTGGTAAGAAAGGGCCTGCCCCAGCCAAGTGTCCCTTGAGCTCCATGCATGTCTACAGAGAGAAAAGCTAACGGACGCCCGTGAATAAAAGCTTGGGGGTTCTTTGGCTCATTCACTATTGGCAGGTTCACTCTCAAGGAGCATCTTTTAATAGAATAGTCTCTTTGCTTAATATTTATACCAAGAAAATCTTAGGAACATCCCTGTCGAACCAGGTCCAAGTAGGTACCATTGGCACCATTAGGCAGAGGTGAAAACTGAGGGCTGAAGATGTAAGTAATTGACTCGCCCAAGCTCACGGTGCTCTGCTCTCTCAATCATGCCTCGGTGGAGGCTCTTTCTGAGGCAGCAGGTTGCTTTTATCTCTTTGCTCATGCTTTCGCGCCCACCACTTTCTCTCTGAGCCAGAGCCCTGCAGAGTCCCGAGAACTCTGTGGCAGACCCAGCCCCTGCTTTTGAGTTGTCCCCTGTCTCAGAGGGAGGGAGGCGGCTGAGGAGACATCAGTGATAAGTCTGTGATGGAGACAGGTGCAGGGGTTCTCAGAGTACAGGATGAGGAGCTCCCCAGAGGCACTGATACTCGAGTTGAATGAATTACCCAGTGAGTATATGTGGAAGGGGTGTGCAAGGGAGAGTGAACGGGTAAAGGCGGCAGAGGTTCAGGACACGAGTGTGTGGGCCCCTGTGGTGCCTGTCGAGAAATTCACACAGCTTAGTGGAGATGCTGTGAGGGACTTCATAGAGGGAGATGGGCCAAGAAAGCATTGTGGGGCTTTTGTGGGGGGAAGGGTTAGGAGGGGCTTCCCTGGTGGCTCAGTGGTAAAGAATCTGCCTGTCAATGCAGGAGAGAGCAAGTTTGATCCCTGGATCAGGAGGATCCCCTGGAGAAGGAAATGGTAACCCACTCCAGCATTCTTGCCTGGGAAACCCCACGGACAGAGGAGCCTGGCGGTCTACAGTCTGTGAAAGAGTCGGACACGACTTAGCAACTAGACAACAACAATAAAAAGGGTTAGGAGTTTGTACTTTCTCCTGAAAGCCCTGGAGAGCCTGTGGGGGATTTTAAGCAGGGGATATGATTAGATCAGCTTTGCATTTCACAAGAGCTGTCATATATGTTTGAAAGCAATAGTCAGTCTATTATAGGGATTCAAGTGGTATCAAAATGCACTTCTTTTTACAGTCCTTGTCATTATTCAGACTTGTCACTGAGTCTGACCCCTCTGAGCTCTCCTGGACGGGAAGTGATCAGGTCTTACACTTTCCTGAAGCCTCACATCTCCAGGGAGGCATGGTTACTGCTGGTTAAATGAAGGAATGAAATCCACCCCCAGCCCCTTCCCTAGCAAGTCCAAAGCCAGAGGCCACATTGAGGGGAGGGCATTTCACCCAGTCATCATCAATCCTGCAGCAGTCCTGTCTCCTGGCAGACCCCATGCCTGACTAAGTCCAGCAGACAAGACTCCGAGAATGGGATTTGGGGTCCTGGGCCTCTGAAGACTTGAGTATCACATTTTGCAAACAGCTGAGGCTCCTTACGAAGTGCGACATCCACGCTTTGTGTCTCCTCATTTCCCTCTCGGGCTGCAACACCCACCAGGGTCCTGGGAAGGGCAGCTGACAATTTGAGTTTTTGTTTTCTTGCTCAGCCATCACTGAAGCCCCGGGGCGGATCCTTCCGGATAATGTCATTAAGCATCCCCATTCAAGCATGGCCTAAGAAATTAAGTTTGGTTTGAGGAAATGTGACGGAGGCACTGTTCAGTATGCCCTCCACTTGCTGGGTTGAGAGCTGATGTTACTCCTACCAGGGAGTTAGACCTTGCTGTATCTCATCTATGCCTAGTCCAGTGCCATGTGCTGTGGTGGAGATGAGAGGAGAGATGTGACAAGCCCTCAGTCCCTCTGGCTGGAGAGAGGGGGCAGGGGCTGAGCCTGACTTGGCCACTACTGCATGCCCCTAGCTCTCAGCAGTAAAGAACCTGTCACATGACAGCCATCCACCAAGTCTTTGTTGAATGAATAGATGAGGGCTGGAAGCAGGAAGGGAGCACAGCAGTATCTAACAAGGGGCAGACTGGATGTGACCCAGGCTCAGAGACTCAGAGATGGTGACTGTGTTAGTGGGGAACGAGGCCCCATGTTCCCATCTCCTGACTCCAGCCCTGGACCTTTTCCTGCTGAATCCTCTAGAGAGAACAGAAAGCGAGAACTAGCTGAAGGCCAGAATCTCCTCTTCACACCATACACGTACTCCGCCCTGTCTTCAAAGCACTGTGCTTGTATATGTGCTTGGGGAGGGGAGGGGGGTTATGAAGAAGCCCAGGGGAAGCTTCCTGTCCCCAGAGCAATGTCCCTTGAGGTAGAAAAAAAAAACAACAAGATAGTGGACCAGAGGGTCCTGGCTGACTTAGGAGGGACAGGCACCTAGAGGCCCGGAGGACCAGGGCAGGCTTCCTGGAGGAGGTGGGGCTCTCGGGCAGAATTGGGAAGGTGAGGAAGGAAGGTCTGGGGCCCCAACTGTGCATGGACAAAGACATGAAGATTGATGTGTCACCCTGGCTTAGAGGTTGGGACTTTGCATTAGTAACTTTCTATCTCCCAGCTCTGGCCTTGGCCCTGTCTTTAGCTGGTCATGCTAATCCTGACCTCTGCCTCTGACAGCTTCCATGGGAATAAGCCCAAGTAACTCAGCCCCTCTTTTATTCATTTGTTAGTTCAGTCACAGTTGCAGGAGACTGCAGGAGCTGGAACTTGTATGGGGTGAGGACTGCAAAGGCAATGACCCACTTGGGTGCTGGACAGGTATGGGCAGAGTGGATCCACAGCCAGTGGAGCTGGGCACTCGAGAGAAAGTAAAAACTTCCTTTTGTGAGCATTTACACTGATTTCTGTCCTTTGTTGCTATGAACCACTCTACCCTTTGCTTCTGTAGCTAAATCCTAGCACATGCCCTTTTTCCTTTTTTTGTTTTTTATTTTTGGCTGTGCAGGGTCTTCAAGGGGGAACACCAGCTTTTTCAAGTTTGGCGCTCAAATTTAGTCATGTCCGACTCTTTTGAGACAGCATGGACTATAGTCCACCAGGCTCCTCTGTCCATGTGACTCTGCAGGCAAGAATACTGGTATGGATTATTATTTCCTTCTCCAGGGGCTCTTCCCGACCCAGGGATCAAGCCCTCATCTCCTGCACTGCAGGTGGATTCTTTACCGCTGAGCCACCAGGGAAGCCCTTGGGATGCATTCAGGAGGTTAAATGGCTAGGGCAGAGGACACGCACAATTTAAAGAAGCATGTAACATTCACCCGGTGCCTCCCAGGTACCTGTGCCATTCCAGAGAGATGTCTCCCCTGATCCTTGCAAAGACAGGCAAGGTTAGCCCATAGAGTGCTTTTCAGATGCGTCTCAGAGAGGTTAAGCCCTTACACAGGGCCCAGTGGACAGGAAGGGATTGAATCCCTGCCCTTTGTTATATTGTGCAGTCACTGGCTTTCCTTAGTGAATGACCATTAGTGGACATGAGCACTCTGCTTTGATCCTGTCTTGTGGGGAGCAGCAAAGGGGTTGCTGTGTGTCCAC
>NW_011494956.1:9882783-9888083 GCF_000754665.1 Bison bison bison | reverse complement strand
CTTTGCGGGCCCCCCCCTGCCATTAATGGGGCAGAGGCTTCACGGCCAGAAAGGAAAGCAGCCAGACCTCCATGGCCTGAAAGTGACTGCTTTCAAACCCAGTAAAGGTGTCTCTTCAGCTGTTCCAAAGCTGGCCTAGTGTACATAGGATAAAGCCATTTCCCTTAGAAATCTCCTGTGTGGGCCACGGAGCTGCTTACAGTCCTGCACCACCAGAGGCTCTGTTCTTTCAATTGGTTGTTTTAGTTGCTAAACTGTGTCCAATTCTGCAGCCCTGTGGACTGTGGTCCACCAGGGACCTCGCCCACAGGATTTCCCAGGCAAGAAGACTGGAGTGGGCTGCCATTTCCTTCTGCAAGGGATCTTTCCGACCCAGGGATTGAACGCATGTCTCCTGCATTGGCCAGCAGATTCTTTAACACTGAGCCACCAGGGAAATCCTGGTTTTTTATTAGATCTTTTGGTATTTTATTATGCTTAATTTATATATTTTCACTCTTCTTCATGCACTAATATGAGTACACCAGCCATGATTTCCTCTGAGCTCTACTTTAATAGGATCCCTCAGATTCTAATACATGGAATGTTTTCTATATTTTATTTTCTAGATACTCTTCAGTTCCTATGTAGGGCTCTTTTTGATCCAAGTTGTTTAAAATAGAGTTTTTAAAAATGTCCAAAGATAGAATTTTGTCATCCATAATTTTGTGATTAATTTCTAGCTTTTCTTCTGTATTCAGTTCAGTTCAGTCACTCAGTCGTGTCCGACTTTGCAACCCCATGAACCACAGCACGCCAGGCCTCCCTGTCCATCACCAACTCCTGGAGTCCACCCAAACCCATGTCCATTGAGTCAGTGATGCCATCCAACCATCTCATCCTCTGTCGTCCCCTTCTCCTCCTGCCTTCAATCTTTCCCAGCATCAGAGTCTTTTCAAATGAGTCAGCTCTTCGCATCCAGTGGCCAAAGTACTGGAGTTTCAGCTTCAACATCAGTCCTTCCAATGAACACCCAGGACTGATCTCCTTTAGGATGGACTGGTTGGATCTCCTTGCAGTCCAAGGGACTCTCAAGAGTCTTCTCCAACACATGTTCAAAAGCATCAATTCTTTGGCACTCAGCTTTCTTTATAGTCCAACTCTCACATCCGTACATGACCACTGGAAAAACCATAGCCTTGACTAGTTGGACCTTTGTTGACAAGGTGATGTCTCTGCTTTTTAATATGCTGTCTAGGTTGGTCATAACTTTCCTTCCAAGGAGTAAGCGTCTTTTAATTTCATGGCTGCAGTCACCATCTGCAGTGATTTTGGAGCCCAGAAAAATAAAGTCAGCTTCTGTATTATCAGATTCTATATGATTTCTGCTTTTGGGGAGAGGTTTTATTTGTGGCCTAATATATGGGAACTCTTTTAGAAATGTGTATACATTAATTGGCTTTCCTGGTGGCTCAGAGGTAAAGAATCCACCTGCAATACAAGAGACTGCCTGCAATGAAGGAAGCATGGGATCAGTTCATGGGTTGGGAAGATCCGCTGTAGGAGGGCATGGCAACCTACTCCAATATTCTTACCTGGAGAATCCCATGAACAGAGGAGCCTGGTGGGCTACAGTCCAGGGGGTCACAAGGGTCACACACAACAACTAAACTTCTTCCACTAACTGCTACTATACATAAATTAAATCTGTCTTATTAAGTATGTAATTTTGGTTTTTCTACATTTTTACTTAATTTGGTCAGTTGATCTGTCATGAGCTAAAAGAGGTGAATTAAAATCATCTGCCTCTACTGGGTATCTGATCTTCCTTGTATTTCCTGTAGCTTTTGCTTTGAATTTTGGTGTTGTTATTTAATGTAGTCAGTCTTCAATTATGGATTATATTCTTTATTGTTATAAAGTGTTCTTTGTCTCATTTAAAATCATCTGCCCTTAATTAGCTTTAGTTGGAGAAGGAAATGGCAACCCACTCCAGTATTCTTGCCTGGAGAATCCCAGGGACACAGGAGCCTGGTGGGCTCCCATTGATGGGGTTGCACAGAGTTGGACACGACTGAAGTGACTTAGCAGCAGCAGCCTAATATTAAGGTTACAGTACCCGCTTAGTTTGAGGCTGCTTTTATTTGGTATATATTTGCTTTTTCTATTATTTTCAACATTGTTGAATTACTTTGCTTTGGGAGTGTCTCTTAAACGCGGCATATGGTTGAGAGTTTTGTCTTGTTACCTTAAAATCCTTAAAATTGTTTCTTTTTAGGAGTTTCCTATGGCCATTCATTGATATATATATAGGGTTTTGGTCTTAGTTTTATGTCTTTGTGTTTTTGCTTCTATTCTTTTTAAAGCAAAATCTTTTGGTATATGGTCTGTTTTATTTTGTGCTGTGTTTTTTATGACAATTTGGAAGGTTTGTGTTTTATTTTGAGTTCTTCTGGAGGTTGCCTTTGAACTGTGTAAAATGTATTTAATCTTTTTTTTGAAGCCTGTACTAGTTGCCTCCCTTATGAAATAAGTGATCACAAAATTAGTTTACAAATTTGGTCACAGTTTTCATCTGTTTTGTGACAGCTTTTTTCTGGTGAGTTTTCTTGGTTTGCCGTCTTTTTTCCTGTTCTTTTCCTCATTTCTTTCTTTTCCAGTATCTTTGACTATGTCATGTGCTGCTTCTCTTTGGAAGAGGTGAACCTTCCTGGTCAGCATTTTGCAGGCGGTGTGTGTAGACGAAGTGCTGTGAGGTGTTTTAGGAGAGCAGGATTGCTTCCTGGTTCGTGGTAACTTTGTTCACAGGCCTGTGGCAACGATTTGTTCTAGCTTCTACGCAGTCAGCAGGGCTCTATAGCCATGGGCTTCCCGCAGTTCAGGCCCTTCTGCTACTCTGCCCACAGCACACTGCTTCCTGTGAAGATGGCGGACGGTAGTTTTCTCCATTGGTCCCATCCTCCTTTTTCCCCTATAGTGTCAGAGGCAGATCCCATCGCTGGACCACACACCCTGTACCCATGGGTCTTGATTAGGAATCTTCGTTTTCCTTCTTCAGGGAGTGCCAGCTACTGGCTGACTCTGCCATCTTCATCAGCAATCTGCAGCCACAGGTGTCTTCTGGAGGTGTTCACTCACACCTTGTTTGATCTTCACTCCTCTTGGCAGCCCTTGACCGGTTTTTTGGCAGCCTTTCCTTATAAGTTGTGGTTTGGATTACAAATGTGTTCTGGTTTTGCTGAAGATAGAATCTGCATTCCTGTTTCTTTTTCTCCTTTATTTTGGGTGATTTTGGATATGAAGAGGAGTAACTATTTTGCTATCTTAGAAATGTCTAGTGTTGCATATTTTTACATATGCTGGTATCCCCTTAGATTAAACATTAGCCAGAGTTCTCTGGATAAGGTTGGCATGCGCTGAAGCTGGGGTCTGACAATAGAAAGGAAAGAACACAGAGCTGAGAATAAAATTGGAAGGTTCAAAAAGCAATGCTCACTATTGCAGCCAGTGCTGTATGGCACTTTGGCTGGGACTGTACCACTATTTGGGTGCAACGGCGTGGCCAGGCAGAGCAGGGCATGGGAAATGTCTGCCTCCTGGTCTGTCTCAGGGGAAAGTGTTCTGAACCTAGCAACTCTCAGACCAGGGAGGGGAAGGCACATGCCTTTGCTCTAGATGGGCTGCAGGGCTCAGCTCTCCATCTCTCCCCACACCCAGGGTCCATCCAAACACCCCAAGAACCCTGAACTCTGGCTGGTCTCTTAGTGATGGTGGCCAAGTTCTCCTCCCTGAAAACCAGGGTCTTGTCTCAGAGGAGGCTGTCCAGAGTCAATGTTGTTAATGGGGTTTATATGCCCAAAGACAGAGCTTGCCCATCCAAAGGGAAGTGGTACATGCAAGATGTCTAGAAGACAGAGCCCGAAAGGAAAATCTGCTGGCAGAGTCTCAGGTTTGGCTTCTAGTATTGTCTCTTAGCTTCCCATACCACTTGGAGGGAATATTTTATCCCCATTTTATAGATGGAGTCTTAGACAGGCTAAGAGAACCTTCCTGTGGACGCACAGCTAAGAGATGGAGAGAGGGATTTACATATAGTTCTCTCTGGCTCCAGAGCCTGAACACCAACTCTCTCATCACCCTGCTTCCAATTCACCTTACCATGGAGACCTCACCCTATCCTCAGATGCTTGCCTTATGTCCTTGTTCATGTCCCTGGGTGACCTTGATGAATTTTTGCTCAGTGTCTAGCTTCTCAAGACTGATTGCACTTTAAATGCTATTTAAGCTCCCCAGGGCTGCCAAGGATAGGAACCAATGGACCATATCCTAAACATCTCCAATGCCCCTGTCTTGAACACCCTGTTCCCCCTACCTAGAGCACAGGGCTTGTTTCTTGGGACCAAGTGCACTGGGGTTCTCTATGATTTTGAGCAAATCACAACTTCTCTGGGCTCAGTCCTTATTTTGAAAATAAAATAGCCTGTGATTTCTCCAAGAGCAGAACACAAACTCTGAAGCCAGATGGCCTCAGTGTGGATCTTGGCTCAGCCCCTTCTTAACTGTGAAATGTTGGTTAATTAGTTATCTCCTCTATGACCTATGCGTTTCTCATCTATAAAATGGGAATAATAATGAATGTCTTATTGGGAGGGCTTAAGGATTAAATGAGCTAATAAATGTGAATCATCTAGAGCAGTGTCTGGCAAATGGTGAGTTCTAGATAAGTGCCATATATCATTCTATTCATTAGTTATTATTATGAATGCATGCCCAGGGCCCAGCCAAGGCATGGGCATAGATGGCTGTCGAGGCTGCTGTTATAACCCGTGTCCTTTGCTTCCTTCCAGGAGCTTGGTTCCCTGCCCCAGCCCCGTGGAGGCTGTGGGCGTGTCCGGTCCAGACGCCTGGTTTCCAGCCCCGTGGCCCATCCCTGGCTGCGGGGAGTGGAAGCTCCCAGGAGGTAGCGGTGGCCCGCAGCGGCCCCGTCCCGGCAGCAAGCCATGGGCCAAAAGCTCTCGGGGAGCCTCAAGTCGGTGGAGGTGCGGGAGCCGGCGCTGCGGCCGGCCAAGCGCGAGCTGCGGGGAGAGGAGCCGGGGCGGCCGGCGCGGCTGGACCAGCTGCTGGACATGCCGGCGGCGGGGCTGGCGGTGCAGCTGCGGCACGCGTGGAACCCCGAGGACCGCTCGCTCAACGTTTTCGTCAAGGATGACGACCGGCTCACCTTCCACCGGCACCCGGTGGCGCAGAGCACGGATGGCATCCGTGGCAAGGTGGGCCACGCTCGTGGCCTGCACGCCTGGCAGATCCCCTGGCCTGCGCGG
>NW_011494956.1:9852366-9882667 GCF_000754665.1 Bison bison bison | reverse complement strand
CCTCAGTGGGCTATACGGCGCTGGTGGGCAGCGCCGCCGAGTCCTGGGGCTGGGCCCTGGGCCGCAGCCGCCTCTACCACGATGGCAAGAACCGGCCCGGCGTAGCCTACCCTGCATTCCTGGGGCCTGAGGAGGCCTTTGCGCTGCCTGATTCACTGCTCGTGGTGCTGGACATGGACGAGGGCACACTCAGCTTCGTCGTGGACGGCCAGTACCTGGGCGTGGCCTTCCGTGGCCTCAAGGGCAAGAAGCTCTACCCGGTGGTGAGTGCCGTGTGGGGCCACTGCGAGGTCACCATGCGCTACATCAATGGCCTTGACCGTAAGTGCAGCCTGCCGTGGGGGATTGTGGGGGATTGTGTGGGTGGGGGCCGGGCAGGGATGGGTCCAGAGGCTGCCAGTCCCTAGTGGAGCTGGAGAGGGAAGGGAGTTTGTGGGGAGGGGAAGCAGGTGAGGCCCCATCCGCCGTCAGCACTTGGGATCATCCTGCGGCATGGACTGGAGGTAAGGATGTGGACCCCAAGCCAGGCTCCTGGGTTTGGATCTTGACTTTTTTCTGCTCACTTGGTGATCTTGGACGGTGCCTCAGTTTCCCTCTCTGCAGAAGTGACTCAATGAGAGTAATCTAGTTCAGGGTTGTTATGAGAAATCAAATAAGATAGTAATACTGTAAAGTGACCCTGATGCTGGGAAAGATTGAAGGCAGGAGAAGGGGGCAACGGAGCATGAGATGGTTGGATGGCATCACCGATGACATCAATGAACATGAGTTTAAGCAAACTCCCTGAGGGGATGAAGGACAGGGAATCCTAGCACATTGCAGCCCATGGGGTCACAAAGAGTCGGACATGACTGAGTGGCTGAACAACAACATGAAGTGCTTAGGACAGTGCTTAGAACTGTCGGTGCTAGTCACAAACCTTTCAGTCTCTGTAAAGTGAGAGTGAAATTGCTCAGTTGTGTCCTACTCTTTGCGACCCCATGGACTGTAGCCTACCAGGCTCCTCTGTCCATGGGATATTCCAGGCAAGAGTACTGGAGTGGGTTGCCATTTCCTTCCCCAGGGGATCTTTCCAACCCAGGGATTGAACCCAGATCTCCCGCATTGCAGACAGACGCTTTACCATCTGAGCCACCAGAGAAGCCAGTCTCTGTAAGGATTGTGCCAAATGATGTCTCCTGTGTACCTGGCTTCAAGTTCACAGCAGGAGAAGAGAGACAAGTAGAAGACAGAGTCTCTGCACTTGAATCTCTTGCACTCAAGTTACTGATAAATAATAAGTATTGATAGTAACTATCATTTATTGAATACCTGCTGTATGTAGGGGCTGAACACTCAAATCTAGGTCTTCCTGCTGAACTCTCTCTTAAAGGGGGCATCTCGCTGACTATTGCCTCATGGGAATGAGAGCCAAAAGTTGTGGAATCTTCTGACTTCTTTCCAGAGGACCCAGCAATCTAGATTTTGTGCAAACTATTCCCATTTTTCAAGTTGGCAGCTGCTAAAGACACCGTGTGGACAAATAGAACTCCCTTGCAGGTTGCAGATAAGCCCACAGGCTGTTGGGTTTGACTCTGACACCTCTAAGGCCTTCTCTCATTTAATATACACAGTCATCCTGTGAAGCTAGCTTAAAAAAAACCCTGGTAACAAAAACGGTTGTTGATTTTAGGAGGGAGTCACTCAGGCAGGGTGACCCCTGGACAGAAGTACACATGACTGTCTGCCCCCCATTGAATCCCTGCTGAGCGGAGCCTGGAGTTGGGTGCTTGTGGGCTTGCACATACCTTATCCACTTGACTTATCCTCTGATGAAGCTCCTGAGGTGGGCATTTAAAGCCAAAATTCCAGCTTATTAACTTTAAACCAGCAATATAACTGCTCCCTTTTGGAGAAGAGGAAACTGAAGAGCGGAGCTTGCCAAGAACAAGAACCCGGGCCTACCTAATTCTCTCAGCTCTGAAGCCCATTCTTTTCCCATGCTCCCCACTTTAGCTGAGGGACTGAGAGCAACACTCCAAAAAAGAGGTCAAGGACAAGATTATACTCAAGTAAAATTGACATTGACTCGAGCTAGGGTGGGTTGACCATTTTCAAGGGTGACAGGCCACCAGGAAGTGGCTGCTGTGCTCTATTCTGTGGTTTAATTGGCAACACTTTTGCTCACATTTCATTTCCGTGGTTGTTGGACTAAGATTGACATTGAATGGCAAAGTGTTGTTCTGTTTTTTCTCTGATTGACTGGTTAAATAAAGAAAAGATGAATATTTGTCCTGAGATGGGCTGGCTTAGTCACCACAGTGCCTAGTGGAGAATGCTGGGTGACGTGGTAACCAGGCAAACCCCAGTGCTGAGGAAACCATCAGCAACAGCAAATTTTATTTTTGTTAACAAATACTCTTGTAAAATGCAACTGGGAAATCTACTTGCCAGAATTGCTCACTGGACTAGAAGGATGGCCTTGATGTACCAAGGCTCTGGGTTCTGACATGCCTCGTTTCCCACTGCATCTCAATGCTCAGTGGTTTTGTGTCTTTGGTGAGCCACTCTAATGCCTCATTTTACTCATCTGTAAAAGGGAACAGTGTCAGGTCCCTTTCATAGCTGCTGTGAAATCTCATGCAGTGGCACCAATAATATGATAGCTGGGATGCAAGGCTGGCATTGATACCCAGCAGAACTACCTGAGCCAACAACTGGGCCCCCAAGGTGGGCTTTCCCTTGGGTATTGATTCCACGGGTATTACCTGCTGCTTCATTTATAGCTACAAGCTAAGGTGCTAACAGGGTCGCAGCTAGTGGCTCCCCAATGCAGCATAGGATCAAGAGCAGTCAGGCCTTGATGTTCTGCTGAGGGCAGAGTCTGGATGGGAAAGGATAGTCGTGTCCTGACATCTGGGGCTTTTGGATCCTTCAGGTGGCTGGAGACGCTTGGTGAGACTGAAACTTGGAATGTTCCATCCTCCCCTTTGGCAGTGATTTTTTTCCGGTTGGCAGAGGCTAGAATGCCCATCCAGGAGGCAAGGGGAGGTCAGGATGTCATGTCATATGAGCCTTGGGCATTTCGCATTGGGTAACAGGACTGACTTGAGTACTGTGATCCTGGCCTCTTCTCAGATACGAGTGATGTTTTCTATCTTGGGCAGGGTGTGATTCCCAAAGGGGGAGCTCAGCTTTTCTGGGCTTTGAAAGACCCATGGTCGATGGGACAAGACCTGACTATAGTGTAGACCACCAAAGGACAGGCCGAGGGGAGTCTGACAGGGACTGGTGGGGAGGGGATTGTGCAATGCCTATAGCTAGTAACCTGGGCTGAAGTCCAGTGGATTCCTGGGACACTGAGAGGGGTTTGGCCCTAGGGAGTCCCTGGGTGACCCAAGATGGATTTCTGAGTATGAGGAGAAGTCTGAGCAACACTGCTTGTGGACATGAAGGCAGGTCCCCAAAGTCAGCCCTGACCAGGGGAGTAGGGGACTGCAGTCACAGAGAGAGGTTATGGAGCAGAGAGGCAGATGGAGTTCCTCTCTGGGATGGATTGATTCCCCACAAGATCACGGTGGGGAGAAAAGATGGGCTTAGAGTCTGGCCCAACACTCACCAGGAGGCCGTGGACAAGGATTACCTCCTTCCGGTGGACCTCAGTGTTCTCCTTTGTGAAACAGCTGTGGTAAAGCTCGCCAGCACGGAGCAAGCCCACAGCGACTGCTGCTCACTGCTTTGATTAACTAGGTGAGCTGGGCCAGGTCTGGGGGTTCACCTAAGGATAAAAAGCAAAGTGGCCTCAATAAGGCCTTCTCCAGTATATAGGAAGGAAGTTAATGGACATCATTTTCTCAGTTTTTTTAATTTTTACAACTATAAAAGCAAGACTTAGAAAGAGCTAACTGCTTGTGACTCTGAAGTATGTGTTTGTGGAGGCTAAGAGCTCCTGGAAGTGCATTTTCCTATTACAAATGTGTTCTTCGGCTACACCCTGGAGCAAAACAGATCAGCATCTGGGGTGGGGGGTTTACTATAAAGAACTACAGGATGCCCAGGGACTCTGCCATTTGAGTGAGTCGAGAAGCACAGAACCCAGGCCAGGCAAACTGGCAAGCTGGCTCAAGGTACCTGTGTCCGGGGCCAAATAACAGCAGTGACACCATCACCCATAACTGACACTTCTCTGGTACTTAGTGTGGGCAGGGCTAGATTCTAAGTACTTTGCACATTTTAATTCATTTAATGCTTGTAACAACTCTTTATAGCTAACCACCTATATGATCATCTTCATTTTCCCATAAAGAAACTGAAGCCCAGAGAGCTTGAGTAAGTTGCTAAAGGTCACATAGCTAATAACGGGATCAAACTGAGGCAGGCTGGTCCAGTGGGTTCCTTGTGCAGATGTTTACAGATTTTACAGATTACTGGGAAGGAACAGGAGAGGCTGCTCCATCGGGCTGGGTGGCTACTCAGCAAAGGATGGAACCCTTTCCTTTGGCAGTGAGTTCGGAGGAGGCCCTGAGAATCTGTCCCTCCCACTGGTTTCACCTCCAGCCCTCAAAGCTCTTGGCTTAGCACAGAGCTCTGCGGGATGTTGTGAAAAGTTTGTTGCATAAAGACAGCCCCAGCAGTGTCTGTGAATCAGGCGTGCTTTGGTCGCTCACGGGAGAATGTCACTGAAAGCATCCCAACCGCTGTGAGGGTCATCCCTGGGGTGGGCCCGGCCTTTGGAATCTGCTCCAGGCTGGTTTCCGGAATTGCTCCCCGGCCCCCGGCTCCTCCTTCTGCATGCTGGCGGCCAGGAGGCCTGACAGAATGGCTTTGTCTCCTGTCTTGGAATTCTTGGGTGGTAAGTAGTATGTGAGGGCTTTCCAGATGGCTCAGTGGTAAAGGACCTGCCTGCTAGTGCATGAGACATAAGAGATGTGGGTTCGATCCCTGGGTCGGGAAGATCCCCTGGAGGGAGAGCACGGCCACCCTCTCCAGTATTCTTGCTTGGAGAATCCCATGGACAGAGGAGCCCGGCGGGTTATAGTCCATGGGGTCACAAAGAGTCGGACACCACTGAAGGGACTTAACACGCACGCACAAGTAGCACGTGAGTGACCCAGGAAGAGGAGAGGGGCCTCAGACACAGAAGCTTTGATCTGGGAGTCGTGTAATTCTATGTATGGAGGGGTACCAGCTAGGTTCTATGCCCTAGGCCAAGTGTCTTACTCACTTTTTTTTTTTTCAGTCCACACAGTGACCCTCGAGGCAATGTTATTGTCATTATCGCCATCTTATAGATGGGGAAACTGAACCTTGGAGAGTTGAAGAGTTGGCTCAGGGCCCCACAGCTAGCTACTGGCAGGGCTATACTGAAGCCTGGGGCACTCCTGCACCTTGCCTCCTGCAGCCTGGGCCAGCCCTGCTTCCACTCTGCCTACCAGTTCCAAAGAACAGGTTTCTGAGCCCAGGACTGACTTTCTGGGGGATGGGGGGCAGGAACCTCTAGCATCTCAGGCCTGATGATCAGGGAGGGCTTGTCCACCTTCCTCAAGCCAGAGACACTGTGGTTCCAGACGTCATTCCTAGATGGTTTAATTGATCTGCCAACAAGTATTTATTGGCGCAACAGCTCCTCAAAGAAGCCCTGGCAGCCAGCCAAGGCTTCTGGTATTGATGAAGGCCAGAGAGAGTTTTCTACCAGGATGACTGCAAGGACACTGTCCCCTTGCCAGAACTGTCTGCTCTGTACTCACGACCTTCCTGCCCAATTCCCGTGTGTCTCCTGGTGGCACGGTCCTCCTAGCCGCCCTGACATCCGGATTGTGCTTCTCCTCCCTCCTGACTCAGGTCCAGGCCTGGTCTCCCCTTTGATCAGTGCCCTATCACTCTGCCCTGACTCCATCTCACCCCAGCCCTCAGCCCATGGCTCTGTCCCCTGAGCCCCCAATTCAACACTGAGTCCTCCTCCCGCTTCACTCCACTCACTACTTTTCCACATGGGTATGCCTTCTTTCTCCAGGTGGGTGTGAAGTTCCCCAGGGCACAGATGGTCACACAGGAGGCATGTGTGGGGAAACGGGCAGAGTGGGGACTTTATTTACTTATCTTTAAAATAATTTTATCTAGTTTTGGTTATGCCGGGTCTCCATTGCTGCAAGGACTTTTCTCCGGTTGCGGCAAGTGGGGGCTACGCTCTAGTTGCTGTACTCGAGCTTCTCATTGTGGTGCTTCTCTTGTTGTGGAGCACAGGCTCTAGGGAACACGGGCTTCGGTAGTTGTGGCACATGGCCTCAGGAGTTTTGGTTCTTGGGCTCTAGAACACAGGCTCGATAGTTGTGGGGCGTGGGCTTAGTTGCTCTTCGGCATGTGGGATCTTCCCAGATCAGGGATCAAACTCGTGTCTCTTGCATTGGCAGGCAGATTCTTTACCACTGAGCCACCAGGGAAACCCCAGAGGGATTTAAAAATATGTGTGCATTTACTTTTGAAAGGTAAACGGTGCATGTGACAACAAATTTAACAGTTACAAAAGACTGGTAAAATACCCCCATCCCAAAGCTCCCCAGCCTGTTCCTGCTGGCAACCACTATCGTCACTCTTGCCCGTGTCCTTACAGAAGTCTCACACCAGCGTGATCTTACGGTGAATGTTGCTCTGCATCTCATTTCCCCTCTTAGTAGATCTTGGTGATTTTTTTAATATGATTAACGTAGAGCTGCCTCATTCCTTATTAACAGCTGCATGGGTTTCTGTGTAATGGTTGTATCATAATTTAATTATCTAGACTCTTACTTTTGGACATCTAGGTAATTTCCAGTCTTTGAGGGTAAACTTTTGATCCTGATTTGAAGTTTTATTTTTTACCCCTGCTGGCTAATTGACATCCTTGAGCCTTAGTTTTTCCCCCTCTGTGCAGTGGGAAGAATTAAATATACCTTGCAGAGTTGCTGTGAATATTAAGATTGATGCAGAAATGCAGCGTGCACCAGCATGCAACTCACATTAGGTGTGGGGTGGAGGGGAGCCTTTGATATTACAGTATTTCCTGTGTTACCCATCGTGCTGTGCCAATGCTGAGCTCGTCTTTGGCACCTGATGAATGCTTATGAATGGTTTGGTTTCTGGTTTAAAATAGAGCACAGTTGCTTTAATTTTGTATTAAAATGGCTTCAAACTCATTGTTGGACCATGATCATTTGATTCAGTCAGTTCAGTCAGTCTTTATATGGGATGCCTGTCAGTATAGTGAGGCCACTGGGCTCTTTCTTGCATACAGCCGGTCCATGTGCTCTGCTGTGCTTAGTCACTCAGTCGTGTCCGACTCTTTGCAACCCCGTGAACTATAGCCGGCCAGGCTCCTCTGTCCATGGGGATTCTCCAGGCAAGAGCAAGTCCATAAGAAGTGTGTTTTGCTGATTTGTGTGGTTTTTTTTTTAACCTTTCATTATTTTATAGTTAGACAATGAAAACTCAGAAAAACAACAGTAGTTTCTCTCAACTCAGTGAATAGCAGAATGAAACTCTTAAAACATGTCTTTCTGGGCTTCCCTGGTTAGGAATCCACCTGCCAGTGCAGGGCTCACAGGTTCCATCCCTGGTCCAGGAAGATCCCATGAGCCACGGAACACCTAAGCTCGAGCACAACAGCACCTAAGCCCGCACTCTGGAGCCCATGAGCCACAGCTACTAAGCCTGTGTGCTGCAATGACTGAAGTCCGTGCACCTAGAAACGGTGCTCCTTGACAAGCGAAGCCAGCAAAATGTGAAACCCACACGTCACAACTAGAGAGTAACCCTGCGCACTGCAGCTAGAGAAAAAGCCTGCAGGCAGCAGTGAAGACCCAGCACAGGCAGAAATAGATAAATACATGAAACACGCCTTTCTTACCACAACATACTTCCTGTTTTATTTATTTACTTATTTTTTTAACTTGCTTGTTTTGCTGTTTCGTTATTGCTGCTGCTGCTGCTACTGCTAAAAGTGGCAGTTCTTTGAGGCCAGAAGTGCATCCTAGTCTCCTCAGCCACCCCTGCAGCAGAGTACATGGTAGGTGCTCAAGCAGTGTGTGTTACTGTGCTGAGCTCCCACCACCTGCTTAGCTTTTCTCTTCTCCACTGCAGTGCGACTGGAGTCATAGTTGGTTGGATGGGAGTGGGCAAGGCTCAGAGTTGCCGCCCCCTTGAAGCCTGACCCCAGAGCAACCCATTTCCACCCCTCATTGTGCGTCATGCACCGCACATCTGTCCCCGTACCCAAGCCAAGCAGAGGCTGCATGATGGCGCAGCAACTCAATTCAGGGTCTCAGCATTCAGAAACTGGCCCCTACCCTTTGTTTTCCACAAAAAGGAACAGACTTTCAGCTGAATAAAAGGGCTTCGCTCAGACAATGTGGCCCTGCTTTGAGAGTTCTTTTCACACTTCACGTAGTCATGAGTAGGGTCATGACTAGTAAGTCCTGCCTGCAGAAGGGAGCTTTTTGTTGTTGTTGTTAATGTTTATTTCTTTATTTATTTGGCTGCATCGGGTTTTAATTGTGGCATGAGTGATCTTTCGCTGAAGCACACTAACTCTCTAGTTTTGGCATGCAGGCTTAGCTCCTCAACATGTGGGATCTTAGCACCCCACCCAGGGATCAAACCGACGTCTTCTGTATTGCAGAATGGATTTTTAACCACTAGAACACCTGGGAAATCCCGGAAAGGAGCTTTGAAATGCAGGCCCATTTGGGACAAGTGTCCCCATGGGCCACTGTGGAGCTGCTGTCATTTTTCTTGGGGGGGCAAAGCCAAGGGTCGTGGGAAGAACTGCAGCTTGGGATCTCCCAGCCTTGGCCTCAATCAGGACTTGGCTGCTAGTTAGCTCTGACCCAAATCACCACCCCTGAGCCATACTGTCCTCACTGTAATAGTAACAGAAATTTACTTTCCCATAAGGCATCAAGTTCATAGGTCACATATAGAAAGTGACTGGACTGGTGCCTGGCACATAGTATGTACTGAAAAATGTGGGTTTAAAAATTACCAGTTTGGACTATTACAGCTCCCATGCTGCTGCTAAGTCACTTCAGTCGTGTCCGACTCTGTGCAACCCCATAGACAGCAGCCCACCAGGCTCCCCCATCCCTGGGATTCTCCAGGCGAGAACACTGGAGTGGGTTGCCATTTCCTTCTCCAACGCATGAAAGTGAAACGTGAAAGTGAAGGTGCTCAGTCGTGTCTGACTCTTAGCGACCCCATGGACCGCAGCCTACCAGACTTCTCCGTCCATGGGATTTTCCAGGCAAAGAGTACTGGAGTGGGATGCCATTGCCTTCTCCCATAGGTTGGTAAAATTCTTTAGTGTTATTAGACGTGGAAGTAATTATTGTTGTTAAATGTGGGTCCATGTTGTGAACACTGATGGATTCCACACAAGGGAGGTTTGGGGAAGTTTATGTCTCTTTTCTCTTTGAGATACGTGATGGAAATGCCACCAGAGGTTCAGAGGCCACTGTGAGTTTGTCACAAATGAGCTGGGAGTGCTCAGCCTTCCTATGAGCAGTTTTAAAGGTTTCCAGCTAAAGTGTCTGCTTCACGCACTCTGTAGCTTTCACTGGTGAATTTCCCGGTGAGTGTGTTTTCAATACGGATGTCCAAACATGCAGTGTCCTCACCAGTTATGCCATGTGTATATTCAGCAGAGATGAGCTGTGAGGTGGTAGGCCTGAGGGGCAGCGTGTGCCTCTGAGCAGATGACTGCTAGGCCTGGCTGTGGACTGGGCACTACCGGACCTTGGAGGAAAGGGAAAGGGATGGGGCGGCCAGTCTTCCCCTCTTGGGGACTGGCAGGGGGTGAAAGCACTCTGCCCCGGGCATTAGGGCTGGAACGTGCCATTGGACAGCCCATGCCAGACCCACATTTTACAGATGGGAGCTGAATGGACCAGAGAGCCGGGAGGAGTTGCCCAAGGTCACCTGATAATTTTAGTCGCAGAACCAGAGCTAAAACCCAGGTCTCCAATGCCCGCTTGGCAATGCACCTCACCAGAAAAATGAGGCTGAGATTCAATGCAGTTTATGAGCCTGTATTGAAAAGCCCAACATCGATAAAGGAGGACACTGGAGTTTAGGAGAAGTAGGATGGATGGGGGTTAAGGGCCTTTGGGGCTTAGGTAGAGTTTAGGTGCTCCCACACCCCCACCTCCACCCATCGGAAGACCCTCCTTGGCCTCTCAGTCCCTCCTACATGTCAGACACCCTACCCCTGCTCAGACACAGAACCAGGGGGTTCAGCGCCGTCAGGACGAGACGCTGGATGGCCCGGGCATAGGTTTCCTGACTTCTCACACCTGTGCAGTGGATGTGATGCTGGGACTTTCCCATAGACTTGCTGTCAGTGTAGCATCTCAGACCTTCGTGTGCACTCAAGTCAGCTGGGGATCTTGTTAAAGCCAGCTTCTGACGTAGCAGGTCTGGGCAGGGCTCTGGGCCGTGCCTTTCTGAGGAGCTCCTGGTGATGCTCATGACGAGGCATCAGGCAGTCTGTTTAACAGAAGGGTTTCCTGAAGCAGGTGTCAGCAGCTGCCACTGTGTTTGAACACCCTCAACTACAGCACAGCCAGCCTGTTCTCACCCCTGCCGATGGGCATCGGTGCGACTGGGGTGGGTGCCACTGGAAGGGCAGTGAACTGGGGGCATGGGCAAGCCTCCACATGCAAGGCCCCACTCCCCTCTCCCCATCCCTCCCCCTGCTAACCCCACTCTGATCCTGCAGCCCAGCTAATCCCCTTGGCCTATGCTGACCTCTTTTCTTGTTGGAAATGGCCCGCTTCCCCCGCCCCAGCAAGACCCAGGGTTGCCTAGCCTGGCTCTCTGCCTGCCGCCCTCCCTCCTGGCTGATGCAAGGGCAAGTCCTGTGCACCCTTCATCCCCCCCGCCCCCCCGCCGCTCCCCTCCCCGGCTCCCAGCAGCCCAGCTGAGCCTGCTGCATAAGCCCCTTCCCCTTCTCGCCCCACTTCTCTCATGTCCTTGTCTTCCCCCACCACTGCGGAACTCAGTTTATGTGTCCTGAGACCCAAATTTTCACAGTTGCCAGAGAGATGTACCCAAGTGAATCCGCACTATCATCCATGAATTTCCCGTGAGGGCAACTTCTTTTGGGAAGGGGTTACTGCAAATAGAAACAGCTCTGTGTTAAACAGCCCTCAAGTGAGCACTTAACAAGAGACCAGACGCTGCTTAGCACAGCGGGTGCATCATCCGACTTAAACCACCACAGGCCCCTGCCAACGCTAGTGAGCATCCCGTGCACGTTATCCCATTTCATCCACGGATGAAAAGGCATTGCTATCCCACTTCCCATGTGAGGAGACTGAGGCAAAGGGTCATGAAGAGCCTGCTCAGGGCAGGAGCTTGGGAGACAGCCAGCCTGCAGATTTGAACCCACACCTCTCACCTCCATGACGCACGGGGTCATGTGAGTCTTCCGTAGCTCTGTGGGTGGTCCCAGACCTCGGTGCTCGGGTGCTTATCAGAAGGGTTTCCCGAGGCTGGTGTCGTCAGCCCCCACGGCCCGAACACCCTTACACCGACAGCCAGACCATCCATCCTCACCCCTGCCCGTGGGAGTGGGTGCAGCTGGGCTGGCAGTGGATGGAGTAAGCACGTTTGCAGGAGGGTATTTAAAACATGGGGAGAGCAGACAGCCTGCTGGGCTGTGCCTGCGGCTGGGGAGCCGGCTGACCCTCCCTGTCGCGTCACTTGGTTGGGGGCGGTTAGCATGAGTTACGGCTTAGCCCAGACACTAATAAGGCTGCTTGTCTGAGGCCTTCCATAATTCAAGTTAAGGCTGTGCCGTTTAATGGCCCTTCTTCATCAGATCTTCCAGGACTCGGTGCCTCCTTAATGATTTATTTGCTTGGGATGAAATTAAGCCGAGACAGCGTGAGCTTGGAAAATACCGCTGAGCCGGTTCTCCCCAGTTCTTCATCCTTCGCAGCAGCCACTTTCTATAAATAGAGCTGCGAGCCCCGCGTCGTGACCCGCCTGCCGGGAGCCCCATCCCCCTCCTCCCCCCACCGGGTACAGGCTGCCCCATCCTGGGCCCCCGGGACCACACTTGATGAGGCAGCCCACCCGAGGCTGTGACCCCAGCAGAGACGTGGTCCTCCCCGTGGTGGAGTCATTAGAGTAGAAGCATGAACCCATCCGAGTCAATCCATTAGAAGCCACAGCCGCCTTCCAGATCTTGTCCTATTGGTTGATGTTTCTCTCTCAAAATGCACCTACAGAGGTGTCCTAGGCTTAGAGCAGTTTTGCCTGGTGTTCAGTAAGGTGGACGATAGCTTTCTGCCTGTGTTCAGCCCCTTCTGGAGGGCCACATGGGATCTTCTCCCTGAGGGTGGCTACCTCTGGGACAGGGGTCAGAGTCACAGCCCAGGGCCATTCAGAGTTCACCTGGGGGCCAAGCCCTGAGAATGTGGGGGGGTGAGGGGAGATTTAGTTGAGGCTCCCTTGGACCTCCAGTCCTCAGGAAGGATCCAAGTTGCCTCCAGTAAGAAGGCAAGTGTGTGGTGGCGCGAGTGGTGGGTGGGCCCAGAAGAGCAGCCCACCGCTGCCTCCGCTGCACATTTGCCCCCAGACCCCTTCCCGCCCCACTGTGCCCCACCTCTCCTGTGTCTTGTCTGTTCCCTCATAATTTGGGCATCCCTTGGGGTTAGCTCACCATGGCCCTGACACCGCCCCCTGGTCTCTGACCACTTCTGGCTCACTATTAGCCAACACGCTATCTTCCCAGGTCTTGGTTTAAAGTCCTGAGAGTCTTCGATGGACTCAGCGCTTCTCAGGTGCAGATAGAGGTTCCCCCCAGCCTTCTAATTGGTACTTCTGGCTCGGGTGCCACCTGCTGGTTCCCTTGGTTGTGGGAGTCCTGGAGCTGGTCACTTAGCGCGTTTGCCTGACCTCAATGTCCCTCAGGGAGAGTGTGAAAACACGGATTTTGGCTGTCTTTCCTCTGCTGAATCCATGGGCCCTGGAAGGAGTATGTGTGTGTGTGTTACAAAGCTTCCCAGTTGCAGTGGATCTTGCCATCAACCCAGCACTGGCTGGAAGTCAGCTGCTCAGGATTCCTGGCTGAAGGAGGCTTCTTGGGTGAGTGGGGGTGCAGTCAAGTAGTGAGGGGGTGTGGGTGGCTAAGCAGTAATGCCCCAGGTATACGGGTACTGGTTGTTGGGAGGTGCTTGGAAAAGAGGGAGGGGGGACTGGGAGCCAGAAAACCTAGCGTAGCCACTCCAGCTTGGCAGCCAGCTGTGTGACCTTGGGCAAGTCACCTCCCCTCTCTGAGCCTCTGTTTCTCCATCACAAGAAGGAAGGGATTAGACAAGATGACCTGGAAGGGTCTCCATTATTCTTTGCTATCTAATATCCAGAGAGTGCACATTTGATTTTTTTTGGATGACAGACTTTACATACCCTCTGGTCCAATACAGAAGCCACCAACCAGGTGTGACTATCTACACTTATGTTTAAATTAATTAGAAACAAATTAAAAATCCAGTTTTTCAGTTGCACTTGCCAGACTCAGTGACTCCAAAGCCACAGGTGGCTGGTGACTACCATGTCAGACAAGGTAGGCGTAGACCATTTCCATCATCATGCCAAACTCTAGTGGACAGCGCTTCTTGAGTGCCACTGGGAGGACTGGGGAGCCCCATGGAGAGGGCGTAGGCCACTGTTTCTGCATCCAGGGCTGCGAGGAGGTTCAGCTCTCCCATGAGCTGTTCCAGGACCCAACTCAAGGATGGGGGTCAGGAAGGACGCTGGACTAGGCAGCAGTAGGAGGACCAGGAAGCCTTAAAGAATGTTGTAAGTCCTGGGTGGGGAAAGCCAGGAGTGGGGCACTGACAGGAGGTATGCCAGGAATGCGAGGAGGAGGGCCAGGGCACAGCAGGGGTCAGGAGCTCTCTTGTGGGGAGGGACAGCTGCAACAGAGAGGCAAGAACCCAGGACCCCCAGGCGCGGGTTGGGGGTGCAGCAGAGCCCCTGACTAGATCTGTGTCCTTGGAGCATCCCTGAGCCAGCTGAGCCTCCTCCTCCTAGTGGGTGAAAGGGGAGGAATGAGAAAGAGGATTGTTAATGGAGATGAAATAAAACAGACTCTTGAGAGCCCTTTGTAAATGGTGGCCTGGATCAAGGTAGAGACTGCTTCACAAGACACTGTTGATGGTTCGCTTCGACTTGTAATAATCATAGCTGCCTCAGTGGTGGTTTTAAGGTTCTGAGGTGTCTGTTCTGTCTCTCCATCTGGGCAGCAGGCTCTTTGGAGAAAGGGAGGGTTTGTTCTTCCCTCGTCCCTGCATGCAGGCAGCTTCTGTCCACACCATCCCTCTGCAGCTGGGCAGAGCAGCCCTGGTGGCTGCTGTGCAGGGGCCACGGCTCTTGCTTCTTCCTCCTGACCTGGTGGCCTTTCGCCGGCATGAAGTCATTCCCCTGGAGTCCTCCAACAATTTTCCTTGTCCCTAACACACGTGTGTGTCTGCCTGCATCTGGTTGTCGTTTTCTGAACCCATAAGCTCCTCTCGACTCTGACCCCAGCCCCAGTATATAAACAATCCAAGGGCAGAGGTCAGAGGCCAGGGCAGGGGTGCTCTTGGGGTGCTCTTGGCAGGAAGTGGCCTGGTGTCTAGTTTCATGATGAAGTGGACTTTCATCTGCATTCCTCGCTGGGAGGTGACATGTCTGGCTGACTGTGGATAATGGATTGCCTGCTGCACCCCAGCCCTGGATGGGTTCATGGCTCAGGTCTGGCTCTGGTGTTTCATGAAGTCCCCACCAGCACACACAGAACATAGAGATGGGAGTTGAACCCCCCTAGAGCCACTTGTCATGACACCCGATTGATGGGTTTCCTGACGGAAGTGTTCATGAAGATAAGTCAAAGTAAACATTTGCTAAACACCTCCTTGCCCCAGAAATGCTTTATATATATATATATATATATATGCAGTTCCATTAACTCCTTTTTGGCAGGTCATGTTAACATCCCCATTTCATGGATAGGAAAACTCAGAACTGGAATGTGGACCCTAATCTGTCTGATTCTCAGGTTCAAATGTCCTGAAGGTCCCCTTTCTCGCCCCTGGTATCTTCCATCTGATCACAGTGAGGTTTTTCAATGCCTGAAATGCTCCTTGCGCTCCTTGCTTAGCCTCAGTGTGAAGATCTGAACTTCTCTGGGTGAGGGCTCAGGGCCGGATTTTGCAGAGCTCTGTGACCTGGGCCAGACACAGAATCCTTCTGAGTCCACGTGCCCTCACTAGACAGTGGGGGCACCTTACATATCCAAGGAGCCGGAGGGGTGGCATGCCAGGCACACAGCTGCCCCCAGGTTGTTTGGAGGGGTCCCGGGGAACTGTGCTCCATGGTATCTGAGGAGACAGTCCCCATGCTACCCACCCCCACCACCCCTAGTAGAACCCTGGGCAGTACCTCTCTTGACCCAGGACATGTCCAGCAGAGGACAGGGGAAAAGCATCAGCACCACAGGGGCCCATGTTCTCAGCCTTCTGAGAGTACAGATGGCTTGGCCCTGGGGAGTGGGGGCTCTTTGCTGCACCCCTTTCTCAGGGCAGACTCCAGGAGATGTACCTTATATGTGCCCTCTCTCACCAGAGCTGGCTTCTTACCACTCTGTTACAAGAGTTTGCCCCGGGTCCTCAGGCCAGCATCCGCATCTCACCAGGCAGATTTGACCTCCACACTTTCGCCTATGGCTCCTTGCCCGGATGCCATCTTCATCTGCCTAGTGCGATCCTTTCTCCAGGCTCTGAGAGATGCCTGCGTTGTTTGTAAAGTGCTCCTGGTGACCTCAGTTGGTACCGACAACTCTGCTCTGTGCGGCTGGAGTGCACTTGGGGGCATGAGGGCCTGCAGGGCTTTCTAACTCAAAGTTGAAGGCACGACCACATTCTTAAAGACCAACGCTCCAGCGTCTTTCTCTGTGGCTCCCTCTCATTAGACTCTGGTCCCCACTTACCTCTCCACCTCTGGAACATTCTGGGGACCCTGCAGGGCAGAGGGAAAAGCTCTGAGGTCGGGTAGAAAGCCCGGGTTTGAATCCTAGCTCTGCCTTTCCTGGCTGGAGCCTCTCTGTCCTTCCCGTTGGTGTCATCATCTGGAAAGTGCGGCTGATGATGGCCATGGAGGGTGGCAGAGAGAGGGCAGGGGACCTGCCGGCTTGGCAAGCCCAGCTCAGTGCTGTGGGTGGGGCTGCACTGGGGTTCATTCCTTTGCTCTCCCAGATAACAGCAGCCCCACATACAGCCCTGACAGTGAGCACACAATAAACACTTCTTTGCTTTTCCAGTACTTTCTTTTTTAAAAAGATTAATTTATTTATGTAATTTTTGGCTGTGATGGGTCTTCCTTGTTGCACACAGGCTTTCTCTAGTTGTAGCGATCAGGGGCTACTCTCTAGTTGCGGTGCTCGGACTTCCCATTGTGGTGGCTTCGCTTATTGCAGAGCATGGGCTCCAGGCATGCAGGCTTCAGTAGGAGTGGACCACGGCTTAGTTGCTCCATGGCATGTGGGATCTTCCGGGACCAGGGATCAAACCAGTGTCCCTTGCATTTCAAGGCTGATTCTTGACCATAGGACCACCAGGGAGGCCCTCCAGTACTTTTTTATGGCGATGTTTCTCTATTAAAAGCAACCCGAGACCCTCAAGGCTGAGAGCAGAGGCCCAGTGTTCACTCAGCCTCTGAGGGGCCCCTCCTGGCCCTTCCCTCCTCCTCCCCCACTCCCATGCCTTGGCCTCCCTGTGCCCTCCCTCCATGCCGCCCGGGTGGCTGCACCGGCCTATAAATCAAACCTGTCCCTGGAGACCTCTGACCCAAACCAGATGGCTGTACAACGCCAGCACAGAGGCGGCTCAGCTTCCAACAATGCCTGTCCCCTCCCCTGCCCGACCTGGGGCCTCGGAGATTCTTCAGGCAGCTGCCCTGTCAATCACTACCAATTGGGGATCCAGGCCTGGCAGCAGCTGGGGGCTGTGACCTCTCAGAGACATTTAGAGACTATCTTGAAGACATTCCATTAAGCCATATAAAGAGCTCTTGACAGTTTGTGGTGTCTGCTTTCTATGCCACAGGTAGTGGCCTGGTGCAGTAGCCTGAGCTAGTATACTCTGTGCCATGGTCTTCCTCCTCCTCCAGGAAGCCTTCCCTAGCTACCGCCGCTGCTGGAGCTTCTGTGGCATAGAATGTCTGACCCTCCAGGCACTCATTCATACCGTGTTTATTTTGTCTCTAAGCATTCACTGTGCTTCCTCTGCCTGGGCTCATGGGGAAGCTTGGACACTGCCTTGCTACCAGGACCTTGCTCCCTGAGACAGCTAAAGCTAATTACAGGACAGGGTGAGCAAGGGACGCAGAGCACCATTAGAATTCAGAAGGTGGAATAACCTTGGTGGCAGTATAACCTTGGAATCCAGGACAACTTCCCAGGCAGGAGCACTCGAGCTGTCTTGAAGGATGAGCTGGTGTTCGCCAGGTAGAGGAATGGGCAAGTATGTTTCAGACAGAGAAATGCTTGCTGCGGGTACCAGTTCAGGGTGTAAAGCAGCTTGATATATTCAGCAGCCTGCAAATTGGAGAGCAGGCAGAAAGTATACCTGGAGCTTACAGCTATATCCATATGAATTAGGTTGGATTGTGTACAACTCCAAATTTCTAATAACCGGCTTAAACCTGAGTAGAGGTTCATTTCTCTCTCACTTAAGACAAGTCTGGAAATAGGGAATCCAAGGATATTGTGGGACTCCATGAGGTAATCGGTGCCTCAGGCTCCACCTGCTTGCTGCTCTACCTTCCCAGCTTGTGATTTCTTGTCTCAACGGTATCTCCTGGTTCAGAATAACTGCCAGACCTCCAGCCTTGGCACCTGCATTCCAGGAAGTAGGATGGAAAAAGAGCTGGAGAGCACACTGACTCTCTTTAAAAGGTTGTCTCAGAAATGCCCTACTATGCTTCTACTTAAAGCTCAGTGTTTAAAACATTATCACATTCCACTCTTAGCTGCAAGGAAGCTGAGAAATGTAGTTCTGATCAATAAGTGCTGACTAGAACATTGTTCTGCAGAGGCTCTGGAGGCTCTACCTTGGCTTTGTGGGAAAGAACACTGCTCAATTAATGATGTCTCCCTTCATTGTGGGCATGGAGCCAACAGCATGCTTCCCAGTGTTCGTCTTGCTGGTCTGCTGCCAGAAGGTCCTCTCCCCAGGGATTCCCAAGGTGTTTGGTACAGTTCTTGCAAAAAGAGCCAGGCACATGGCCAGCCACCTTCCAAAGCCCCAGAGCTGAGCAGAATTCTAGGTGAAGGGTTTCTTGGTACTTTGCAGTCTGATCTTGTATCTGATCTATCGCATTCTCCAGACGTCCATTGCCCTTTAGCAAGCCTAGAGTCCGCAGGATGGGCTGTGCCATGAGAACATGGACTAGGAGGATGAGAAAGGAATACAGGGTCACCGAGGTCACTGTAGCCTCATCCCCCAGTGAGAGCTTTTCCAGAAGGTAATAATACAGAAAGAATTTGAGGAAGGTTCTGAGCTATTTTATTTTCACAGCTGGAAATGCATTGTCTCCTGGTTTAATTTTACACCCGCTGAGTGTCAGAGCCCTGGTTTCCTTAGCTGTGAACTGGGGTTAATCCTCCCTGTCTTGAGGGGTTGTTGGAAGGATCACAGGAAGTACAAGACGGCAGAGGAGGGAAGAGACAGAGGGCAGCACAGGCTCTGGCCTCAAACTGCCTGGGTTCCAGTTCTGGCTCTGCTGCTGGTTGCTGCGCGACCTTGTGTGTGTTACTTAACCTCCCAGTTCCTTTGTCCCTGTATCCGTGAAATGGGGATGATGATGATACTAGTACCTACCTTGAAGGGCTGTTGTAAGGCTCATACATATCATAATATGCAATAAAGGGCTTACACACCTGGCACATTGTCTGTGCAGGTAGGAGATAACAGGTCCAAAGGGCATAGTGTTTGGGGCCAGGCAGGCCTGAGTTCCCTGGTGGCTCAGCTGGTAAAGAATCTGCCTGCAATGCAGGAGACCCGGCTTCAATCCCTGGGTCAAGAAGATCCCCTGGAGGTGAAAATGACAACCCACTCCAGTAGTCTTGCCTGGAGAATCCCATCGGCTATAGTCCATGGCGTCTCAAAGAGTCAGACACGACTGAGTGACAAAGTGCCACCACCAGGCCTGGGTTAGGATTCTGGGTAAATGACTCCTTTGGGCTCTAGTTTCCTCATTTATAAAGCAAAAAGAACAGGACCTGCCTTGCAGGGTGAGGGTTAGTGATGGAATCGCTGTAAAGTGACACGCAGGATGCAGTCAGTACATTAGCACTGTGGTGACGGTTATAATAATGTTACCATATCCCAGGCTCCGTTACATCTCCTCCTCTTCCTAAGAACACTAGACAGCTAGGTTGCTAGTGACATTCTTCCTGGAGAAAGGGAGGCCTAGGGACTTGCCCAGGGTCACACAGCTGTGAAAATGAAGCTGAGATTTGACCTCCTGGGTTCGCTGACCCCTGGCCCAAGTGGCCTTGCATGGGGATGTTGGTTCTGAAGAGGAGGAAACCCTGGGTTTAAGGGGAGAAAGGCTGGGGGTGGAGGCCACCCAGCTTCAGGGACAGCTGCGCCAGAGGTTCCAGGCGACACAGAGAACCAGGGCTTCCAAGCCCTTGTAGTCAGATTCACAACCAGGACCATGACCCTGACCCTGACCCTCGCTCACAAGCTCTCTGGGCCCGTCTTGGAGAAGGCTGTCCTTGTGGGGCTCCCATGGCAGGAGTGTGACTGTGGACGGGAGACAGTGTGGGGCTTGCTTTCTCAAGCTTTAGATCTTCAGGTAGGTAGTGGGAAGCGTAGGAGGGGCTGGAGGAGCATGGTGAAAGCCAGGTTTCTGCAGGAGTCCCTGTTAGCAGAGGGTCGGGTGTGAGCATCGTGGGCAGACAAGACTAGAGCAGAAGGTGGAGGAAGGCAGGCCGCATAGGGAGGTGAACCCAGAAGGAGGGACCCAGCAAGAGTGGGAAGTCCAGGGTGTACTGGTGGGGCCCCCAGTTTTAGGGTCCCAACAAGGTCAGGCACTGTGCCAGCTGCTTCACATCCATGATCTTGGTTGATCCTCAAATTGCCCTGGGAAGCAGGTGTGACGTACCCGTTTTCCAGATGGCAGAGCAGAGGCCCCAGCGGTGCAGGGGCTTGCCTGAGGTGATCCAGCCTGGAGCGGCAGAGCTGGACGGGGGCCCAGAGCTGAGTACTAAGCTGGCCCCGCCAGGCTGAGTGGGCAGGTGGCATGTGGACTGGGTGCGGGGGAGGGATGGTGAGCATCTCCAGCCACCTCCTTGAGGAATCCCCTTCCTTGTCTGTGGCGGGGATGGTGGTGGTGGGACTTTTCAGCACTTCCAACCTTAAAGGATAGACTTTTCTTTAGGAAGCAAAAGTTTGGTCGTGCTCAGTGAGCAGGAAAATGGAAGTGACCCTAGGGCGGAGATTTAAGGCCCTGTTGGCTGCCTGGGCAGCCTCGTTTAATAGTTGGATGGCAGCAGTGGCGGCAGTGATGAATCTGCTTTGCACTTCAGGGTGGGGGCCCTCCCTCCCCTCTGAGCTCCACCTGGACCCCAAACTCCTTACCAAGGCTGGCTCGGAAGTGGGCTGGTGGTTGCCTCTCCCCACTCCTGACGGCAGAGCTATTAGCACCAGCTCTCAGGGGAGGTATCACCTGTGTTCTGTGGGGACACACAAAGAGGGCACAAAGCTATAGGAACTGCATGAATCCTAAAAAATAAAGCTGTAGGAACTTGGTGAGCACTAAAATATAACACTGGGAGGCGGTGCTCCAGGCTGGTTATCTCAGCGGCTGGAGAAGAGATGAATTCCCTGCATCTTTGTGCTTCCTTTCCTTTCCAAATCCACAGTCACGAAAGGATAGAATTATGAAAAGTCCAGGCGTTCTCCAGCCATCCGCATTTCGTGTTTGATTCTTGGGGATCCCACCCCATTCCCTGCGCCCCACATTGGTGGGCTCTCCCAGCCCGGAGCTTCCTGCAGGGCAGCATCCATCTGCTCTCCCCTAGCCACAGGCGGCCACTCTGCTGGATGTGGGTTTAACCTCGAGGGCTCACCTCAGCCACTGGGGGCACAGGGATGCGTGTCCCCAGCCTCCAGTGGGACAGTTCTACACAGGCATGTTCTACATAGCTGCTCAGAGGCTCTGAGCAGGAGCCCCCAGCTGTGTCCACTTATTAACACACCCTCTCTAGTCTTGCCTCCCTTGCCTGTTTCACTCTCCCCTCTCCAGCAATTTTATTTCCTGAGATCGCCTCCCCCTCCCCAAACTACCTGCACCCAAATTTTCATCTCTGGGGACCCCCAACTAAGACAGGCCCACTCTGACCACTTTTCTTATAAAGAATCTCAGACGTGTTCTAGGCATATGCAAGGGCATCTGTGTCCGGATCCAAATACTGGTTTCCAGATTCATATCTTGTTCCTTTATGCTTGTCTTATTTCATCTACTCAATAAATTCACTAAAACTAAAGAGAAAAAAAATCATAAATGGGACCATTCTGCAATGTGCTTCCTTTTAACTGCATGAGACACTTCTGGGAGTTTTAGGTGTCGCTCGGTGCCCCTAGGAGCCCTTGCTGGTGACCTCAGGCCTGCTTATGGGGGCACCCACATCCCTTAAAAACAGGACCAGCTAGAAGTTCCTTCAAGGAAGGGGAGTGTGTGACAGATCCTTGTCCTCGTCCAGGGGTCAGTTTCACTCCATAAACACTGGCTGAGCGTTCTCCACCTCCCCCAGCAAGCCAGACCTGGGTGGGGGCCTTGCAGCTGCAAAGATGGGCCAACACAGTCCAGCCCATATGTCCAGTAGGAGTGGAACCGTCTAGTAGGAGCCCCAGGTTCCCACAGACTGCAGACAGGAACAGAGGGCACACAGGAAACAAAGGTATCCAACCGGGGAGGGCCCTGCAGAGGAAGGGACTTGTGCCAAGTGGGGCAGAGCCCGAAGGAGCAAGGCAGGCTGTGAGGACTGCTGGAGCAGAGGTGTGGAGATGTGAAAGCTCATGGTGGGGTGGGGAGGGGGCGGACAGTGAGCCGGGGTGTTTCTAACATCTGAGCCGATCATCTTCCTCGACTGCAATGAATTCTTCAGTTGCAGACTTCCACAAGCAGGCCTCCGTCTGCCAGCAGCCTCGGGGTCAGGAACCAGATGAGACGATGGACGCACTTGGACGGAAGCCCTTACTTATCCCTTAGGAAATTTGTCAAAAGCCAGTTATCTATGAAAAAACAATTTTCAGGGATTTCACAGAAATCTTTTCAGAATTTGTGGGTGTTGACAGCTGTGCCACTAATCAGCTTGGGATGACCTTGGGAAAGTCACTTTAGAGTCTGCTTGGAACTGCTCTTTTTGTTTCTTTAAAGCAGCTAGTGAGACGTAGGTACATCCACTGTGTGGGGGGGATGGGAACATGCATGAATACCAGTCTTGGGTGATGCTGACCACCCCCACTTTTTTTCTGCTCCTGCTGCCCTTCCGGACTTCTCTTTCTCTCCCACCGCCTCCGAGACTGGGAATATACACAGGGTCAGTCCAGAATTTAGACCCCAAGTCTACTACCGTATGACCCAGGCAAGCAATATTTTAAAAACTCATTCATTCTGCACATATTAATTGAGTACCTTGTATGTGCCAAGTACTATTCCATGCCCTGGGGGTACAGAACTTCAGGGACAAAACAGACAAAAATTCCTATCCTTATGAAGCTTATGTTTTAGTAGGTGGAGACAGAAGAATCAGCCAGTAAGTGGGACTTCCCTGGTGGTCCAGTGGTTAAGAATCTGCCTTGCAATGCAGGGGACACAGGTTTGATCACTGATCAGGGAACAAGGATTCCACATGCCGTGGGGCAACCGAGCTTGTGTACTGCAACACTGCAATGAAAGGTCATGCACGATGTAACAAAGAACCTCTGTGCCCCAACTAGGACTGGACACATCCAGATAAATAACATTTTTTAAAAAGAGACTCAGCTAATAAGTGCACTGTTTGTGGTGATGAGTATTATGGAGAAAAATAAAGCAGAGATGGGGCTGGAGTGTGTTGGAGGAAGCTAGAGTTGTCAGTTTTAAAGAAGGTGGTTGAGGAAGGCCTTGTTGAGACAGTGACATTTGAATGAAGAACTTGAAAGAGGAGCAGGAATGAGCCATGTGGATGTGTCTGGGAAGGGCTATCCAGGCAGAAGCAACAGCAGGTGCAAAGGCCCTGAGTCACATGGTCACCTGGAGAGAGGAGAAAGGAGGAGCAGGGTGAGGCCAGAGAGGAGCCAGGTAGGGGTGGGCAGACCGAGGATGACCTTTGGCTCTCTCTGAGGTGAGGAGTCACTGCAGACTTTTGAGGAGAGGAGTGACCTGATTGTCTTAGGTTTTAACAGGGGCACTTTAATTGTATTCTTGGGAATCAATTGTAGGGGTGCAGGATAGAGGCAGGGAGGCCAGCTAGGAGGCTGTTTCAATACAAATGAGAGATGCTGGTGGCTTGGATCAGGATGGGAACAGTAGAGGTAATGAGAGGGAGCTGATGTTGGATGTATTCTGAAAGCAGGGCCAACAGGATTTGCTCTAGAGGGTAAGCAAAGGAGTCAGGATGACCTCCAGGTTTGGGGCCCCAGCACCTAGAAGGATGAAGATAGTTTTATTTGAGTTGGGCAAGACTGTAGGTTAGGGGTGGCGGTCAGGAGCTCGACTTGGGACCTGTGAGGGTTGAGATGCCCACAGGGCATCCAAGAGGAGGTGCTGCATAGGCCATGGTGTTTATAATCACGACCCAGTGTGAAATCTCCTGGGGGGTGCATGTCATTACTGAAGAGAAGAGGTTCCAGGACAAGCCCTAGGGTATTGTAACACTCAGAAACCAAGCCTCAGTCTTCCCTTCTGTAAAGCAGGGATAAAACCCACAACTACTGATACCTCCTAGAGGCTATTGTGGAGATTATGTGAGATGGTACATGTAAAGCCTCTCATCCTCTGTCGCCCCCTTCTCCTCCTGCCTTCAATCTTCCCCAGCATCAGGGTCTTTTCCAATGAGTCGGCTCTTCCCATCAGATGGCCAAAATATTGGAGCTTCAGCTTCAGCATCAGTCCTTCCAATGAATGTGAAGTGAGTGAAAGTTACTCAGTTGTAGGAGATCAAACCAGTCAATCCTAGAGGAAATCAACCCTTCCAGTGAATATTCAGGGCTCATTTCCTGTAGGATGGACTGGTTGGATCTCCTTGCAGTCCAAGGGACTCTCAAGAGTCTTCTCCAGCACCACAATTCGAAAGCATCAATTTTTTGGCACTCAGCCTTTTTTATGGTGAGATGGTTGGATGACATTGACTCAATGGACATGAGTCTGAGCAACTCCAGGAGATAGTGAAGGACAGGGAAGCCTGGCGTGCTGCAGTCCACAGAGGCTCAAAGAGTCGGACATAGCTTTAGCGACTGAACAACAACAAAGCCTCTAATAGTAAATAGTATAGAGTTGTTATTAATGATAGAAATTATTGTCTCAACAAACATAATTCATTTTATTTACAAGTGCATTTCAAATTTAAAATCCACTTTTTTAAAAATTATTTTTGACCCTCCGAAGTGTCCTGAGCAATAAGACAGTATGTATTTATCCCCATCTGGCAAGCAAGAAGCCTGGGCTTCAGGGAGTTTTAAGAGAGGTGCCCAGCTCTCTACCGCATGTTAGCGATAGAGCCAGGGCTCGAGTGCGGACCCCAGACTCCAGCTGCTCTGATCTTTTTGCCGCAGCCTGTTAATGCTGGCGAACAACTTAATTAAGCAGAGCAGGTGCTGCGTGACTGCAAGAATGTGGATGCCAGCTCTGCTCAGGACAAGCCCCAATGGCCATGCTCACTGCGAGTGGTGCCAGGGGCCCAGGCTCAGGCTGAAAGGCCAGGGACACAGGCTGAAACCTACAGTGATGGTGACATGGCAGGACACTTTGCTTCTATGGGAAGACTTCCTTTTTAAAAGCAGATGTAGAGGTAGAGCTCCTTCAAATCCCAGCTCCTTCAGCAAGCCTGGCTTTCACTGGAGCTAGCCCACCCCACCGCTGCTGCTTGTCTTGGGGGTCAGTGTATCGTCCAGCCCAGCCGTAAACAAGCTTTGGAAGAAGCCATGAACCCAGAGTTAGCCATTTGGGCGTGAGAAGCCTGGGTTGCCTTTGAGTCGAGCTGTTATTATTCAGTCGCTAAGTCTTGTCTGACTCTGTGACACCATGGACTACAGCATGCAATGGTCCCTGTCCTTCACTATCTCCTGGAGTTTGCTCTAATTCGTGTTCATTGAATTGGTGATGCTATCTAACCATCTCATCCTCTTCCACCCCCTTCTCCTTTTGCCTCCAATCTTTCCCAGCATCAGGGTCTTTTCCAATGAGCCAGCTGGCTGTTCGCATCAGGTGGCCATAGTATTGGAGCTTCAGCTTCAGCTGAGTGGAGTTCAAATCTCAGCTTCCTTTGTCCCCAGCTTGGGAGGCCTTGTGTAGTTATTTCACCTCTTTGAGCTTCAGTTTCCTTTCCGCATGGTGGGGAGGGAGGCTTGATTCTTAGCATCGTTCATGGACTGGATATAAAGTATGTGGCACAAAACAGGACTTGATAAATAGTAGACGATATCATTATTAGCAAACCAAAGGAAGACTTCCAGGGTGAAATCAACCTGCGTTCAACCAAGCCCTGCTCCGTCATTAACCATATCTTCCGTTCTCAACTGTCACGAGGGGTTGATTCGGACATTCTGCGTGGAAGGCCTTCGTCACTGATACAGTTAGCACCTCTATGCCCCTGCGCACCAGGAGTGAGCCTGGAGACAGGGACGCGGCTAGACTCTGCTGAAGCAGCTCAGGCAGATCCTGGCTTTGCCCATGGGTCGGTCCTCTGGAGGAGTGGTTGGCCCAGGGTCTCAGTCCCCTGCTGTGGGGTTTGAAGCATTTCCAAGGGCCTCCCAAGTAGACCGACTCCTTGGAGTGAGCGTCCAGCCCTCAGCTCCCCAGGAAAGGAAGAGCAGGGAGGAAAACAGGCAGGATGAGCGGCCTGGTAGTGACCCACAGCAGGGAGAGAGGGGAGGCATGCCCCCTCCATTGGGAGGGCGCCCCCTCCCATGTGCCAATGTATGCTCCAGAGTGTATCGGCTCCTTCACCCCTGCTCCACTGTAGGGAGGGGCTGCTCTCCCCGCTTTAAGGGGATCAGAGAAGTAAAGCAACTTGTTCAAGGTCACACAGCTATTTCCAGGACAGTCTGATGCTCAGGTTTTGCTCTTTCTCCTCTGCCTCCCTCTCTCAGCCCTACTCAGAGAGGGCTGTGGGCCCCACTGTGGCTCTGAACAGAGGAAAAGTAGGGCTGAGCCTGACCTGCCTGGAGATGAAAGGTATTGGATCCCCACTCAGAAGGGGAAGAGGAGGGTAGGAGGCCAGGCAGCTCCACCGATGTGGGAACATTTGCAGAGGTCATGTAGGGCGATGAAGCTGTTCTTTTTCATAATAGAGTCTGTAGGGAGAAATCAAGGCTTCTTGGAACTTCAACCTAAAAATGCCAGCTGGCCATAATGACCACAACAACAATAATACAATATGTAGTGATGCCGTGTATTGTGGTCAGCACTTTTCCTCTTGTAAATCGTCCCAGCGATCTGCCAAGCAGACATTACTCCCTACTTTACAGATGAGGTAATCGGGTTCAGAGAGGTCACTTAACCTGCCCAAGGTCACCCAGCTAATAAGTGACAGAGCCAGGATCCAAACCAGAGTCTCTGTCATTCCCAAAGCGTGCTTATTCTGCTGGACGAACAGAGGTGTAATTTAATCATCACAAGGTTCCACCTTAGATGGCAAAGAGGAGGCCCAGAGAGGTTAAGCAGGGATCGAGGCCACAGCAAATTAGTCACAGCTGGGGAAGCTTCCAGATCTCCAGAGCCACCTTGCCACCCTGCGGTACTGGAGAAGGGCCATGTGCCAGCTGCCGGGCCCCACTGCATACTCCGCTCCCCATCCCTCCCCCCACACACATCGATCACACACACGTACACATTTTTACCGGCAGCTCAGCCTCTTCCAGAGGCTCAGATTGGAAGCCAAGCTGAGTGTGAAGAACCGTTTGCCCACTCCCTCAGTCACCCAGAGCCTGAGCCACCCCTTCAGAGCCCCAGCCCCCTCCCCTAATCGCATGTGAACCTCCTGTGTGACCTTGAGCAGGCTCTGGGCCATGTTCTTCCTAGGCCATGTTCTGGGAAGTGGAGGACAGCAGCACCCTCCTTCTGGGACATCAGGAGGCTTTGGTGTGGTGGTGTCTATAAAGAAGGCACCCGGGTGCCCGGCATGCCATGGCTGTTGAACAAATGCCACTCTGGCCTGGCCGGGTTCCCTTTAGTTACTGATAGCTGGCCATGCTCACCCTGTGTCTGGAACAATCTTTGCGGCAGCCTGGCTGCCCAGGGCCAGCTGGGGTCCAGTGTCACCTTATGCTGTGGACACAATTGTGCCCATCTTCCTCTTCCTCCTGTGGCCCCTCCGGTGGCAGCCTCTGTTCTCCCGCTGGCCGGCCCCAGATGACCGGGCACTGTCCACTGCTCCCTCCACTGCAGAGTCGGAGTTTAGGAGCTCGGTGAATCACAGAGTTCATGCTCTGGCCTTGGGCAGGTCTGTGCTGCCCCCACGGGCACCCCGAGGAGCGACTCTGCCAGCCTTCACCAGGCCGGCAGGGCAGGACGGGGCAGCTCCTTGTCCCCACACTCACCTCAGAGGCAGTGGGGCAGTAAAGCTGCTCCTTCCACACACTCTGTGCTCTGAGCTCAGGAAGGGAGGGCAGAACACAGCAGACTTCTCGGAGGAGGCGATTTTTGAGTTGGCCTGAGGAGAGCATGACTTGGATCTTGCGCTTGCTCTTGGACTTTGTTTAGCCCACCCCAAAAGTCATATAAAAAAACAAGTAGAAACTCCTCTTTCCTCACAGGGTGAGACTAGGGGAGGCCCTGTGAATCCCCAGATCCTCTGTCCTCCATTTCCTGGCCCTGTCCTCCATTCCTGCACTGGCCCTGAAGGCTCCCTTTGGCCGTGGTAGCCAGCTGGAGCTCCAATACTTTGGCCACGTGATGCAAAGAACTGACCCATTAGAAAAGACCCTGTTGCTGGAAAGATTGAAGGTGGAGGAGAAGAGGACAGAAGACGAGATGGTTGGATGGCATCACCGACTCAATGGACATGAGTTTGAGCAAGCTCTGGGAGTTGGTCATGGACAGGGAAGCCTGGGGTGTTGCAGTCCATGGGGTTGCAAAGAGTCAGACATGACTGGGTGACTGAGCAAACAAATTGCCTGCTCTCCACCCCCTGCCAGGGAGCAGCACAGTCACTTCTGGAAGTGGGGTGTGAGCACCCCCACCCCTCATCCTCAGGTGGGGTCTCCCAATGCAGCTTCTGACCCCAGGGTCCCGCTGCTGGCGCTCAGCAGTGGCTGGAGTGAGAACACTTTCCTAGTGTCACCTCTGCCCTCCTGCCCCTTGCTCTCTTGTCCCCACCCTACATGGTTTCCCCACGGCTGCACTCTCCCTCTCAGAGAGCAAGGGGGCTTACTCAGTGGCCTCAGGGGCCAGCAGGGAAGCATTTTAGGAGAAAGCATGTCAGATAAAGGCTTGACTGTCTATCTATTCTAACTAGCCTGTTCCCACTTGAAGAATGCACACCTCTTCCCTGGGGCCTGCCTGGAGGTGGCAGTGGGCACAGCAGACCCGGCCTGTTGGGGGCCGCTGTACCGAGTGTTGCAGGATGCGAGGGCAGCGCCCCAGGAGAGGCCTGCTCCGCCGCCCAGACTGCGGAGGGCATGTTCAGGAAGGGATTTCCGGGCTACTCTGAGGCGGAAAATTTGAGACTGTAAGCTCCTCAACAGCTGTGTCCTCTGTATTGTTTGGGCGGCTGCCTGGAGCGCCATGGCTACGGGATGAATACAAATGCATAATGGAAGAGGCTGTCCTGGGGCTCAGAACAGACTTATTCATCCCTCGCTCCCCCACCTGCTCCCTTCCGGCTCCCCTGAGACTTTGCTGGGACTTGATGTTGTCAAAACTCATATAAATCCTAATGTCATCTGGCTCTGTTGGCTGCAGAGCCCCAGACATCAGGAGGAAGGAGGGAATTCTCACTTTTCTCTGCGAGGGGAGTGGCTGGGCATGTCCCCTGCCTACCCAGACTTCCTAGGAAGCAGCTGGGACGTGGAATGTGGGGACGGCTTGGGACTCTTGGCGCCCTGGCGCCCTGGACCCCTGGACGATTTCAGGTAATCTGCCCACTGCCTTCTGCTTAGGAGGCTGGGCTGGCACTGTAGGCAGAGGGACTCCCAAGATAAGGAAGAACTAGGAGGCAGATGTGGCATTATTAAGATCTTGGGTTCAAACTAGAAGCAAGTCTGAACTGAGTCTGTGCCTGGATTCAGGAAGCTATAAGAAGAGCGTAGCGGAGGTAGAAATAACACCCAGGACAGAAGAACTGGAGGTGTCTTCTGCCTCAGCCGGAAGCTTCTTATACGCTTTCCTCTGAAAGAGGAAAACCTGGACTGTGATGACCACCCAGGGCCAGCGGTAGAAGCAGCTTAATAGGTTAATAAGACAGCGAGTGAGTTTAGTGACCAGAGGAGTTAGATGGTACGCTGCCTAGTCAGGACTTCTCTAACACAAGTTATAGTGGGACCTCACCTCCCTTCTTTTGATCCAGTCTCTGTTGTACTCAGTCACTTCAGTTGTATCCGACTCTTTGCGACCCCATGGACTGTAGCCCGCCAGGCTCCTCTGTCCATGGAATTCTCCAGGCAAGAATACTGAAGTGGGTTGCCATGCCCTTCTCCAAGGGATTTTCCTGACCCAGGGATTGAACCAGTGTCTCCTGCATTGCAGGTGGATTCTTTACCACTGAGCCACTGGGAAAAAGCAGGCAGCTATCATTGTCCAGTCTCAGGGAGCTTGTGACTCTTTTGCAGAGTATTATGTCACAAAATAATATGTCCTGCCAGCTGGATTTACTTCCAAGGCCTGAAAGCAGGCCTTTATAGGCATCCTTGATGGGTTCCACCTTACTGCACTACACCAAATTTCCTAGAATATGGAGGGCATTTGGGTTTTCTGTTTCCATGCTCTGTATTATCTGTCTTTTCCAGCTTGTGCTTGCTTACATGCATGGTAAAGTCCGTAACAAACATGTTAAAATGTACAACATCCTACAGTAAATACAATGAATGTGTGACTG
>NW_011494956.1:9843744-9852256 GCF_000754665.1 Bison bison bison | reverse complement strand
AGTTGAGTTGCTCTTGACTTCTTGCCACTGTACTTTTTATTTTGGTAAATATTTGATTAAGCATGTGTTAATTTTAATTTTACAACTTTCTTTCAGTAGCTTTTGAAGCAATAAATTCACCCGAGGTCTCAAACATTTTTTAAATCCCTTGAAAATTTTGTGGTTCGGAGCCTTATGCCTGAAGTGCCCCAGTGATTAAAACAGGTCTCCCCTCTCTCCTAGTCAGCTGCATCAGCATCACGGATGACCTTCCTTAACCAGGCGTCTTTGGTACATGGCTTCCAGATTCATCATCCTGGAATACCATTTCTTTTTTTTTTTAATGAATTGTTTTTTGGGGGGCTGTGCTGGATCTTCATTGCTTCTGGGGCTTTTCCCTAGTTGCAGGGAGTGGGGTCCATAGAGCACAGGCTCAGTAGTTGTGGCATACGAGCTTAGTTGCTCTTTGGCATATGGGATCTTCCCAGATCAGGGATCGAACCTGTGTCTCCTGCTTTGGCAGGCAGATTCTTTACCACTGAGCCCACCAAGGAAGCCCAGGAATACCATTTCTTTTTTGTTCCATTCTTTATTGAAAGTCTGCATAGTTAAGCAGAACCAGGCCAGACCACTAGGTCCTAGTCCCTGTGTGACCCAGTGGCCCTCTGCCCTAATGTAGGGCATCCTTGAAGTCAGGCCAGGGCCTTTGTTAGCCCCCAGGCCCACCATGCTGATTCCTACATTTCCACCACTGTCACTGCTCTTACCCACCCTGCTGCTGCTGCTGCTAATTCGCTTCAGTCGTGTCTGACTCTGTGCAACCCCATAGACGGCAGCCCACCAAACTCCGCCATCCCGGGATACTCCAGGCAGGAACACTGGAGTGGGTTGCCATTTTCTTCTCCAATGCATGAAAGTGAAAAGTGAAAGTGAAGTCACTCAGTCATGTCCAACTCTTAGCAACCCCATAGACTGCAGCCTACCAGGCTCCTCCGTCCATGGGATTTTCCAGGCAAGAGTACTGGAGTGGGTTGCCGTTGCCTTCTCCACTTACCTACCCTGAGAAGGGGAAAACTTCAGTGATCCTGTCCTGGGGCTACGACAGGCTTTTTAAACAAGACTATGTTTCCAAGGCTTCCCACGTTTCTTTCAAAAGACTCCCATTTCCCAGAGTATCTACTACCCTTTCTCAGGAGGTCTCCTAAGGACTCTTTGCCTGGACTCTCTGCTTGTCTCCCATGAAGGACAGAGACTGGCCTCCCTCTGTTCAATGAGGAGGGATGGGTCAAGTGTGTGCAAGCAGCTGTATTTCAGAGGGAGAATCAGATGGGGAGCTGGGGTGTGGCTTCTGCCGCAGGACGCAGGGCCCCAGGGGCTCTGATTAGGTGGCAAAGTGGTTTTAATAATATTGAAAAGTTAAAATAATTTTAAAGTAAAAAATAAGAATAAATTATTGATAGTAATTGTGACCTTTCAGTGAGTATCCAGTATGTTTGAGACCCTTTACTGAGCACTTTGCATACGTTGCCTTTTTCAAGTTTTCACAATATTCACATGAAACAGAAACAGGCTCAGAGCAAATGCCACCAGCATCCAAGGCCACACAGGCTGGGAGGACAGCCCAAGTCTGTCTGGCTCTCAAACCCATGCCCTTCCTTCCCCACCAGACCACTTTCCTACAAGAAGCAGCTTTTTTGCCAATTCTTGGAGAAATGCAGCATTCCATTGACCCGTCGGTCTAGGCCTTCCCCAGGACCACATGGCTTTAATTACTGTAATGCCGTGATTAAAAATGTTTGAATAGCCAGTAGTACAGCTCCTGCCTCATTACTGTTTCCTCTAGTGTTTTTCTGTTTCTTCTTTTCTGTTTACTTTTCCAGACAAACCTTAGTTAATCATTTTGGTAAGGTCCCCGAAAATCCTATAGGTATTTTAATTGAGATCATACTGCATTCATAGATTATTGTAGCGGATAATTGGCATGTTTTGAGTTATTGAGTACGCCACTGCAAGCATAAAAATATCTTTCCATTTTTCCAAGCTTTCTGATACGTCCTTTCGCATGATTTCAGTTTTTACTCTTACAGGCCTTGCACATACCTCGTTGTGTTCAGCCCTAGGTATTTCATCATTCTTGTTGTTATTATGGAAGAAATCCTGTCTTCCATTATATTTCCTAGCTTGGTATGTGTCTAGCGGGAAGCTGTTGATTTTTGATTACCAGTGATTTTCTGCCTCACTGAATTCTTGTGTCTCTAGTAGGTTCTCTTTTGCTTCTCTTGGGTATTCTGGGTCTACAAGCATATTGTCTGCAGATAGTGACAATTTTTCTTTCTTTTATCTAGTTATTTGGCCAGTACTTTTAGAACTGTCTTAAACTATGCGCTCATCAGATATGTGCCCCAACATTGTCTTGGCTGGTTTTGCCCTGGCCTGAGGAGCCGTGGGTATACAGCAGTGATGGTTGTCAGCCCCACAGCAGTCATGTGGCCCCCTGCTCTGGCTCCCAGGGCTCTGCCCGCCCACCCTGAGCTGCCTTTTGCATGAAGTCTCACTTTCTTTCGTTGCTCTCCAGTAATGTCTTTAGGACCCTTGTCAACCCAATTGTGCTGCAGTCAGATGCTGGACTGTGTCCTTTTCTTCCCTATCACTCTGGTCTTCCCTCCATCATCCTGGTCTTCCCTTGCATAAAGTAAAACAGAGCATTATGGGTTGGCTTGTGTCCCCCTAAAATTCTTGTTGTTAAAGTCCTAACCCCTCGTACCTCACTTGGAAGTAAGATGCAATGAAGATGAAGTAAGATGAGGTCATGAGAGTGAGCTCTAATCTAATATGACTGGTGTCCTTATAAAAAGCAGAACACAGAGACATAGCTGCTAGGAGAATGCCACGGGAACACAAAGACAGAGATCAATGCGGTGCGTTTACCAGCCAAGGACCACAAAAGGTCAGCAGCAGACCACCAAAGGTTGGCAGCGAACCACCAGAGGCTAGGGGAGAGGCCTGGAACAGACTCTGTCTCTCTCAATCTCAGAAGGAACCCACCCTGCTGATACCTGGGTCTTGGGCTTCCAGCCTCTGGAACTGTGAGACAGTACATTCCTGTTGCTTAAGCCACCCAATCTGTGGCACTTTATAACAGCAGCCTTAGCCAACTAATACGGAGGGTGAAGCCTTGTCTGCTCAACACAGGTCTCCATGTGCTCAGGAATGAGGCATCAAGAGGGCCTGAACAGGCAGAGAGGGACAAGAAGGGGGCAGAGCCTGTAGAGGGGGTAACCTGGCTCCCAGGACTTAGCTGGCCTGGGTGTGAGCCTGGAGCCTAAAGAGAGAAGGTGCGGGTGCCCTTGGTACCCACAGAGAGAACCACGCAGTATTTCTCTGGGGAGCGCCTGTTGTTCACACTTGCTGTATGAATCATCAAGGAGTCCCTGTGAAGGGGTCAGAGGCCCTCCCCCCCTTTCCAGGGCGCAAGTCAACAGCTGTTCCTCTGGTGTTGGAGGTACATGGTGACCAAGCAGGGATGTAACTTCAAGGAGGCAGAGGATGGGCTTCAAGAGGCTGCAGCTCTGCAAGTACAAAAGGACAGCTGGAAGGTGCATGGGGCTGCCCTTGTCCATGCCCCCCAGACTTTCCAAGGCCGGCAGTTGGGGAGGTCTCAGTGGAAAAAGATGGGGGACCTGGGAAGTCATCCGCCACCCGCCTCAGACTGACACGTGTGCCCTAGTGGCCTGGTCCGAGTGGTCCAAGGATGGCCCTTTCCTCTCTGGCCTCTGCAGACCTTCAGGCTGGGAGACTAGGGAAGCCATGTCTAAAGACCTGGGAAGCCAACCTGGCAGGGCCGGAAGCTGGGAACTTTGTTTCCATGGCAGCAGTTCATCTTCAGCTTTGGGGACGCCTTCCCGGAGGCCCCTGCCCAGCACCTCGCTCTGCAACCTGGGAGTCCAGCTGCCTGGGGTCAAGCCCACCTCTGCCTCAGCAAGTTCTATAACCTTGGCCCAGTTACTCAGCCTCTCTAAAACTCCATCTTCTCATCTGAAAAATGGACATAGCTCCCACTTTTCAAAGTTCTCTTGAGGATTCAATAATATAAGACATACAAACTGCCCAGCACAGTGCTGGCACCCTGATGTGGTCACTGCCAGGTAGCTCTTGTTCAGTCGCTCAGTCACGTCCAACTCTTTGCAACCCCATGGACTGTAGCCTGCCAGGCTCCTCTGTCCATGGAATTCACTAGGCCAGAATACTGAAGTGGGTTGCTATTTCCTTCTGCAGGGGATCTTCCTGACCCAGGGATCAAGGGAAGATCCACGTTAGCAGCGGATTCTTTACCACTGAGTCACCAGGGAAGCCCCAGCTCTTATTACTACCTGCATAATACTCTTCAGATGACAGATACCGAGGTCCTTTCCACCTTACGGA
Source organism: Bison bison bison (assembly GCF_000754665.1). Taxonomy (NCBI): domain Eukaryota; kingdom Metazoa; phylum Chordata; class Mammalia; order Artiodactyla; family Bovidae; genus Bison; species Bison bison. The sequence goes on along the minus strand of NW_011494956.1, from coordinate 9,847,855 downwards.
TATCTCCCCCTTCCTTAAGCTGAATAGCAAGCAGCACACTAAATACAAGATGCATGATGATGCACACCCATCTCAAGTTCATCACTATAGGTTATCTGCTGTTCATTTCCACTCACCAGTCTTTGCTCACAAGAGACTTTTCAGGAGTCTCCCAAAGCATTTTACAGGGATGCTTGTACGTTCATTGAGCTTTGTTGCAGGCAGTACTCCCACTCAAGGGCCTTGTCCTCTGAGAATACTTCTTTTGCCACACATTTAGTGCTTTTTCAGTTGTGCAGTAGCAGGCCTCAGAAAATATGAAATCTCTGAAATTCTGATAGTTTATTTAGTGGTTCATTGATTTATTTACTCCTTCATCAAAGAGCGGGGCTTCCTTGGTGGTTCAGATGGTAAAGAATCTGCCTGCAACACAGAAGACCCACAGAAGATTGAACCAGAAGACCCAAGTTCATTCCCTGGGTTTGTAAGATCCCCTGGAGAAGAGAATGGCAACCCACTCCAGTATCCTTGCCTGAAGAATTCCATGGACAGAGGAGCCAGGTGAGCTACAGTCCATGGGATCACAAAGAGTCAGATACGACTGAGTGACTTTCACCAAAGAGCAGGAATGACTTACAGAAGACAGTTGTATACAGGGAGAAGAGCAAGAAATTAGTTTTGTTTTTTGGTCATTTTATTATTTTTTTTGGCCATGCTATGCAGCATGTGGGATCTTAGTTCCCCAACTAGAGATCAAACCCATGCCCCCTGCATTGGCAGCATGGAGTCTTAACCTTATTGGATCACCGGGGAAGTTCTATAATTAGAGTTTTGAGAAGGATTGGGGTCTGGGGACAGCTCAGCATGGCTCAAGCTGGAATGAAGGGTGTGACTGATTAATAGCAATTATTTACTCATCATGAACCATGTACCGGGCATGGTGCTAAGTGCTAAAGATAAGGCCATGAACAGGCAGCTCGAGGCCCCACCCCATGGAACTTAGAACTCAGCATGGAGACATGTTACAGCCAAGTACAGAGATGATTCTGTGATTCCTGTTGTGTTAGGTGGCACACCAGGGAAGCAGAGGGTGCTGAGAGTGTGAGGGGCCTGGTCTGTCTTAGATGTCAGAGAAGGCCAGTCTAGGGACCCTGTAAACTCAGAGTTGAAATTAACTAGCAAAGTGTCTGCTATGTGGTGAGAGTAAGACAGGGTGTTCCAGGTGGAAGGAACAGCATGTGCAAAGGTCCTGAGGCAGGAAGGAGCCTGGGACAGTTTAGGAATGGAGATCCAGGTGGCGCACATGGAGTATGACAGGAAACAGAGCTGGTTGTGGGGGCAGGCAGGGTCTCACGAAGGTTAAAGGAAGCAAGCAGGAAGTAAAGCTTGGTGTACCTAAGAATTTTGAATAACGATAATTTGGGGCTGTGGGCAAAATTGCAGGTTTACCAATAGTGCCCAAGCCAGGTGGCCAAGTGTTACCTTTGAGATGCCTCTTGGTTAAAATGGCTGGAGGAAAGCAACATCACGCACTGCTTAGCAGAGCTCATCAACCTCAGGGCAGCCAGGCCACCCTGCCTGTGGGACAGAGGCCACACCTCTGCCTCCACCTCCCAGCTGGGCTCCAGGGGCCTCATAAGCCCTTCCTTCCTCTGTTCCCAGATCCTGACAGTGCTATATAGTCATTGCACCCAGCTTGCCCTTGGTGCAGCGCCCCTCTATTCCCAGGCCTTAAAAAGAGGATTTACTGCAGCCCAGATCAACTATAGTAACTTGCAAGAAACCAGATGTTTCCTTAGTGGTCACGCCTGTTCTGTATGCCACATAAAGTTGCTGGACATCTCTGTTTTCCCACGAACCAGAGATCAGATGCAACAATTGTTTGCAACAAGGCTTTAGAGATCCTTACCTGCCCTAAAGGTGCATCCTCTGGAGACAGCAGTCACTAGAGACCTGGAGCCACAGACACTGGGAGCCCATGTTGAGACCAAGCCTGCTCCTGCAGGCCCAGCCACCCCTTCAGGATACAGTTGATTCTGAAGTAAGAGCTGATGGTAGAGCTCTGGGATGAGCCACATCCAGGTCACATGTCCCAGAGCAGGTCAGCTGGGTCCTGTTTCTGAGCTGCCCTGGGTCAGGCTCTGTATGGGCACAGGGGACCCTACTCATCACCCCCAAGGACGCATCAGCACAGGAACAGTGCATTTATGTGTCACTCTCAGGTCTACATAACACCTGAGAATGAACAGAAAGACTTGCTTAAGACCTTGAAAGGAACTCTTCTCAGATACTATTTGCTGTTCATCCACACGCTGCTTTCATTTACATAGGCTCTGCTGTCTGCCTCCCACTCCCTTTGCAGAGTAGAAACAGTACATGGGAGCGTGGGGGGTATGTGAGGTCAGAGGCAAGCACACTAAGGGCACCCCCTGCAGCATGGACCCCTGCCCACATGGAGGGACACTTGCTCACAGCAAGTGAGAACTTCTGAAACATAGCCATTTGGGGCCAGTCAGCAAAAGGGGTGGGACAACCCCCACCTTGGGAACAGAACAGAGCCAGGTCATGGTACCAAAGTGGCATTTTCTTTTCTAATCCTGAATCCTCAAAAATGGATTCCATTACATTTAGGGATAAATCCATTAAGAGGAGGGCATAATACCATTTGGCAGTATCTACATGTATCAAATAATTGTGGTTCACCTTAAACTTATGCAGTGTGTGCACGCATGCTAAGTCGCTTCAGTAGTGTCTGACTCTTTGTGACCCTAATGGCCATAGGCCACCAGGCTCCTCTGTCCACGGGTATTCTCCAGGCCAGGATACTGGAATGGGTTGCTGTGCCCTTCTCCAGGGGATCTTCCCAACCCAGGGATCAAACCTGCATCTCCTACACTGCAGCCGGATTCTGTACTGCTGAGCCACCAGGGAAGCCCGAACTTATACAGTGCCATCTATCAATTATATTTCAATGAAACTGGAAAAAAAATTTTAATGAAGGCATACCAATGTATTTTAGAAAAACTGCCACCCAAAGAGATCAGACTAAAGGTAAACTGGTACTTAAATGGATAATTTATCAGAAAAATTTACTGATGTTGAAAAAGCTCTTTCCCTAAGTTTCAAATAAATGAGGTGTCAGTGAAATAAATCACTCCAGCATTAAATAATAAGAGGCACCCCAAGAAGGTATGATTCATTATCTAACAAGGGGCACGGGCAGGGAGTGCTGTCAGCTCCTGAAAGGGACTGGTTTCTGTGGGCACAGAGTGACAGAGGGGTTGGGTGAGAAGAGGACGTTGCGCGGGGCTGGGAAGGGGCGTGCATGGGTGGACGGGACAGGCAGAAGCGGTCCAAGCAGGCCGGATGGGGGAGCAAAGGCAGGGAGGCTGGGAAGCACAAAGTCAGTGGGCGGATTCCCTGAGGGAAGCCTCCTGGGGACAGATTACGACCCAGACACACTGCTGACATCTCCCAGGTGGGGGCTGCTGACCAGTCCACAGAAGCTTCTTTGAGGGCCTCCCTGCCCCTGAGGATCTCCCCTGCAGGGCCGACAGCTGGCGTTGTTTTTGGCAGCTCAGAGTCTGGAAGCATGTGGGAGGAGATGGCCAGGCCTCATGGCCTGCACACAGGTGGCTGGTGTCAAGCGAGCAGGGCTTGTCTGCAGACCTTGCTGCCCAGAACTGGGCAGGGCCACCCATCACAAGCAAGCCTTTGTGGCCCCGGCTTACAAAACCAGCCAAATATGTTCCCTGTTGCTTTATGAGGTGCTAGCTCTGCCCATTCAACCCGGGAAAAATAAAGCGTCACATAATTTGCTCCGTTAGAGTTGAGAAGTTTGAAGTTAAGAGAATTCTGTGCCCCTGGAAAGGCCTGTCAGCCTGAGGGGGAGGGGCGGTCCCAGGACCCCAGCTCTGGAGGGGTGGAGGGCACCAGCCAAGCCAGCTGCAGGTTCTGCAGACAGAAAGAGAGAGGCCCGGAGCTTGGGAAGTCAGTCCTCGAGCCTGTGTTAGAAGAGGAGAGACCCTGTTCCCCAAGAATCTTTTTTTTTTTTAATGGGACTATAATTGCTTTGGACATCCCAGGTGGCGCTAGTGGGAAAGACCCCCCCCCCCCTCCAACCCTAGTTGGG
>NW_011494956.1:9843459-9843644 GCF_000754665.1 Bison bison bison | reverse complement strand
GGTAGTGTATATATGTCAGTGCTCATCCCCCAGTTCATCCCACCCTCCCCACCCCTCACCCTGAGAGAATCTTCTGTACAACCACACTTTGGGGACTGTTAGCCCGCTGCTCACCGGTGAGGTCAGGGAGCTCCCCGAGAAAATGAATGGGGATTGTCCTGCAGACCCTCCTCACAGAGCAGAGA
>NW_011494956.1:9833993-9843281 GCF_000754665.1 Bison bison bison | reverse complement strand
CTAGAAGGGCTTCAGAACCGAGGTGCATGATGGGGGGAATGACGTGCACTGAGGTTGAAAAACATCAGCCTGGGACAGCGAGCAGGTGGGCAGCCGCGGACATCCTGGCATTCCTGCAGGGCTTCCAGGGAGTTCTCACACCCCCTACAGACTCCCTACAGTTTCACTGGTAGACGTGCCTCCCTTCCGCTTCTAATACGAAGTGTCCTTTATCGAGTGTTTGCCATCTCATGCCGGGCATTTCAGTTAGGTGCCTTCATTCCTTCAGCTGAGACCTACAGAACACTGCATGCTAGCCCTGGTGATGCGGCAAGGAAATTCCTCACAGCAGCCCTGTCCAAAGTAGGAGTGAACCCATGGTTACAGAGGGGCTGTGGAGCTCAAAGAGGAGTGACTTGCAGAGACACGCATCTGAGACCTCCACTGAGACACGGCAGAGCTGGGTTTCACACAGGCCAGTCTGACTTCAAAGCCTGGCTTCACTCCCTGCTCAGCAGGGTTAGAAAGAGGCAAGCAGTTGGTGAAGAGGAGACAATGTATGTAGCCTGCCTATAATCTTTTGGTTTGTCCCGGAGGTTCTATTCAAGTTAATCATAATTTTATATGCTGATTATCGTTTGAGACGATGCTTTTATGTAAAAGCAAATCCACGAGGCCCGCTTCCTGCCACACAGAAATGTGGTGACTCCATATCGCCACCTGGTGGCAGAGCCTTCTCATAGCGGGAAGAGAGATTTTGAAGAGACAGACAACAGCTGCTGAGAGTGGGCGGGACTCCTTGTTGGAAGTGAGAACTCATGGGCCCTAGTCCATCTCTGGACCCGCCCCGCTGGCACTGAGCCGCTTCAGCTCTCCGGACAGCAGATCCTTGGTTGTGCAGCTCCTGCATGGCCTTGGTTGTGCAGCTCCTGCATGGACTGGTATTCCTGGAGAGCCCCTCTAACAACAGACGTTCCGTGGCTCTTCTCTCTCTCTCTCTTTTTAAAAATGATAGCTGTATATATATTTATTTGGCTGCGCTAGGTCTTAGTTTTGGCATGTGGGATCTAGTGCCCTGACCAGGGATCAAACTCAGGCCCCCTGCATTGGTAGTTCAGAGTCTCAGCCACTGGACCACCAGGGAAGTCCCTGTTGTCGTTCTTATGTTGCATTAAACTTGAAACAAACAAAAAAAATGCTCAGGTAGTTTTTGAGGCGCCAGAGGGGAAGCCGATTTGGGCAAGTAGGACTTTCTGGAGCCCTCAGGCCACTCTGTAAAGGTGGCACCTTTTCCTACAAGTGAGCAGCTTTGTCCTCTGACGGCTCTCACTCTGGGATCCTCTCAGACTCCAGGCCATGATGAACACTGGGGTACATGTGTCTTCTTCAATTATGGTTTCCTCAGGGTATATGCCAGTCAATCTTAAGGGAGACCAACCCTGAATATTCAATGGAAGGACTGATGCTGAAGCTGAATCTCCGGTATTTTGGTCATCTGATGTGCACAGACAACTCATTGAAAAAATCCCTGATGCTGGGAAAGACTGAGAGCAGAAGGAGAAGAGGGTGTCAGAGGATGAGATGGCTGGACAGCATCACCGATGCAATGGACATGAACTTGGGCAAACTCCAGGAGATGGTGAGGGACAGGGAGGCCTGGTGTGCTGCAGTCCATGGGCTTGCAAAGAGTCAGACTGGCCTACTGAACAACAACAGGGTATATGCCCAGTAGTGGGATTGTTGGGTCATATGGGAGTTTTATTCCTAGTTTTTTAGGGAATCTCCATACTGTCTTCCATAGTGGCTGTATCAATTTGCATTCCCACCAACAGCACAAGAGGGTTCCCTTTGCTTCACACCCTCTCCAGCATTTACTGTTTGTAGATTTTTTGATGATGGCCATTCTGACCTGTGTGAGGTGATACCATGGTGTATTTTTGTTTTGCATTTCTCTAATAATGAACAATGTTGAGTATCTTTTCATGTGTTTATTAGCCATCTGTTTAGATCTTCTGCCCACTTTTTAATTGGGTTGTTTGTTTTTCTGGTTTTGAGCTGCATGAGCTGCTTATATATTTTGGAGATCAATCCTTTGGCAGTTGTTTAGTTTGCTATTATTTAATAATGTGCTTTTATCACTGTGACTACTCCTGGGGTGAATCTGGCTTCAACTTCACCTGTATCCAGGGTTCAGACACTGTCACCAGGATCTAGATCGGGTTTCTATTTCTCAGCCTGATCTTGAGTGGCCTCAGCCTGCAGCAGCTTGAAACAGGATCTGAGTTTCCCAACCAGAGATTGAAGTCAGGCTGCAGCAGTGAGAGCGGTAAATCCTAACCACTAGAGTACCAGGGACAGTGGCCAGTGACAAGCCCCTGGCCCAGCGGCTTTGGAGAAATGAATTTCCACAAAGAGATGGAAAGTAGTAAAACAAGTAAAGTGTTTATTAGGAGGAAAAAAAAGAGTACTTGTGAATAGACACACATGGGCGGACTCAGAGAGTCATGTGTTGGTGGTAGTTTAAATCACTTATATGGGGCATTGCTTCTGGATTTCCTTTGGCCAGTCATCTTGCTTTGGTTATGAGTCCATATTTGGTTTAACTCACTCCTCACCTGTGTGTGTGCATCTCTTAGCCAAGATGAATTCTAGTTAAGAGGCTGATGGGGAGTTTGACATCACTTACTATGGGATGATGCCCCCTCCCTTGTTGACCTCAAAGGGCTTCCCAGGTGGTGCTATGGTAAAGAACTACTAATGCAGGAAACACAAGAGACGTGGGTTCGATCCCTGGGTCCGGGAAGATCTCCTGCAGAAGGAAATGGCAACCCACTCCAGTATTCTTGCCTGAGAAATCCCATGGACAGAGGAGCCTGGCAGGCCACAGTCCATGGGGTCACAAAGACTGGAATATGACTGTAGCAACTTAGCCTTTTGGCACATGCGTAGTTGGGAAGGTCTCCTTCACCTCGAGAATGAGAAATGTGTGCTGTCTTTATCTTCTAGGGCTTCCCAGGTGGCACTAGTGGTAAAGAATCTGCCTGACAGTGCAAGAGATGCCAGACACAGGTTTGATCCATGGGTAGGAAAGATTCCTGGAGAAGGAAATGGCAAGTCACTCCAGTATTCCTGCCTAAAAATTCCATGGACAGCTCCAGTCCCTGGGGTTGCAAAGAATCTGACACAGCTGAGCACTTAGCACCTTTATCTTTTATCTTGACAGGACTCAGCTCCTCCTTGTTCCTGCTGTTATCTTTATCTCTATCTCGGAGTATCTATCCTCAGGGGACAAACTCCAGCTGCTCAGCCTGGGGCCCAGCTATGTCTTGTCTCAACCCCTTCTTCCTTCAAGCCTTAGGGGTGTCTTATGTGGCTTTAGGTCTTCATACTCTCAACCTACATGAAAAGACATGAAAAGTAAAGACAGCGATTCCACATCAATGCCACAGAGCATCATCCCTCAGCCCCTCCTACACACATTCTGGATGGAGGCCCATGGTTGGGCTCTTCTTTCTAGGGTCTCAAAACAACCACAGGAGCCCCTTGGAGGCACCCCTTCCCTCCTGATCCAGCATGCTTATGCCCTGGAATGCATTCTGATTGGCTCCATTTGGGTCACATGACCCTCCCTCAACCAATCACATGGCCACTGGATTGGAATGTGCTCACTGTCTCAGCCCCTGTCTAAGGCTCCACCCATGGGCCTGGGAGGGGGCCAAGTCTCAGAAACAAACACACTCCACAAGGGAATCCAAAGATGTTTTTCTTAAGGATGAAGTAAAGAATGCTGGAGGCAAAACCATCAGAAATCCATTAGTAACTAACGTAAGGGTTAGTAGAATGAAGGTTTACAAAAGATTGATCTTTCAGATAAATCAGGGTGATTATCAGGGCTGTCTTTCTGATAGCATCACTTCATTTGCCTGGGAAGTTTCGTTTGGTAACAACTGTATCCTGTCCTCTCATGCTGCCATTCACAGAGGACAGTCGCTCTGAAGACAGATTTCAGTGGTGACTTCAGAGACCTCAAAGAAGAGAGGTGTTTCCTTAGGGTTTCAGGGTTTACACATGGGCCTTGCAAGTGAATATCTTGGACTTCCCTGTAGCTCAATGCAGGAGACCAGGGTTCAATCCCTGGGTCAGGAAGATCCTCTGGAGAAGGGAATGGCAATCCACTCCAGTATTCTTGCCTGGAGAATCCCATGGACAGAGAAACCTGGCGGGCTACAGTCCATGTGGTCACAAAGTCGGACACGACTGAGCGACTGACACACACACTTGCATTTGACTGTCTGGCTATAACCATCGGAGCTTCCTTACACATCCTCCTCTGCTCTTGGATGTTCACTGGGAGACTTGTTTATCTAGAGTGGGCTTCTCTCACTGTTCTGCCCTGCTGGGGCTGATGTTTAAAATTCCAGACAAAAAATATAAAATAAAATTCCAGATAGAGTTCCAAATAGGCAGGGCTTTAGGGACCTGGTCCAAGCCCCCTCCACTGGTATAGATGGGGACCAGAGAGGATCAGGGGGACCCTGGGCTAAGTCCCTCATGGGACTGTGGATGGGACCAGTGAGGGTCAGGGCCTTGCTGAGTTTATTCAGGCAGTTAAATTGCAAAGCCAAGACACTCCCTGGGAGTGCTTTCTCTGGGGTGCCTCATTAGCATGGGATTCCTGAGCGTGCAGGCAGGAAGGCAACTGAAGTGAAGGCCTGGATGACACCTTTGTGGTGAACAGTCCACAGAATCAGTTTTCCCCAATCAGGCAGGCCCCTCCCAGTGGGGTTGCTGGTACCTCTACTGCAAGTACTTCTTCCTACAGCTTCCAGATGGCGCTAATGGTAAAGAACCCATCTGTCAACGCAGGAGACATGAGATGCAGGTTCAGTCCCTGGGTGGGGAAGGTACCGTGGAGTAGGACAATGGCAACCCACTCCAGTATTCTTGCCTGGAGAATCCCATGGGCAGAGGATCCTGGAGGACTACAGTCCATGGGGTCACAAAGAGTAGTGACTAGGCACGCGTACTAAATATATTCATTAGGCTTAATTAAAACAATAACGTTAAGTCCCCTGCCCACCCGTTTCCAGCCACCCTCCCCAGAAGCAACCAGCGCTTGTCAGATTTCTCACATTTTCTTCTGAGATATTTTTCCAAACAATACAAACAGCAGCATTGCCCTCGCTGCTGCGGTGCACCCAGCTTTCTTCACTGCCTGGATCTTAGAGGTGACTCAGCACACAATGGGCTTCTTCCTTCTTCCTGATGCTGGTGGGAGTTCCGATGCCCCGCTCGTGCATTTAGAGTTTAGAGACCTTTCGCCCCCACTCCTGTTAGTGGAGAAGGCCAGAGGCCCAGAGGGTGGAAAGCTCCCCCTCCCCCACGTCTCCCAGCTGTCTAGCGACTGATTCAGGACTGAAACTCAAATCTTCTGCCCTCCCATCTACCAAGGGCCAGCCAGGCCCACCTCTCTGCCTCTCCGGTCCTCATTTGTCAGACCAGCGATTGGAAAGGTGAGGCTGCCGTTTGGGGCGGTCATTACAGACCATTGGTGGACTTAGCTCCACGTCTTACGGCGTGGTTCCAGACTTCCTAGGAACCTTCAGCCGTGTGCCCTCCCCTCCGCCTGTCCCTTCGCCTCCTCCTTCCCACCTTTGCGGCAGCAGCCCCGCGTCCAGCCTCTGCCCCAACCCTAGCTCAGCAACGGTCACTATGACAACGCGGGCCTTCCTTCCAAAAGTGGCATTCCAGGTATTTTATTTTGAGCCCCAATTAAGCAGGGCAGGCTGCCGGCAGGGAGCGAAGCAGGGAAGTGTGTTTTATGGCCTGTGAGAGAGCCTGGGTGCTATTTATAGCTCCTTAATCGGTGTTGCTAAATGGGGTCTTAATACAAGTCCTGAGGCAACTGCGCATTCTCATCACGGAGAATCTCCTCCCCACAGCCTCTCTCCCTCCATCTGGTGGTCCTTCTCCGAGGCACCGATGCCTCCTCTGTGCTCAGCAGCTGTCAGCAGGCTGCCTGGCCCTCTTGACCCCTTCTTGATACAGGCGGGCCCTTTACAGCCTTTGGAGATATTGGGTCCACAGCTGTCACTTCCATCAGGAACCTGGAGTCCTTGTGCAGCTGTTTGTCTCAGGGCTGGAATTCTGCCCCCTCATCGCGCTCCCCGACCCCATCCTCTCCATCAATGCCGGGGTGGATCAGGGACACCTATGACTCAAAACATCAGCTGCTGCTACTGCTGCTAAGTCGCTTCAGTTGTGTTCGACTCTGTGCGACCCCGTAGACGGCCTCCTACCAGGCCCCCCTCTCCCTGGGATTCTCCAGGCAAGAACACTGGAGTGGCTTGCCATTTCCTTCTCCAATGCATGAAAGTGAAAAGTGAAAAGTGAAGTCGCTCAGTCCTGTCCGACTCTTAGCGACTCCATGGACTGCAGCCCACCAGGCTCCTCCGTCCATGGGATTCTCCAGGCAAAAGTACTGGAGTGGGGTGCCATTGCCTTTTCTGCAAAACATCAGAAACATCCAGAAAATCTTCTCCATGCATACCTCATGGGTTAACAGTTATTTCAGTTATTTAAAAGGAGCAAGGTAGCTATTACTGCCTCCACCCACTCCCTCCCTCCCCGTCACCATTCTTTACCCCAGGGGAATTCATGCCCAGCATGGGAAAAGGTCAACTGCTGTCACTGCCAGGCACCACTAGGAGCTTTACTTGTGCCACCTGATTCAGTCTTCACACTGGTTGTTTACAGAGAAAGAGCCTGTACCAGTCAGGATGGGCCAGGTCTTGCTGCTGTAATAGACAAACGCCAAGTCACTTATGTCAAACAACCGAGATTTATTTGTCTTTGCCCTTGTGCATGCTCATCCCTGATCCCCTGGAAGCTCTATTCTGCAAAGTCTGTGTCCTCACTTCAGGTCCAGGGCAGAAGGAACAGCCCCTAATGGTCACCAACCAGTGACACGCACTTCCACTTATTAGCCAAAGACTCATGGTTGCACCTAACTTCAGTAAGTGGGGAAGGGCATGATGACCCTGTACGCAGAGGATGAGAGCTAGAAAATTTGAGAACAGTCCTCTAACAACCTCTGGAGAAGTCGAGGGGTCAGGGTGAAGCGATTTACCAGAGTCCACAGCTCATAAGTGGCAGAGCAGGGAGTTGAGCACTCAGCTGTTTCTCCCAGAAGTCTGTGCTGTTTCTCCATGTTTAGATGGGGGCTCTCAAGTCAGACCTCTGGCTTGAATCCTATCTCCAGTACTCACCAGCTGCATCACCCTTGCTCAGCAAGCCACTCCTCCACTTAGAGCCTCATTTCTCTGTCAGATGAAGATGCTAGCACAGGGCGATGTTCTGAAAAAACAAAACTTCATTTCTAAGTTTAGGGCAAACTCCTTTGACGGCCAGATCAACCAGCACTGATGTGAGGCTATTTTTAGTAATTTCTATTTCACTCAGTGTGAATATTCATAGGTTTTGCTGTAGAAATATCAACGTGTGTGATTGCAAGCACTGCCCCAGTCCCCTGGGATGTTAGGCAACAAATGGCATGTGCACCTAATTACTAAACTCTGAAACTCTCTGAATTCCCAAACCACCTGTCCCAGGGTTTTGGATAAGGGATCACAGATCTGTCACACCTCCCTCAAGGGGTTGTTTTGAGCATGAAGGGAGAATGTGTGAGCATGTGTTAGAAATTCGGAGCACAGGCCCAGCACACATTTAAGTGCACAGTCACCGGGGTTGTGCTGGGTCACTAGGTTGCACTGATGAGGCAGGAAAGAGCTGAAACCAAAGCAGGAGTACAGTGGGTGTTCCTGTTAGCACATGATTGAAATCACTCCATCAACCTGTTCCTAAGCATTATGTCCAAGTCAGTAGAGGTTTTTTAGGACCTCACAGATCCTTGAGTGTGCTTGTGGAAGGATTCATGCTAACAGCAAATAGGATGCTTGTGCAGGTCCCCGGAAAACACAACATACTTCGTAAATCTAAGGTATTGTTCTCACTCATTAAATTAAAAGCAAAGGGTGTGCTTTTGCCAGCCATGGGACGAGAGTCTGAGGTTTTGTCTTATCACTCACTTCTTAGTATCTCACTCAGAATCGTGGACTTTGCAAGAGGGTTCCAAAACCCTATTTCTCCAAAGTTCCCAAGGCCCCACCTTAAGGTTGGAAACTGGGACCTCACCCTCCAAGCAGCTTCCTTCCTATCTGCTAAATAGACTGGGGTTCTATGTAAAATTTCATTTGGCAAAAGGATTCTCGTGCTTTGGCGAAGAGACCTGCCCTTCCCCTTCACAGAGGCTGAAAACTGTCATCGTGGGTGCCCCTTAGACTCGGGTTAAAACTGCCTGGGTTGGAATCTCAGCTCTCTAGTTGTGTGACCTTGGCCTGTTATAATCCCCCTGTGATACACTTGCCTCATCTATAAAAGAAGACGTTGATGATTGTGGGAATTAAATAAGTTAATTTATGAAAGTTCTTAAAATAGTGCCTGTTACAGTACACACACTAGAAATGCTGTTATTATTATTATTATATATGTTATTAACATCACAATGAGTTTGTGGCAGAGTCAGACCTGGATAAGACTTCAAGAGTCTTATCCAACTTATTGCAAGTTTTTGAAAATAAGAAGTGGTGAGGATATGGAGAAATTGCTGATGGGAATGTACAGCAATGTGACTGCCGTAGAAAACAGTCTAGCGGCTCCTCAAGAAATTAAACATGGAATCAACGTGACCCAGCAGTTCCACTTCTAGATGTATGTGTGTATGTGTGTGTGCATGCTAAGTCGCTTCAGTCATGTCCAACTCTTTGTGACCCCATGGACTGTAGCCCGCCAGTCTCCTCTATCCATGGAGATTCTCCAGGCAAGAATACTGTAGTGAGTTACCATGCCCTCCTCCAGGGGATCTTCCCGACCCAGGTATTGAACTTGCATCTCTTATGTCTGCTGCATTAGCAGGCGGGTTCTTTACCACTAGCGCCACCTGGGAAGCTCTAGGTGTATACCTGAAAGAAATGCAAAGATTCTTAAACAGATACTTATACACTGATATTCATAGAAGCACTGATCACAATAGCCAAAAGATGAAAATACACCCCAAAATGTCCGTCAGTGGATGAGTGAATATGGGTATATCATACAATGGAATATTATCAATATTTAGCCATTAAAAGGAGCGAAATTCTGATACATGCTGCAGCATAGTTCAGTTCAGTTCAGTTGCTCAGTCGTGTCCGACTCTTTGCGACCCCATGAATTGCAGCACGCCAGGCCTCCCTGTCCATCACCAACTCC
>NW_011494956.1:9833641-9833893 GCF_000754665.1 Bison bison bison | reverse complement strand
CGGTGAGATGATGTGTCTAAGCCGGACCGGGCTAGGCTCAGCCCAGAGGCAGGGCTCAGCAGAGGGCAGCTGCTACTTGCCTTAGGTTATTATTATTGTTATTTTAATCGGGGAAGAAATCTTTTAGTTCCCCACCTTTCAGTCAGTTCAGTTCAGTCGCTCAGTCATGTCCAACTCTTTGTGACCCCATGAATCAAAGCACGCCAGGCCTCCCTGTCCATCACCAACTCCTGGAGTTCACTCAAACTCATG
>NW_011494956.1:9832567-9833541 GCF_000754665.1 Bison bison bison | reverse complement strand
GTCGTCCCCTTCTCCTCCTGCCCCCAATCCCTCCCAGCATCAGGGTCTTTTCCAATGAGTCAACTCTTCGCATGAGGTGGCCAAAGTATTGGAGTTTCAGCTTCAGCATCGTTCCTTCCAAAGAACACCCAGGACTGATCTCCTTTAGGATGGACTGGAACATAGATGAACCTCAAATACATTATGCTGACTGAAGAAAGCCACATACAAAAGTCACGTATTGTATGATCCCGTTTAACAGAATAGATCAGTTCATAGAAAAAGAACACAAATTAGTGATACCCAGGAACTGGGGGAAGGAGGACTGTGGAGGAAATGCCTAACGGATACAGGGTTTCCTTTGAGGGTAATGAGAAGGGTTTGGAATGAGACAGAGGTGGTGGTGGCATAACATTGTGAATGTGCTAAATGCCACTGAGTCACTTTAAAGTGGTTCCTTTTATATTATGGAAAAGTGTTAGTCGTTCAGTCTTGTCCGACTCTTTGCAACCCCATGGACTGGATTCCTCCTGGCTCCTCTGTTCATGGGATTTTCCAGGCAAGAATATTGGAGTGGGTTGCCAATTCGTACTCGAATGTTACGCAAACTTCTTAATTAAAAAAATAAAATTCAGTGCAAGGAAGTTGTCCCCAGGCTTCAATCAACAGGCTAGCTGTATGCATGCAGGAAATATCCCAGGGGTGAACTTAATCACTGTGAGCATGGTACGGGGGAAGCACCTTTCACTTCCCAAGACCCCCAGGAAGCTGTGCACTTCTCAGATTGAGGGCGTCTGACTCATTTCCAACTCTCCAGCACCTGGTTTGGCACACAGCAGTTCCTCAAGAAATGCAGGATTCCTGAGGATCATCAACAAAAACAATGCACATCAGTCTGCCTTCCCCACCCTCTATGGTTTTGTGTTGGCAGCTCAGCCTCCGTGCTTGTTTTCCTCACTGAGAAATAACCCAGGACGTGGTACCATGTCTATACT
>NW_011494956.1:9820758-9832393 GCF_000754665.1 Bison bison bison | reverse complement strand
AACTCTTCGCATGAGGTAGCCAAAGTACTGGAGTTTCAGCTTTAGCATCATTCCTTCCAAAGAACACCCAGGGCTGATCTCCGTTAGGATGGACTGGACCTCTCAAGAGTCTTCTCCAGCACCACAGTTCAAAAACATCAATTCTTTGGTGCTCAGTCTTCTTTATGGTCCAATTCTCTGTCTAGGTTTATCATAGCTTTCCTTCCAAGGAGCAAGTATCTTTTAATTTCATGGCTGTAATCACCATCCTCAGTGATTTTGGAGCCCAAGAAAATCTGTCACTGCTTCTACTTTTTCCCCTTCTAATTGCCATGAAGTTTTTGCCATCACCTCATATAATTACCATTTCTTATTTGTACTTTTGAGATCTATCCCCTAGCAACTTGCAAGATTATTAATAACTTTATTAATACTGTATTAATAACACAATATTATTAGGTTGTTATTATTATTCAAGGTCAAAGGGATCTGGTTTTGCCACACCTTGAACTAAGGGATTTTTCTGCATTTTTCTCAGCTCACAATCAAAAAAGTTGATTTTGTCCATCATTTTTCTCTATAAATATGTTTCTGTTCATAACCCTCTACTATCTGCAACTCCTTGTCTGGAGTAAAGTAAGAAATGTGAAGTTGCCTGATTTTACAGGAAAATGGGTATTATAGGCGGCTTATACCCAATGCAGAAGTGTTCTGGGCACTGAGGGGTGTCTTGTGAGGAACACAGACTCTGGAGCCCACGGCTCTGCCTATTCCCAGAAGGCATGAGCCCTCTCTGCATTTGAGCCTCCTTGGCTCTAATGTGGGCACACAGGGCATGTGCAGAGGTGCTGAGGACTAAGCAGGCTACCCAGGGCCAGTACTCGCACAGCACCTGCGGTGTGAACTCCATATCTGCTGTAGTGGTGGTGGTACCAGTACCATCCTCCAGTGGGGGTCTTTGCAGTACCCCTGACTCCTGTCGTCCTCACGCTGGCACATACCAGCCTGGTACCCACATGGAGAACTGGAGGGGAAGAGGGAGTGGGTGTATCTGGTGAGATCTGCCCAGTCTGGACTCTCAAAATCCACGCTGAGATCGCAGAGAGAAAACGGGTTTTTGTGAAGCTCGGGTTTGCTTGTTTGTTTTTACATATAATTGTGGATATTATGGCCATGGACGGACAGTGAGCCAATTTCTGGGTCCACTGGAGTTTGTGCCTCTGTGGTTGGATCAGACGTCCTGGCAGCTCACGGGGGATGAGCTGCCCCCAAGTGGCAGGTCCCAACTTCCCATCACTGTGGTAGGTAAGCTTCGCTCCACAGTAGTGACACTGCCAGTCTAGGGCTGTGTCTGGGCCTAGAAATATTTTGTGTGGCCATCCTAAATTACAGTAACTCAGACATGTCACATAAACATTTTGAATTCTTGGCTTTTTTGGAAAGGGCAGGGAATCTGGTAAGGGGGGCCCACATTCCTGCTGGGAGCTGAGGTCTGAGCTGAGCAGTGGCCTCTGGTGTGTGTCTCTGGTGTCTGTGGGTGCCACCACCCTCCCCCTGCCGCCGCTTCCATCTGCTCCACACTGGTCCCTTAGGGTACCTGCCTGGCTGTGAGGCATTGGAGTTCGCAGCCTCTGGTTTAAAACACAGATGTACTTGTGATACTAGAAGTGGTTTTCATTCATGCAGTGGTGGTCATTAGCTTTTTAAGAAGTTGTTTAAAAACAAGAAGTCATTTGCCTTGAAACTAGAAGTAGAAATAGAGTGGTCGTTTCTAAATTTACTAGCTATTATCCCTTATCAGAGCTCTTCACATACTGAAAATATTCATTTGCAGATCTCATCATTTACCACTTCTTAGTAGACACAATCTTCTTCTTCCAGAGCTATTCCATAAACACGGGATTCCTCTTGAGTCTAACTGGATCTTTTGACTAAGGGAGCAGGGAGCCAGGGTGAGAAACCTCGGCAGACCCCATCCAAGAAGCCAGTGTACTCATCAGTTTCTCTTAGCTTAAGAAAAACAAGCTTCCCCCATCCTTCTCTGGGCCTGTTCTGAGCTCACACTGGGAAAGGTCAAATAAACACAATAAATCCATTAGATGGCCTTCATATTAAGCCCCTGGGCCTGATGCTGTTTAGCAAGAGGCTGAAGTGATGCTGTTTCCCAAGTGGAAGGAAGTTGGCCTGACCTTGGCAATTTGCTAGAAAACAGGAGTCAACTGTGCCAGCTGGCCTGAGTCGTTGGGAGGAGCGTAGTCCCAGAGCTGCGTGGGAAGGGGTGGGTGGTTCTGTGGTTGGACCTGGAAGGGGGAGGCCCCCTCGTGTGGTCTGCACCTGTTTCCTTCTCCTCTCCAAGGTCTGCAGGCCAAATCCCGGACAGAACCAGGTGGATTGGGCAACCCATTAGTAACTGACCCCATAGGCGGAGCCCCTCACCTGGGCCACCTCACAGCTTACCTGCCAGCCGGGGCTGGACTTTGTTGGGCCAGGGGCCCATCATTGGTCCATTCAGGGGCCTCTAGTGCACAGACAGCAAGCTAGCACCACCGCCTGGAGCTGGGCCAGGGTCAGGGGCTCGGGGCGGGGGAGCACTGCCACCGAGCAATGGAGTCAGTAGGGCTGCATTTCCAGTGCAGACTGTCACGCCACCTCCCAGGAGAGTGTGACTACAGAACGTGCCCCGAACCACACTGCCTGAATTCCAGTCCCATTTTCACCACTTAACTGCGGCTTTCAGCCAGTTACTCTGGGCCTTGATTTCCTCAGTCTATAAATGGGCTCTCATGATAGCAGCTGCCTCACTGGCTCATAGTGAGGAGTACATATAGTAAGATATAAAGTCCTTGGGACATCTCATGACATAGGAAGTACTAGGTAGGTTCTTGCTCTGACTGTTCATAACTATGATTATTTCCAAAAGTCCAACCAAAGGGCCCAGTAAGAACACCAAGATGGGCTTTGAAAACCTACCAATATTCACGCTTCTGATGAAAAGCCTGGAAGGAACGTCCCCCAAAGTAGAACAGGCAGATGGACAGGGCTGGATCAGGGTCCCCTGGGGCTGGGTCCAGACCCCTGCTCCTAATGCACTGGCTGCTCTGGCCTGCTCAGACCTCTGGTCGGAATTATCTGTGGCTGTCGACATGCAAGCATCCCACACGGGGTGTCAGGGCCTAAGCTCACCACACCAGCTGCCTCTTTTTTTTTTTTTTCCTCCACCTTTTCCTAAAGGACTAACTGCTCTGAAAACAAATATATTCCAGGTCCTCTGCTGGGTGCCTCTGCCACCCTCTCATCCTCTCCCTGCTCCCCCGTGAGGCAGGGGTTATCACCCTTCTACAAAGGAAGCATCTGCCATGTGAGACCAGGATTAACTCCACATCTTCTCACCCCAGACCTGTGCTTCTCCTTTCTAGTGAAGTGATGTCTTCTCTGAGCTATACTACATTCTCAGCAGGCGAGAGTGTAATTACCCATCAACTAGAATTTAACTGTAATTCATCTTCCAGCCAAGCTCTCATTTGAGCCAGACTGAGGCCAACTCGTGATTTTCCTCATTAGCTTTTGCCCTTTTTCCTTTTTTTTTGTTTTTAACAACTTCTGATGGGCTTCTTGGGTGGTGCTAGTGGTAAAGGACCCACCTGCCAATGCAGGAGACAAAGAAACGGGGGGTTTGATCCCCGGGTTGAAAAGATCTCCTGGAGGAAGGCATGGAACCCAGTCCATTATTCTTGCCTGGAGGATCCCATAGATGGAAGAGCCTGGCAGGTTATAGTCAATAGGGTTGCAAAGAGTTGGACACAACTGAAGCAATTTAGCACGCACACACGAACTTCTGATACACAGCGTTGGTTGTTTGTTTATTATTAACCATAACCTTTGGTTGCAATACACTATCATCATTGATCCTGTGCATGGCCCTCTTTCATTCTGCTTTGGTGATTCCTGTATTTCTTTCTCTCTAATTTAATGCCACCATGAATCCATCAGCCACCTTAGGACTAGAACATTGACAACCAGGCACCTCTGTGCCTCCCTGGTCCAGCCTTGCCAACCCCCACACCCTGCCTCAAAGCCACCACTCCTGAATTTTGTATTTGCCATTCCTTGTAGATTTTTTTAGGCACATATAGTATGTGTCCAGATAATGCCTTGTTTAATTTAGTTCTCAGACTTCCTAGTTTGCCCCCTTCTGTTCCCCTACCACACTGTGTTCATTAGCACGTGAGTAGTGAAAGTGTCAGTCACTCAGTTGTGTACCGCTCTGAGACCCCATGGACTGTAGCCCACCTGGCTCCTCTATCCGTGGAATTCTCCAGGCAAGAATACTTGCCTGGAGTGGGTAGCCATTTCCTTCTCCAGGGGATCTTCCTGTCCCAGGGATTGAACCAGGGCCTCCTGCATTGCAGGCAGATTCTTCACCATCTAAACCACCAGGGAAGCCCGTTCATTACCATAATTTTAAGTAAACCCGCTCTCAGGCTGGCAACTCCTGCTCTCCGCACACTCATTCTTCTTCTTTCAAAAGAGACACTTCAGGAGGAATGGGGGTCCCATCCCTGAGGGCCCCGACCTTGCCCTGGATGGGATGAGCACCCTGCTCCCCGCTTTGGTCTTCACATGTTGGACGTGCTTCTTTCAGTAGGGGCAGCCAGGTTGTTCCCATGGCTGCAGCAGCAGAGAAAACTTAAGGGTGTTGGGATGACCCGTGGTGTAGGGTGCGTGCCAGCCAGGCCTCCTCCCGCTCCCCCAGGGCTCCTCTCCCCACATGACCAGGGGCTGTCCTAGCCCAGGGGCAGGGTGTCCAGCCATCGTGCGGCTCCCTGGGGCAGGCTCCAAACTGAAAACAGTCAGATTTTATGGGAAATTTTTTAGCTGAGTCAGGAGCATCCCTCCAGCTCCAGACCAAGGAGCCGCGCAGAGTGTTGCTAATTCTGTCTGCCTGCAGGAACCTTGCTGGAGGCTTCTTGAGCTGGGTGGTAGGAAAACTTTTAAATTCGTTTCTTGCACCAGAAGAGCTGGGCCATAGTTTACTTAGTAGAGATGAAGGCTCGCTGCAGCTGCCTCCCTTGCCCCAGACACCAGCCCCCCTATTCTCGTGGGCCCAACCCCCACGATGTCCAAAGCAGAGCCATGGGGCTGGGCACAAGGCAAGAGCCAGTCCCTGCCTGTGGGATCTCACAGTCCTCAGGGGTGAAGACGACGTCACCACGACGTCAGGTGATGCCCAGATGTCACATGGGGTGGGTCCATCCCCAAATGCTCCCAGTCACGCAGATGGGCACTTGACTAAGACCCCTAGGGTACAGCCATTTCCAGTGAGAAATGGACACCGACTTATTTTAATTTAACAGACTAGATTTTCTCCAACAATTGATTGTTGTTGCCTCAAAGTATCTGCTGGAAAACTGTGAACTTTCCCCATGTTACACAAGAGAGATTCTTGGAACACATCTTAGAGGCATGCCTTCAGAGGCAACAAACATTCTTCTTACCCATCACTGGAGCTAACTCTTATTCAGCTAAGAGAGCTAAACTTCTCTTAATTGCTGCCTCCTCCAGGAAGCCGTCCTGGACACTCCGAGGCTGGCTTAGACGGCCCCTCTTACTGGCTCCCACAGCTCCCACTACAATTCCTTCTCTTATGCATAGACCCCACTGGGCTTATTTCAGTCTCCCTGTCCTGTCTGTCATCCTGTGAATCTCTGTGTGTCTGGCTGTGTACTCAGGACCTGCAAAGCACGTCTATACATAGAAGTCTGATGAATACATGCATGAGTGATGAGCATCAGTTGGACAAGACTTTATCCTCAGAGTCCACAAACATGACATTAGAACTCGGGTATCCCTCCAAACCCTTCTTGAGAAGGCTTTCATTAAAACAGTGATGTCTTTTGTGCCTTGGCTTCTCCATCTGCAGGATGGACCAGTGAAGTTATCTTCCATGGTTCAAGTTTGCTGCTGAAGCAGACTGGCCTTGGCCTTGTACTAGGGTGGAGGCTGAACTTGGAATCCTCTCCAGTACAGCTTCCCACACCCGAGCCAGGCTCTCAGAAGCTGGGCAGGAGATGGGAGCATCTTCCTTCTCCCCACTGTCTCCCAACCCCAGCACATAGAGGCTTCTCCAGGCTGCCTCTGCTTGAAGGTTGAGACTCCTCAACAGGGGCCAAGACCATGAAGCCCCCAGGAGGGAACTCCCCAGCACCCTCCTGGAGCTATTCATTCATCCTCACAGCTGAAGGAGTGCAGCAGCTAACACCTCCTGGCTTTGGCGAGGCCAGGCATGGCTGCAGAGTAAGCAGAACAGCACCTCCAGCCCTACTGAGATCTTGGCCAGCAGGGCAGAGAGTATCAGTGGAGGAAAAATCCATAGACAGAGGATTCAGGTCAGCAGATCCCTTGTTCTTTTGACAGTTCTGTGGCTAAAATGAGCCTCACCTGGTACAGCCTCTGAGCTGCCAGCCTTGCCTTCCAAATAATAGCAGGTTGTAACCAGCTAGCCTCGGGCTTCCCTGGTAGCTTAGCTGGTAAAGAATCTATCTGTAATGCAGGAGACCCCCATTCTATTCTTGGGTTGGGAAGATCCTTTGGAGGAGGGATAGGCTACCCACTCCAGTATTCTTGGGCTTCCCTGGTGGCTCAGATGGTAAAGAATCCGCCTGCAATGCAGGAGACTTGGATTCGATCCCTGGATTAGGAAGATCCCCTGGAGGAAGGCATGACAACCCACTCTAGCATTCTTGCCTGGAGAATCCCCATGGACAGAGGAACCTGGTGGGCTGCATCCACTGGCTCTAAAGAGTTGGAGGTGACTACACACGCACCAGCCAGCCTCAGCATCACCTCCCCCAGGAAGCCTACCTGGCCTGTGCCAACAGCTTGGGAGCCACGACCCTGGGTTTCCAAGCCTCCCCAGCATGTATCTCACAGGTCTCCTTGGCCTTGCCATTCACTTTTTCTTGTGCACTGAAGCCTAATTTGATTGGGTTCAGTCAGAGTCCTTTCACTGCCAAGATGAAATGCGACTTATGTTCCGCCAAGCGTCAGCTGGTGGAAAGGACCCCCAGCCTTCTTGCCAATCCACTTGCCGCACTGATAGAAGCTGAGGCCCTGAGGAGGACGGGAAGGCCGCTCTGCCAGATGGTGGCCGAGGCCAGCCAGAGCCCAGGGCTGCCAGCTGCTCGGTCACTTCCCAGTCAGCTGTGAGGTGGAACGGGACACACATGACCTGAATGCCAGAGTCTTCTTGTGCCCAGCTTGTTGTCCAGCTCCCAGCCCTGCACTTCCACTCCCCGGCCACCCCATCCGGCCTGCCCCCATACTCTTCGTCCCTGGGAATAATGAATTGCTCAGCTGGGTGAGGAGGGAGGCGAGGAAAAGCAGTGCTGATGGGCTGAGCCACAAAGAGCAAAGTAATGGCCACGGAGAGGAGGGGAGAGGCAGTGGCTGATCGGCAGTCACTGGGTTCCTGGAAGGGGCGTTGAGGGCGATGCTGAGGTCTGTGGTGTGGCCCAGGACGTGGGCTGGAGGAGCGTGGCCCTGAGGATGAGGCAGTCCAGAACCAGGAGGTTGAGTGATTGAGAGGAATCCATCTTCAGGGGGTGGCAGGTATCGGTGGAGAGGGGACCAGGGAGGCCAGGCCAGAGCCCCGACAGATGAGGGGCTAGAGGCCAGCAGATGACAGCTTTGAGGATCAGGAGAGGATGGAGCCAACTAGTGTGAGTCACAGAGGAGCTGGGACTTCTTACAGCAGATGGAGGCTGTAGAGCTTGGTGTGTGGCTGACGAAGCAAGGGGTCCTGCCCACCTCCTGCCCTGAGTCACCAACAGCCCCCGGGGAAGGCTGAGGGGTCAGGGGTGTCCTGGGAAAGGATGCTGGGTTCAGTTAGGGTGGGGTGCCATATCTGTGTGCAGCAGCACTTCCAGAGGGCACAGTGGAAGGTCTGAGGCTGGGGGAGCTGGGGCCTGGGGTCAGAGGTCAGGAGGCATGGAGCACTATGCGGGGCAGCACTTTAGAGACATGACAGCCGCTGGATGGAGGCTCTTCCAAGCATCACAATCTAATGGGTCTTCATATCACCTACTCTACCTTCCTTTGCTTCTGTGTTCCATTTACTCTCCCCATTTCCTGAAAGCTTGTGCCATCGTGTTTCTTGAATTCCTTTTTCATTTTGCTGGAGTATCTCCTGAAGTAACTTTCAGGCTGGGTGGGCAGAGACTCTTCTTTTAGAGCCACGGAACACATCTGAAAATGCAGCTGCTATTCACTCCACAGCAGTGTAGTTCCCCTCTGCTTGGGAGTACCGTGGAGTCTTTAGGTGAGAATCATTTGCTGGCGAGTCCTGGGTCAGGGAGCTGGTGGGTGGGCCAGCCCCTCGGGCACTTCCACCTCATAGACGTGTCTGTGCCCATGATGCTTGTTGGCATTGAACAAGCATCTGTTCATCTGAAGATGCTGCTTTTGTCCAGGCTGTAGTCACAACCTTTTTTTAATTGGAAAAACAGTGAAGCTTGCTAAGAGAAAACTCCAGATTCTATGAGCTTTCTAGATGTAAGCTGAGGTCTCTGTTGGCCGTGAGAAGGCTAGTTGGTAGAGGGGTGCTGTATTTTAGAAGTGAGCTGGTAATGACACATCCCTCCATTTGTATAGTTAGCTAAGTGGGTTGACACCTGACAGATGCAGTCCTCGAGGGTGGGGGAACCACCTCATTAGGGAGGAGGTGACACTTAATTTGAGTCCTGAAAGAAGACCTACAGATGTCTGGCAGGCAGTACAGGGAAGGGTGTTCTAGCTGAAGGAACAGCATGAAGGGAGACCTAGGGGCATGCAGGCAATGCTGTGAGTCCTTAGACACCAAAACCGTAGTCTGTGGAAAGTGATTAGTACAGTGCCTGACACGCAGAGTGTGGGTGTCCTTGCCCACATGTGTGTCTTCTCTTTCTTTCCCTGAAAACAAAGTGTCTGTTCAAGTTCAGATTTCAGAGCTCTCACTGAAAGCTTCCCCCATCTACTGACCATCGTCTAAACTGTTTCAAAAGAATTTCATATCTTGACCTTTAAAATGTTCATCTTTTTTTTTTTTTTTTCAAAATATGATTGCAGGAATGGGGGTAGGGTGATAATTGGTATCTTGGCATCTCCCCACCATCAGCAGAGGAGGCTTCTAGGGGCCCAAATAAGGAGCTTAAGGCACCAAGTGCCTAGATCTCCACTGTTTCCTTCACATAGACCATCAAAACCAGAGGAGCTAATGCACCCATTTTATTGACAAGAAAACAGAGCTCCTGGGAAGTTTTGTAGGTCACGCAGCAGGTAAGTGGTGGAGAATTATCGAAAATTCAGCTCACTGGAGAACTTTGGAAATGATTGCCTTGTGATATTTTTAGCACGGAACCAGACATCCAGCCCTGGCTCCAGTAAGTCTTCATAAACAGTAGAGCATTGTCAATTAGGATGACGTACTGGGGCATTTTTAGGACCATAATAAGTAAATTATTTACTATTTTTAAAGGTTCCTCTTGGGCTGATGACATAAGACATACTGTAGAGAGAACGCCTTTGCAACAAGAGGCATGTTGTGTCATACCATCGTCACAAGGCATAGATGGAGGTGTTGCTACCCCCGTTTCACAGATGAGAAAAATGTGACTGTGGGAGGATGAGCCAGCTCTCTGGACCACTGGTGGTGAGAGCAGGAGCTGGGATTCCAAGCCAGCCCCTTCCACCGACTTTGTCTGGTGAGGGCAAAAGGTGGGAAGGTGGGAAGGTGCCTCGCTTGTGTTGTGGCCACAGCCTCCCACCAGGGAGACAAGGCATTCCTAACTCAGCCAGTGATTAATTTTTTTAATATAAACTTGAAGTATAACATATAGGATGAAAGTATACTAGTTTCAGGTGATTAAGCCTGATGGTTTTTACAAACTAAACACACTAGTATTGCCAGAACTCAAAATCAAGGAGCAGAACAATATCCAGTCCTCCCTAGTCACTGCTCCCCAGCATGCCCGATTTCATGCCCAATGTCACCACTGCCCGATTTCATCATCCTGCTATTGAGCTCTATGCAGATAAGGTTTCACCATAATGTACTTTCACTTCGAATTATTAAGAGTGGTTCATCCATTTTTTTTAATGTAATTGTGGTTCCTTTGGGCTTCCCAGGTGGTGCTAGTGGTAAAGAACCACCGGCCAGTGCAGGAGACACAAGAGACCTGGGTTCGATCACTGGATTGGGAAGACCCCCTGGAGGAGGAAATGGCAACCCACTCCAGTATTCTTGCCTGGAGAATCCCATGGACACAGGAGCCTGGCGGGCTACAGTTCAAAGGGTCACAAGAGTCAGACACAACTGAAAGTGATTTAACATGCACACACGTGATTCCTTCATTCTCATGGCTGATTAGTATTCTGCTATAAGAAGAGACTGGGGCCTTCCCAGGTAGCTCAGCTGGTAAAGAATCCACTCGCAGTGCAGAAGACCTGGGTTCGATCCCTGGGTTGGGAAGATCCCCTGGAGAAGGGCATGGCAACCCACTCCAGTATCCTTGCCTGGAGAATCCCATGGACACAGGAGCCTGGAGTCACAAAGAATTGAACACGACTGACCAACTAAGCACACACAGCATGAGAAGAGCCCACTAATCACCCCTGAGAATGAACAGCTTAGTGACTAAACACCGCACACACCGCACCATAGGAAGACACAGCTTGTACATGCACTCCCCCACGGGTGGAGAGTAGAATTCTTGAAGCATCCGAGCACATGCATTTTGGTGAGCCTGTATATACCAGGGGAGGCTGTGGGCCATAGGTGCAGTCTCAGTAGACACTCCCAGTTTTCCAGAATGGTTGTGCCAGTTTACACACCCTCCTGAAGCCATATGCGCGCTCCAGTTGCTGCACATCCTCACCAGCATTTACCACTACCTTATTTTCACTTCAGCCATTGTTGTCGGCATATAGCAGAGTCACATCATGGTGTTAATTTGAACTTCCCTGATAGTTCTTGAAATTGAGCACTTTTTCATGTATTTATTGGTTATTTGGAAATTCAGTTTTGCAAACAATGATTCCTTTTTAAATACATTTTTGTCAGAAAATATTTCTGAGAGTAGCTCCCACGCTGAAAGATGCTGCATTTCTCTTCCCACCTGGGTGATCATTTCTTTTTTTTTTTTAATTTTTTTTTAAATTTTATTTTATTTTTAAACTTTACAATATTGTATTAGCTTTGCCAAATATCAAAGTGAATCCGCCACAGGTATACCTGTGTTCCCCATCCTGAACCCTTCTCCCTCCTCCCTCCCCATACCCTCCCTCTGGGTCGTCCCAGTGCACCAGCCCCGAGCATCCAGTATCGTGCATCGAACCTGGACTGGCGACTCGTTTCATACATGAAATTATACATGTTTCAATGCCATTCTCCCAAATCTCCCCACCCTCTCCCTCTCCCACAGAGTCCATAAGACTGATCTATACATCAGTGTCTCTTTTGCTGTCTCGTACACAGGGTTATTGTTACCATCCTTCTAAATTCCATATATATGCATTAGTATACTGTATCGGTGTTTTTCTTTCTGGCTTACTTCACTCTGTATAATAGGTTCCAGTTTCATCCATCTCATTAGAACTGATTCAAATGTATTCTTTTTAGCTG
>NW_011494956.1:9817729-9820645 GCF_000754665.1 Bison bison bison | reverse complement strand
AGATACTCCATTGTGTATATGTACCACAGCTTTCTTATCCATTCATCTGCTGATGGGCATCTAGGTTGCTTCCATGTCCTGGCTATTATAAACAGTGCTGCGACGAACATTGGGTGATCATTTCTAAGCCTTGACATCTGGCAGTTCTGAGAATGGCTCCAAAGCCAGAGGGAGCAAGAAAGAGGAGCTGGGGGATGGCCCAGGCCACACTGGACATCCTCAGAGCTCTGGAAGCTCCACAGCCATGGCAGGAACGTTCTCTGTATGCTTTGGGGTTGCTGTGAAGTCATCAGTTAAAGTTCCCTCAGAAATTAGGAGAGATGGTTTACATTTCACATTGAGGGCTAAAGGCACACTCTGAACTCCAGCCCCTCTTGCTTGCCTCGCTTCTTTTGGAGTTTGGGCTCTGGGTTGATTTCAGTGACTATGGAGGAATGGGGAAAAACAGAGCTCTTTCCCTCTCTTCAGCTCCTAAGTGGGCAGGGAACACACAGAATTGAGTTTGCTGACCAGGCTTAGCATTCTGGACATTGAAGACCTAGTATGTGCCTGGAGCTTTAAAAGCTCTCTTACAAAAGCTCTTAAATCCTGGCAGTGATTGTCAAACCTTAACAGCTCCAAATTTTCCTGTTGCAAAATGAAAACCCATCTCCCGTCACTCAAAGAAAGAATTGCTGTCCTCCCAGCAGTGCTTAGTCACTCAGTCATGTCCAACTCTTTGTGACCCCATGGACTGTAGCCCACCAGGCTCTCCTGCCCATGGGGATTCTTCAGGCAAGAATACTAGAGTGGGTTGCCATGCTCTCCTCCAAGGGATCTTCCCAATCCAGGCATTGAGCCCTGGTCTCCCACATTGCAGGCAGATTCTTTACCATTTAAGCCACCGGGGAAACCCGGCCTCCCAGCAGACTCCATCTCATTAACAGCCCTGCCCAAGCTCATCCTCACAAAAGGTGACCTGGATGGGGAAGAGATAGTCAGAGGTGCCAAATGTCTGACACCTACTATGTGCTGGTTACTGTGCCAAGTGCATTATACTTTCTAACTCATTTAACTCTCATCACAAGCCTCTTGCCCTGTTCTCAGGGGGTTTACAGGAGTATGGGGACCTAAGCCAGAAACCTTGCCAGTTGAGAGCAATTTATTTCAATAGCTTGAAACAGCTACAGAAGACACACCCCAAAGTAGCAAGTCAATTCATTCATTTAATAGACAGTTTCTGGGCCATCCCCCTGTGACAAGCCCAGGCTGGGGGTTGGGGGCCCTAAGGCAGATGTGTCAGGCTGATGTCTTTTAAATTCACCATCTCCTTGTAATTGTAATTTAACAATGAATAAAGAGATAAAAGGGACAGGACAACTAAATGCAATGAATGATTCTTTGCTGGGCTCTTTGGCTAGAAAGGACATTTTGAAACTGTGGGTGATCCTTGAATGGGGCCTGAGTATCATTAATCCATGGCAGTAGTGCCGCATAATCTGGTTTAATGGCTGCACTGTGGTACATACAGGAGAATGACCCCATTGCCTATTTGTTAGGAAATGCACACGAAAGTAATTAGGGATGACGGGGCATCAGGTTGGCAACTTACTCTCAAATGGGTCAGGAAAAAAGTTCTTTGTACCATACTCACAAACTTTCTTTAAGTTCATTGTTTTTAGAATAAATGTCTTTATTTTAAATTTTAAAAATAATGTTATGTATTTATTTATGGCTACGCTGAATTCTTGTTGCTCTGAGGGCTTTTCTCTAGTCGTGTTTGGCAGGGGCTGCTCTCTAGGTGCTGCGTGCCGGCTTCTCACGATGGTGGCTTCTCTTGTGGAACACGGGCTCTAAGTGCCTGGTCTTTGTAGTTGCAACGCACGGGCTGGGTTGTTTCAGCTCCTGGGCTCTGGAGCACAGGCTCAGTAGTTGTGGTGCACGAGCTGAGTTGCTCCATGGCATGTGGGATCTTCCTGGATTAGGGATTGAACGCATGTCTCCTGCATTGGCAAGTGGATTCTTTACCACTGAGCCACCAGGGAAGCCCTAAAAAAAATTTTAAGGTAAAAAGAAAAAAATGAAATAGAAAGTCCTTGCCACATTTGTCTGGGTGAAGGAAGAGTGCACTTCCAGTCAAGGTGGTGCCCAGGCCTGTTCCACCAGTACACCAAGAGTGGGGACCAGTTTCCCTAGCTCCCGCTATGCACCATGCCCAGGGTGAGGCGCTGTGCTTTTATCATTTCCTTTAATCTTCTCTGGGAACCTGGGGATTGTTGCTCCATTTTACAAGTGAAGAAACAAGTGCTCCCAGTGCCAGACAGAGGCACAGATAGAGTTGGCAGAGTTGGAGCTTGAAATCAGGGACTTCGAATTCCTGGAGATCCCCCAGAGGGCGTATACCAGAAGAGGGGGGTGTCTGATGGCCCTGAAGAACGTGAGAAGGGGAATATGGCTGGCAGGGTCCACGTTGAAATGGGCAGGTGTGAGAGCAGAAAAGGCGTCTTGGTGGCAGGGCAGCCCCTTTCAGTTCAGTTCAGTTCTGTCGCTCAGCTGTGTTGACCCTGTGACCCCATGAACTGCAGCATGCCAGGCCTCCCTGTCCATCACCAACTCCCGGAGCCTACTCAAACTCATCTCCATTGAGTCGGTGATACCATCCAACTATCTCATCCTCTGTCGTCCCCGTCTCCTACTGTCTTCAGTCTTTCCCAGCATCAGGGTCTTTTCAAATGAGTCAGTTCTTCGCATCAGGTGGCCAAAGTATTGGAGTTTCAGCTTCAGCATCAGTCCTTCCAATGAATATTCAGGATTGATTTCCTTTAGGATGGACTGGTTGGATCTCCTTGCAGTCCAAGGGACTCTCAAGAGTCTTCTCCAACACCACAGTTCAAAAGCATCAATTCTTCGGTGCTCAGCTTTCTTGATAGTCCAACT
>NW_011494956.1:9816765-9817288 GCF_000754665.1 Bison bison bison | reverse complement strand
AAGTAGATGTTTTTCTGGAACTCTCTTGCTTTTTCGATGATCCAGCAGATGTTGGCAATTTCATCTCTGGTTCCTCTGCCTTTTCTAAATCCAGCTTTAACATCTGGAAGATCACGGTTCATGTACTATTGAAGCCTGGCTTGGAGAATTTTGAGCATTACTTTACTAGCTTGTGAGATGAGTGCAATTGTGCAGTGTTTGAGCATTCTTTGCATTGCCTTTCTTTGGGATTGGAATGAAAACTGACCTTTTCCAGTCCTGTGGCCACTGCTGAGTTTTCCAAATTTGCTGGCATATTGAGTGCAGCACTTTCACAGCATCATCTTTTAGGATTTGGAATAACTCAACTGGAATTCCATCACCTCCACTAGCTTTGTTCGTAGTGATGCTTTCTAAGGCCCACTTGACTTCACATTCCAGGTGGTTCCAAATAGGAAAAGGAGTACGTCAAGGCTGTATATTGTCACCCTGTTTATTTAACTTATATGCAGAGTACATCATGAGAAACGCTGAACTG
The DNA here is from genome assembly GCF_000754665.1 of Bison bison bison. Lineage (NCBI taxonomy): Eukaryota > Metazoa > Chordata > Mammalia > Artiodactyla > Bovidae > Bison > Bison bison. Next base: position 9,816,771 of record NW_011494956.1, on the reverse strand, counting down.
GAAGAA
>NW_011494956.1:9810125-9816665 GCF_000754665.1 Bison bison bison | reverse complement strand
CTTTGGGATTGGAATGAAAACTGACCTTTTCCAGTCCTGTGGCCACTGCTGAGTTTTCCAAATTTGCTGGCATATTGAGTGCAGCACTTTCACAGCATCATCTTTTAGGATTTGAAATAGCTCAACTGGAATTCTATCACCTCCACTAGCTTTGTTCATAGTGATGCTTCCTAAGGCCCTAAGGCAGCCCTTTAGGTGAGTGCAGACCTCATGGTGGGAGAGATGGGCATCGGTGACCTGAAAAGTGGTTGGAGCCAGAGTAAGAGTCTTTGGACTGTGTGAGCCTGGGAGGCAGGAGACCCTCTCCTTCTTCATACTTTAAGTGATCTTTCCTCACTGCATGGTGTTTAAAGGAAGCAGCGTGAAGCTCCACATACAGGCTTTTGTGCTGTGCTTGTCCAGACAAGCCTCTTTCCCTCTGAGCCTTAGTCTCCTTTTTTCTGAAGTAGATGGTGTCAACTCTAAATGAAATAAACCTAACATAGCAAAAGGACAGAATAAGCTCAATAAATGTGGCTAAGAGATAAGACAATTTTCAGTTTCTAGCTGCCTGAGTCCAACTCCCAGCTTTGCCATTTACCAGCTGTGTGTCTTTGGACAAGTAACTTACCTGCTCTGTATTTCTATTTCTTCCTCCTTAAAATGGAGATGATAATAGCTCCTACCCAGTTCCCATGTGAGTGGGTCCAGCCATGTCTGACTATGACCCCATGGACTGTCGGCTCCTCCATCCATGGAATTCTCCACGCAAAAATACTGGAGTGGATTGCCATTCCCTTCTCCAGGGTATCTTTGCAACCCAGAGATCGAACCCAGGTCTCCTGCATTGCAGGCAGATTCTTTATTCTCTGAGCCACCAGGGAAGTCTAAAGAGCACGTGAGTTGGGACAGATAAAGAGCTTAGCACAGCACCTGGCTACGTAACACACCTTCAGTAAACAGTAGCTACGACTGTATTTCATCTTTCCTGTTGCCTGGTAAGTAAGTAGCAATTTCTCATTAAATGAGGACTTAAGGTTTTTTTCTCCCTAATGTCCAGTGGCACAGGCAGCAAGCACTGGTTCTATAGGAACTAAAAGGAGATCACAGGAAGGTCAAGAGGTCAAAGATGGGACAATTCAGGTGGAGAGGCAGGGAAAGGGGTCCACAGAGGCCTAATTTTGGGGACCGTGCAAAGCTTGGATGGAACCAGGTGGGGAAAGGGGGAGGAGAGCTGGGTGCAGGGGTGTTGCTGGGGGAGAGATAAGGACATCTTGAGATGGATGTCAGGTGTTTGCCTAAGCATGTTGACTATGTGACCACAAAACTCTGGGTGAGTGATCTGCTTTCTAGGCCTGGGAAAGAAGGGATGTCTGGGCCTCCCTGGTCAGCTTAAAGAGTTTGTATGAGGATGGAAAGAGGATACAGAGCTGAGAGCATTTAAAACCACCAACACTCCACCCAGATATGCCACCAGGCAGCCTCGCCCCACATGAAAGATGGCTAGGTATGCTCCTGTGTGTGGCTCCCAATGCAGCAGTCAAGTCTGGCTTTGATTTTAAGGGTTCTTCCCATTAACTCTGCAACTCCAATAAACGAAAATTCCTATAAAATGCACTCTCAACACTCCCCCATTCTTTCCATTCCTTGTGATATTATTCCTATCACAGCTCTTGTGTTAGTGCTTACCACTTACAGTTTTATTGTATCTTAGCATGTTCTAGAATGCTTTTTAAACATCACATGTTCTATTGACCAAAAGAAAGTGCTAAGATGCAGCTGCAGGCCTCTAGCATGTTCCTGTGGGCTTGGGAAAACTAGGGCTGCACGAGCCACATGAGACAGCAAATGCAGCATCCTCTTCATTCCTGATCCAGCTGAGTAGCACCATGCCCCTCTCTCCAGACCTCCCAGCCTGTCCTATCTGACACCTCTATGCTTTTACCTGTTCTCTCTGCCTAGAACACGTCTCAACTCACATCACATAAAACTCCTATTCACCCTTCAAAACCCCATTTCAGGTATCCTCCCTTTAAAGCTTTTCTAACAATGGCCTGGCTTCTGTCCTTGTGCATGTAACATACTGCATATGTTACACTCTACTACAGTTATTCATGTATTTAAACCTCCAGACGTCAAGCCTTCCTCCTCTTTCAGGGCTGTCTTTGGCCTTGGCTTAGAGCTCTCTGTACTGGACTCTCAGTATCCCCAGAGTCCGACCAGAGGGCCTGGAAGAGAATAAGAGTTTCATAAGTGTGTCTGCAATAAACCTAGTTAAAGCTTGGTCCTAGGTCCAGAGGTTCCATGGTGGATGACTTTTAGTTCATGAATTTTTTCCAGAAATAGACATTAGAAGAAAATGCATTCTTCCACTGACTAGCAAAGGAGATTATGAGGAGAAGTTTGAAGGTTTAAAGACATTCCAAATAGCCCCCGCCCCACCTGTTTCTAAGAGGATACACCCTAGGTCAGCTGCTATCATTTTTATCATGACCTGCAATGAGAAGTATTTTTTGCATTGAGACACGATGAACACCTACATCGGAAAGAGAGCTTTCACGGAACAGTACTCACCCCTTACTATGGGCATACCTCTCTGTTTTGTTCTTTTCTTTCCCTTTCTTTTCTTTATCGCTGGTCACCACCCAATGAATTGATTCCATGAGTCTTTAGTCTGTTGCACCCACAGTTTGAAAAGCACTGCTCTAAGCCTTCAGTTTCTCCTAATATGACCAGAGAAAGCTTCTCAGAGGAGCTCAGGGCCCCGAAGGGCAGCCCCGGGGCAGGCATCCGGAACTGTGCGTGGGGTGGACGGGAGAGATGTGAGGACAGGCTCTCACAAGACTCTAACCCTCCTCCCTCTCCTTGCAGCTGAGCCCCTGCCTCTGATGGACCTGTGCCGGAGATGCATCCGCCTGGCCCTGGGCCGCCAGCGCCTGCAGGACATCAGCTCCCTGCCCCTGCCTCAGTCTCTCAAGAACTATCTGCAGTACCAGTGAGCCGGGGACAGCGGGGGCACCCACAGCCTGGGCCTGTCCCTTCTCGGTCACACAGTACATCAGGAAGGAGTCTCCCTCCCCACCCTGGTTCACCGGGACATTCAGTTCTTTGAAAGGCCAGGACGTCTTCCCCAGTTTGGAAACACAATGTCTGTTGCCAAAAGGATTTGCTGCCTTGGAAGCCACCCTCTGAAGTCAGACACCTCTTTGGAAGCCAGGAAGAGCCTGGAGCCTGCGCCGGGTTGGAGATCCTGCCCCACTGAGCAGGACACAGCAGCCACTGATACTGATCCGCTAGCCTGTTTCCTTATTCAAGAGAATGAATAAAACATTTGGGCAGGAGACTTTGTGTTGTGGCCCCACTGCAGACAGGGCCAGGGGAAAATTGGCCCGCTCTGGGGAGAACTTTGCCTCTGAATAATGAATGGTGAAAGCAGCTTGATGCGTGCCCTTTGGGCCCCTGCCCCTCCCAGAGCAGCAGGATTGTCAGGACACTTTCAGACTCTCTGCCCCTTTGAAAGACTTGTGACCCAGGGATGCCCAGCTGTGGAGTTGGCGAGCGGACAAAGCAGTGTTGAGACTCGTCCCAGCTTACCTCTCTGAATGTTGTTTACCTCCCCTCTCATGTGTTCCCCTTCCTAACCCTGACCCCCAGTCTCTGGATGCTCCAGGCACCTCTCTTCAGGGAAGCTGAGTCTGACAAATTCACCCCAGGGAATGAGTGTCTCCTTTATTATTGTTGTTATTTTAAGTAGTGATGCATTTTAAAAGAAGAGTGTGGTGAGAGCAGTACTTAGTCCACAGGTGCTATTGGGGGGCTTGGGGGCCTTGTGACACCCGAGGGGGTGATGTCCTTGGCTGGGGAGCCTTCCCAGGGGGCTGAGGGTCTCCAGGCAACTGTCCATTCAGGATGCAGCCTGGCTGCCACAAAGCTTTATTTGAGCGAATTATTTTTTCACTTGAGGAGACTCAACGCGAGTTTGCTTCTGTTTCACGTGTGTGTGTGTGTGTGTGTGTGTGTGTGTGTGTGTGTGCGCGCGCGTGTGCCCGCGCATGCATGTGTGACGTGCTGTGTATTTATCAGCTTGGGGCCACGGGGCAGCCTTGTAAGTGGAAGGGTGGACATGGGGCACCTTCTCCACCAGCATGGCCTGTCCTCCCTGGGGACCCATGCTGCCGCCACCGCCGCCACCACCACAGGACATCTCTTGTGTTCCCAACACTCCCTGCCCAGACCGATTTTTAACTGGAAATTGTCGCAACAGTGGGACACCAGAGCCTCAGACGGCACTGCCTCCTGCCACCTTAATGTGAATTGACTGATGAATGAAGAGCGTTTCTAATAAAGTCTGTCGTTCAGTCCTTCAGCTGTTTATTCACTGCTTTTTGGGGAGGGGCTGGGAGAGCGTCCTCTGTCAGCCTAGCTGCCAAACCCTGAGAAGGCAGGCCTGTGCTTCCCTCTCCAGGCACGTCCCATCTCTTCTGTCTGGTTGTCCCCATGTGAGCCCAGACTCTAGGCATTTTACAAAGGCCTGCCCCAGCCAAGAGAACGGGCCTGGGACTGGGGGCCGTATAAGGCTAACTACAGTGGTGGAAAAACAGGCCAAATTATGGATGCCAGCACTGTGATATCCATGGGATGGCTCTTCAAGGGGCACAGGGTGGAGCAGGATAAACCCGAAGGGCCAACAGTTTCAAAGTGACCCAAAAGTGGGGTTGGATGCAACTTTGGCGGGACATGCCATCAACAAGGAGCAGTGCAGATTGCCAAAGGGTGAGTGTGTGGGTCAGCCAGGCTCAGAGTTGGAAGGAAGTCAGGAGCCAGTTCAGGCTGGGGTCTAGGCCAGGACTGGTGCAGTATCCATTCAGCAGTACGGGCCATCAACACGCACTCTGCCAGCCTCTGAGGACCGTGAGCTCAAGCAGATCCATCCCCAGTGGAGTCATTCATGGCACAGCCTAATGAAGGAAGAGGGAGCTCTTGAAGGGATTGGGGCAGATAGAGCCTGAAGGGAGGGCTTCCTGGAAAAGGCACTTCACAGCTGTTTCTTTAGGGAAGACAGCCCTGGTGAGGATAGATCAAAAGAACCAGACGTGCTGCACCACCCCCAGGGGCCGCATCCTCCACCACCCTGACCCCAGGCCAGGACTCAGCCTCAGGCAGGTCTGGGGTGTAGAAGGCAGGTGCTGCCTCAGGCTTTGGGGTTAGAGGCCTGGGTTTGAATCCAGATTTATATATGCCGTGACCTTGGATAAGTCACCCCCTTCTCCACACAATATATGGGCTGGACCAGGTTACCGGAGGGTAAGGACCCTTTACTCAACTCATAAGGTCCCAGTTTCAACACCAGCTCTCCAGCTCCACTGTATCCTGCTCATGTAATTGCTTTCCCTCAGCAGTGCACTCCAGTCCTCACTGCACATTCTCCAGGCTCACCCTCCCCAAAGAGCTCTGAGCCACTCTCTTCCACGAAGCCCTCCTAAACCCACCCACCAAAGTCCACCTGCTCTGAGAGTCAGTTCCTTGTCTCCCGGGCTGACAATGCCTCTCCTGGCACCTAGGACCCCTGCCCAAGCACGTGAACTGGAGCCCCTCTCTGCCCTGTGACCTCATTTGCTTTCGGTCCATGAGCCTTGGAATGGTAGGGCCTGGGCCTGCTCCTACCTACATAGCGCTGGGACCAAACACATGAACTCAGCAAAGGCATGGTGGCGGGTAGAGGGGTCCCATCTACAGTTAGGGTGCCCATGGAACCTGCAAGGAGAATCCGGGGAGGGGAGGCAGGCGGGTGGCAGGGAGGAATTCCTGGATCCTCTGGAACCTCAGGCCTCTGACTCCCTGGCCATTCTGCAGGCATTGTTGGGCATTTGCATGCACCCAGCACTGCCTGGGGACAGGACGGAGGTGTGGGCTGTCTGATGGAGCTCACATTTTAAGGAAAAGGTGATGATGCAGAAGCAAAACAACTGTGAGATGACATCAGAGGGAAAAGGTGAGCTGGGCCAAGGGCACCAGAGTGGGGAGCAGAGGGATCCCATTGCTGAGGGCAACCAAGGAAGGCCTCTGGAGAGATGCTGAGTTCTGGAAAAACACAAGGGAGCCAAACAAGTGATAGGGAGTGGATGGTGGGGCCCCTCTCGATGAGGGAACTTCAGGCTGCCCCATTCTGCTCCAAGCGAGAGGTTCTGCGTCCCTGGGAGCTGAGCTGAGGTCGAGAGCCCCTGTTCTCTTCTCTGCCCCAGGTTCCCATTCAGATCGCCTGTGTATGTGCAACACACATCCAGGTTTCCTTGTATGTTGGTACCTCCTACACACACACTTGGACTTCTCTGGTGGCTTAGTAGTAAAGAATGTGCCTGCCAAGCAGGAGATGCGCTTTCAATCCCTGGGTCAGGAAGATCTCCTGGAGAAGGAAATGGCAACCCACTCCATTATTCTTGCCTGGGAAATCCATTGACAGAGGAACCTGGAGGGCTACTGTCCATGGGGTCCCAAGAGTTGGACATGACTAGTGACTGACCAACCAACACACACACACACACACACACGACAACCTTTCCC
>NW_011494956.1:9802995-9810025 GCF_000754665.1 Bison bison bison | reverse complement strand
TCCCCTCGTGGACACCCTGGGCACCTCCTTACCACCCAGGGCCAGTGTCCGTCATCCCCCAGCCCCTGGCCCTCTCACCCCTGGCATGTTCTCTGAGGTTCCTGACAGACGCACTCACTCAAACAGTCCTGCTAATCACTTTTTAATTGTCTGCAAAATAGCATACGGTGGGCCGGGTTCCCCACAGATGCCCTCCCATCAGCCCCACCAGTCTCTCTTTACCCTCAATGTCACATTCCCAATTTCTGGAGCCACCCCTCCTTCCCTTACTTTCTTCCCATCATGGCAGCAATCGGCTACTTTAGCGGGGGTGGAGGGGTTTCTTTCACCAAGAAACAACGGCTTCATCACCTCACGATGTCACAGCCAAAATGGTAGCAGGCGACGGGTTGCAGAGTCACATGGCAATTGATCTGTACCAGGACAGTTTTACCCGCTCCCCGGAACCTCTATCCAACATAAGTCACACCTGTGCCTCAGCAAAGGGGCAAAAGAGCCTGCGCATTGCTCCCCAGGTCCGCAGTGAGGACAGAAAATCTCCACTTTTAATCTAAAACACAGAGAGTTGGACTGCTGTTCTCTCTAGTTCTGGGGGCCTGGGTCCCATCCCAGTCTGTAGATGGGTTTCGTCATTCTACTTAGAGTATGTGTGTGATTTAATGAAATTGAGCCCAACTCAGAAAAAAAATCAAGTAATTGAACAGAAAATCCAGATTTCTGACCTCTTAAAAATTAGGGAGGTGTGGTAAGACCAAGCCCGCATTCCTTGCTGGTGATGCTGGCAGAGGCTGAGTTGTGACCGCCCCTTGAGAAGGGGCCCTTGTTCTGTGATCCACCCCTCCAAAGACACAGGGGACCTCTCACTGCCAACCTCCCTCCTGGGCATTAACTGTCTGAGTCGGGGTCAAGGCATCTGCATTCGCCTCTCTGGACTATCCCCAGGACATACATCAGTGGGTAAACACACACACACACACACACACACATGCACAATCAAACCAAGGGAGGCTTCACAAAGGGCGTCTGCTGGTTCTGGACTTGACTTTGAAATATCTCACATGCTCAGCCACTGATGTCCAAAGAGCTCACAGGCATCAAGGATCTCTCCTCAGACACCAGACATGCCCTGAGTGTCTCTGGTTAGACAGTGAATTCCTTGAGGACCAATTCCTTGGGTCCTCCTGTTAATGAGCTGTATTATATGATTATACAAGCCTGGTTGCATGTTAGAATCCCTTGAGGAATACTGTAAAAAGTCCCAGGACCCAGGTCCTTCCCCAGACCAATTAAATCAGGACCTCTGGGGGTGGCGTCCTAGCCTTGGTAGTTTTTAAAGCTCTCCAGGTGAGTCCAGGGTGCAGGCAGGCTTGAGCCCACCTGGATGAGGTGCTTGAGTCCATCATCTCAGTGAAGACCGGGTGATGTTAGTGAGCATGTACAGTCTTCCCTCAGTATCCCTGAGGGATTTGTTCCAGGATTCCCCAGAGATACCAAACTCCTCAGATGCTCAAGTTCCTTATGGTATAAGATGGTGCAGTGAGGTCAACCCTCCTATTTGCGGTTCCACATGAGCAGATTCAACCAACTGCAGATGGATCTGGTTGGTTGACTTGCAGGCTGCAGAATTCCTGAATACAAAGGGCCAACTGTGTTATAGAAGAGAAAAAAGCTGACCCAGCCCACCCTGCGTTCTCCTAGAGGGGAATATTTTGAATGGCGCTTGTCACCAATGTGCTTAAGTCCAAAGCCAGGGAGTCCTCCTCCTTTTCCCTTCCTTTAGTGATGCTGACCCGGTTGTTTTCCAGAGCCAAGGAGGAAGGACCAGCTGGCTCTGCCCTGATGCTGCACAGCTCATGATGGATTGATTCCAGCCCTACTTATCCTTCCTGTTCTGTGGGGCCCAAGGTATGTGGAGAATTTCTCATAAAGTGTTGCATGACCCGTCAGAATAACTGAAGAATAACTAGTGTGAGACAGACTGAAGATGGTTTGGTTTTGAATGGAAGAATTTGAGATAGTGAGACCTGGCTGTAATTTTCCTAATATTTAGCCTAATATTTCCTAATATTTAGAAACCTTGCTTTCTTACACAAGCTGACACATTTGGCCAATAACAGTGGTGCTCCCTCCACTTTCTTGATGGATTTGGGAGTGAATAAGCCAACTCTGGCGTGGTGACAGTGTCTTCCCTTGTTTTTTCTACCCAGTAAATAGGACTCTTTTGTATGAGGAACCCCGGAGTTGCTGAGTGCCCAGCCCACCAGCCCATGTGGCGGGATTCAGGTACACAAGTCCTTTTTCTTCCAACCAGCACAGAGGCCTCGGATACACTTCTTCTATGCCTGGGGGTTTTTCCATTCAACAGGGATAATGTATTGATGATTTGTTGCACAGGGATGGCATTTAAAGGAAAGAGTTGCCATTCAGTCATCACTTTGAGTCAATAAATGGCTCTGTGTCGGGCCTTGTGCCAGACCCAAGGGGTGTCTTGCTCCTGACACCCAGGGGCACCCCCCACACCCCAGCAGAGGAACTGAGATGCAAATGAGTGGCTGCAAAGCCCAGTGCCAGCTGATGGTGTGAGCAAGGGGCCTAGAGAAAAGAAGCCCCAGCAGAAGCAGTGCATGGAGGTGGGAAAGGGCTCAGAGTGTGATAGGGAGTGCCCAGGTGATAGAGGATGAGCTGAGTGGGGAGCAGGAGGCAGGGGGCAGTGATGCAGGATGAAGACTCGTAAGCCACACTCAGGAATATGGGCTTGGAAGGGGTCGGAGTTCCAGGAGGACACAGTCAACACACTCCAAAAGGAAGCTGGGACTTCCCTGGTGGTACAGTGGTAAGCATCCACCTGCCAATGCAGGGGACACAGTTTCAATCCTGGGTCTGGGAAGATTCCACATGCCACAGAGCAACTAAACTCACGCACTATGACTACTGAGCCCGAGTTCTAGAGTCCAGGAGCAGCAGCTACTGAAGCCTATGTCCTCTAGAGCCTGTGCTCCACAGAGAAGCCACCGCAAGGAGAAGCCTGTGCATCACAACAAAGAGTAGATCCCACTCACCGCAACTAGAAAAAGCCCCTGCAAAGCAACGAAGACCCAACATAGCCAAAAATAAATAATTTTTTTAAAGGGAGGATGAAAAGAGTTAATAAAAAGGCATCATACAGAGGTGGGGCAGGGCTTGGGAAGCCAACCGTTGAGAGTGAAGCACCCTGGGCTCACATGGGTGGCTGGGAGAGATTGTTATGTCACTCAGTCTGGATGGCTAAGAGAGGAAACTAACTGGAAAGGCGGGGATCTGTAACTATAAGACAGCCAGCCAATAGGAGCTATGGCCTTAGACAAAGGAACACTCAGTGCCAATCACAGTCTGGCAGGGAGAGAGCAAGGGCGTTAATCTCTGACCCATCTCTTGTCCCTCCTCCAATCTCCATTAGTGTCTGCCCACTGGCTGAAGCCCTGAGGAGCACAGCAAACAAGGGGATCTGATTGGTCTTGTCCATAGAGGTCCTTCAGAGCAGGGCAGAGAAGGAAGAATGTGGATCTATATGAATCAAGAGAACATTCCATAGACTTGATCCTATAGATCTAAAAAATTCTCTTTTCAAGCAAAATTCTAAAGATCCAAAAGCTTAGTGAAATAGATAAAAGCCAGTTTGTTCCAAATATATGTGTTGGGGGTGCTTGCAAAGCCCCCCTCCCCCTCCATGCCTCTCCCACCTGAACATCAAATGCTAAGCAGCTGAAGCATCTCCAAGGAGCCTTAGGCTACCATTAAAATTGTATTTTTCCTAGTATAACCCAACCGTGTAACAGGAAGCAGCAGGTGCAGGGTCTGGACTAGATTTCTTAAACGCTGTTGCAGGAGCCAAGGCAGGCATGAAGCAGAAAAGATATTTAATTTATGCTTTTGTATAGCCTTCCTGGAGTGTCTGTGGAAGAGGGCTTAGCAAGCAGGCAAAAGTAGAGGTGGGGAAATCAAGAGAAAGTCTTTTGGTCCCAAGAACCAGGAAGGCCTGAATGAAGACCTTGGGAGTAGGTGTTTGGGAAGAGAAAGCTGATGCAAAAAGCCCATGTCCATGGGCTTGATGACTGGGTGCATGCTGGAGTTAGGTGGGGGAAGGTGTGAGGACACTCGCCATCCATCCATTCATCCATTAGAAAAATATGTATTAGGGCCTGCCATGTGCCGGGCCCTGCTGGTGGTGCTGAGGAAACCACAGAGAAGAAAATGAATAAAAATCTCCACTCTTGTGCAATTTATCATCTAGTAGGAAAGGAACACAAACAAGTAAGCTGGTGATGGTACCAAACAGGGAAGAGACATAGGGAGCAGATAGAGAAGTTGCTATAGCCGTGTGTTTGCAGATGTCTATGGAGAAGGAAATGGCAATCCACTCCATTAGTTTTGCCTGGAGAATTCCATGGACAGAGGAGCCTGATGGCTAAAGTCCATGGGGTCACAAAGAGTTGGACACGACTGAGTGACTAACACTTTGCAGATGTCTAACAACCAGCTCTCTGGGGAAAAATTTAAAAGCCTGATTTGAAGTGTTTGCTGTTTTCCATAGTATAAATACTCCCACCACAGCCAATTTTAAGCTCCAGTATGATGTCCCTAAATGCAGAGTTGGGAAAAGATGATCAGTGGCCAATCATTAAATATTATTTCTGGCATATAGATACCTAAATGTCAGTTACCCATAGGGCAAAGATGCATGCTTGAGCGTGCGTGCTCAGTCATGCCCAACTCTATGACCCCATGGACTGTAGCCTGCCAGGCTCCTCTGCCCATGGGATTTCCCAGGCAAGAATACTGAAGTGGCTTGCCATTTCTTTCTCTAGCAGATCTTTCCAACCTAGGGATCAAATCCATATCTCCTGCATTGGCAGGCAGATTCTTTACCACTAGCGCCTCTTGGGAAGCAGGGCAAGGTAGATAGTAATATAATTAAAAGTGATAAGTTTAGAATTTTTATTATCTTTGTTTTTAATATAATTTTTCAAATTGCAAGTTTATATGATTGAATTTTTAATAATGTTGTAATCAATAACCAGCTTTCAAAATTCCTGACATTTTAACCATCAGCTATTGCAGGCTAGTATGAGCTAGCTTCAGCATGCCACTGGTCTGCTAGGATTGGAATTACCCCAAAGCTATTCTGTAGTGCTGGAGAAAACTCTTGAGAGTCCCTTGGACAGCAAGGAGATCAAACCAGTCAATCCTAAAGAAAATAAACCTTGAATATTCATGGAAGGACTGATGCTGAAGCTGAGGCTTCTGATGCCAAGAGCTGACTCATTGGAAAAAGATCCTGATGCTGGGAAAGATTGAGGGCAGGAGGAGAAGAGGATGACAGAGGATGAGATGGTTGGATGGCATCACGGACTCGATGGACATGAGTTTGAGCAAACTCACAGAGATGGTGAAGGACAGGGCAGCCTGGCGTGCTACAGTCCATGGGGTCACAATGAGCTGGACATGAGTTAGCAACTTAACAGCAACAGTGCTATTCTGATCCACCAGGTGGGAGCGTATTTTGACTGTCCTAAGACTAAAGTCGTCTCTATTGCTGAAATGCCCCTGCAGAGTGGCAAGGAGAAGCTGGATTATTAGAGTAAACAAGAATGAGGAAGCCACACCTGGATGAAGCCTTCCCAGCAGTGACTCAGAGTCTGACCCGGCACAACCAGAAATTTATGTATCTGGCCACTCCTGAACAACCGCCATGCACATAACATTTCCAGAAACTACACAAAATAGAAATACAAGATCTTAAACAAAAATGCAAAGCAAATCCAAGATAAAAGGTTTATCCTGACCAAAGTTGGTTTGTTTCATGAGTTGATTTAAAAATGAAAAAATGATGTAATTCATCATATTGACCAAGTAAAAGAGAAAAACCATTATCATCTCAAATGTAAATGTAAAACATTTGCTAAAATGCTACCCTTGTTCATGATTTAAAAAGACTCAGAAAACTGGGAAGATGGAAACATTCTTAATCTAGTAAAAGAAATCCACAAAACACCTACAGCTAATATCATGTTTAATGATAAATTATTGAATGCTTTCCTCTTAGCCAACAAACAGGAAAGATTGCCCACTATTTCTATGCAACATTATATTGGAAATCTAGGCAGTTCCATAAGACATGTATATGAAATTACAAAGGATTAAAAATTGGAAGAGAAGAAATACAACCAACATTTGCAGATGACATTTAGTTCAGTTCAGTTGCTCAGTCGTGTCCGACTCTTTGCGACCCCATGAATCGCAGCACGCCAGGCCTCCCTATCCATCATCAACTCCTGGAGTTCACCCACACTCTTGTCCATCGAGTCGGTGATGCCATTCAGCCATCTCATCCTCTGTCATCCCCTTCTCCTCCTGCCCCCAATCCCTCCCAGCATCAGAGTCTTTTCCAATGAGTCAACTCTTCACATGAGGTGGCCAAACTATTGGAGTTTCAGCTTTAGCATCATTCCTTGCAAAGAACACCCAGGACTGACCTCCTTTAGAATGGATTGGTTGGATCTCCTCACGTCCAAGGGACTCTCAAGAGTCTTCTCCAACACCACAGTTCAAAAGCATCAATTCTTCAGCGCTCAGCTTTCTTCACAGTCCAACTCTCACATCCATACATGACCACTGGAAAAACCATAGCCTTGACTAGATGGACTTTGTTGGCAAAGTAATGTCTCTGCTTTTGAATATGCTGTCTAGGTTGGTCATAACTTTCCTTCCAAGGAGTAAGTTTCTTTTAATTTCATGGCTGCAATCACCATCTGCAGTGATTTTGGAGCCCCAAAAAATAAAGTCTGACACTGTTTCCCCATCTACTTCCCATGAAGTGATGGGACCAGATGCCATGATCTTCGTTTTCTGAATGTTGAGCTTTAAGCCAACTTTTTCACTCTCCACTTTCACTTTCATCAAGAGGCTTTTTAGTTCCTCTTCACTTTCTGCCATAAGGGTGGTATCATCTGCATATCTGAGGTTATTGATATTTCTCCCAGCAATCTTGATT
>NW_011494956.1:9800023-9802895 GCF_000754665.1 Bison bison bison | reverse complement strand
TCTTCACTTTCTGCCATAAGGGTGGTATCATCTGCATATCTGAGGTTATTGATATTTCTCCCAGCAATCTTGATTCCAGCTTGCGCTTCTTCCAGCCCAGCGTTTCTCATGATGTACTCTGCATATAAATTAAATAAGCAGGGTGACAATATACAGCTTTGATGTACTACTTTTCCTATTTGGAACCAGTCTGTGTTGACCATGATGGCTACTCCATTTCTTCTAAGGGATTCCTGCCCACAGTAGTAGATATAATGGTCATCTGAGTTAAATTCACCTATTCCAGTCCATTTTAGTTTGCTAATTCTTAGAATGTCGATGTTCACTCTTGCCATCTCCTGTTTGACTACTTCCAATTTGCCTTGATTCATGGACCTAACATTCCAGGTTCCTATGCAATATTGCTCTTTACAACATTGGACCTTGCTCCTGTCACCAGTCACATCCACAACTGGGTATTGTTTTTTGCTTTGGCTCCATCCTTTCATTCTTTCTGGAGTTATTTCTCCACTGATCTCCAGCAGATGACATTATTGTATACCTAAAAACAGATCTACAGAAAACTAAAATTAATAAGAGAATTTAGAAAGGTCACTGGATTCAAGACAATGTTTTTAAAATTGTATGTCTACATATTAGCAACAGTTAGAAAATGAAATGTTAGCAATGTCATTTATGTAACAAAAAATAAGAAAATCTAATGAAATAGGTGTAGGACCTCTACACTGGAAACTACAAAACAGTGTCAAGAGACATTGAAGAAGAGCCAAATAAGTGGAGCAACAGAGGATGAGATGGTTGGATGGCATCACTAACTCCTCGATGGACATGAGTTTGAGCAAGCTCCAGGAGTTGGTGATGGACAGGGAAGCCTGGTGTGTCACAAGAGTTGGACACAACAGAGTGACTGTATGGAACTGAACTGAGCATGTTTTTATGTGTTTGTTGGCTATCTGTGTATCTTCTTACACATAGATAGCAAATGGGAATTTGTAGTGTGACACAGGGAGTTCAAATCAGTGCTCTGTGACAACCTAGAGGGCTGGGATGGAGAGGGAGATGAGAGGGGTTTCAGGAGGGAGGGGATGTAGGTATACCTGTGGCTTATTCATATTGATGTATGACAGAAACCAACACAGTATTTTAAAGCAATTATCCTCCAATTAAAAAAAATCAAAAAAAGGAAAAGAAGAGTAGGAGGACTTATACTGTCAGATATTGAACCTCACTGTAAAGATATAAAAATTAGGATCATTTGATTTGTATAAGGATAAACAAATAGATCAATGAATAGAAAAGAATAGACCCTGCTAATATGGTCAATGGATTTTGTTACTAAAATTCAGTGGGGATGGGGGTGGGGGAATGGTCTTTCCAATAGGTGTTGCTGGGTCAATTGCATATCCTTGTGGAAAAACACACATCATCTCTCTATCTCACATCATAGACAAAAAATTCAGTTGAAAGTGATTATAGACCTAAACATGAAATGTAAAGCAACAACAACAAAAAATTCTACAAGAAAACATAAGAAAAAATCTTCATGTCCTTGGGGTAAGCAAGACTTCTTTAGCAGAGTACACAATGCAGTAATCATAAAGAAAAAGTCACACATATAGATCATCATTAAAATCAATAACTTCTTCATCAAAAGACATATTAGAAAGTAAAAATGTAAGGACATAGCCTGAGAGAAAATAATTACCATATATATAACTGACCAAGAGAGCATTACTATTCTTACAGCCCCAAACCGGAAACAACCCAAATGTCCATCAACAAGAAAAGAGATAAATATGTGGAGGCAATATTCATACAATGGAAAAATGCATAATGATTGTTTTGAAGAGAAATGGACCACTACTATACATAGCATGGATGAATCTCATAACAATGTTGACTAAAAGACACAAAAGAATACATAATTCCACCTAGGTGAGTTCTAGAACAGGCAAAAGTGAGCTCTGATTGTACAAGTCAGAAGAGTTTTACTTCTGAGGGGGCTTTGTTATTGATCTTGCGGATACACATGAGAGAGCTAGCTGGGGTCCTAGAAAAGTTCCACATATGTATCCAGGTGATGGTGACATAAATACATATGGCTGTAGAAATTCATCAAGCTATATGGTTAGGATTCCTGTACTTTTATGTATGCTGCTGCTGAGTCGCTTCAGTCATCTCTGACTCTTAGCAATCCCATGGACTGCAGCCTACCAGGCTCCTCCATCCATGGGATTTTCCAGGCAAGAGTACCGGAGTAGGGTGCCATTGCCTTCTCCGACTTTTATGTATAGCATACCTAAATTCAACAAAAAAAAGGGGGGGAAGAAGCAGTATCAATAATATTTCTGTTTTCAAAGTTATTTCTTTCCCACTAAAAATACTTTGGATTCAATGAAGTATTTCCCTTGGCAGCAACCAGTAGAGCTATTGCATTCGAGAAGGTGGATGGTTCCACAGTAGGGGAAAAGAAAAAGACAAGAAAAGAAAGAAAATCGGGTGGAGAGATTTTTGAAGGTTTTGAAGAACAAAGAACCCCATTGTGAAAACATCTCCAGGGATGAAGATGAAGACATCTCTGATATCTTGGAAGCACTCATGGGAACACAGCATCTGTTGGGTTACTTCCCATATCAAGTAGCCTCCCGTAAAGCAAGTGTGGATGCCCGTAAGAGTCCGATTGCCCACAGGGGACATGTTCTAGAATTTCAGTTTTCCATCTAAAAATGCACATTCCTTTCCCGGATAACAGTCATGTTACGCAACAGCTCCTGGGATTTTCACAGAGTCTAATAGAATATCACAACTCACTAGCTACAGAAAAGCAAGTTGGTTTTTTTTTCTTTGTAAACAGAGAAGATAACCCCCCCCC
>NW_011494956.1:9799500-9799923 GCF_000754665.1 Bison bison bison | reverse complement strand
CTTTTTTTTTTTTCTTTTCTTAAGAAAAATCTCTTGGCAAGTTGATCAATGTGTGGGCAGTCCTACATTCCTTCCCAGCCCCTCCAAGATTTTCTGATGAAGTTGCCAGGACTGGTTCTGAATTACTAGAAATTTGAAACAGAGACTGCAAATAACATGATTCATGCAGAAATACAAACAAATATTTCCAGATAAAATAGCCTGATGTCGGGGCTGGAGGCACAAGGAGTGGGTGGGGATCTATAGATGAAATAAGATAGGCGATGAGTTGAAAAATTTTGACGCTGAGTAATTGCAGCCATAAAATTAAAAGACACTTGCTCCTTGGAAGGAAAGTTATGACCAACCTAGATAGCATATTGAAAAGCAGAGACGTTACTTTGCCAACAAAGGTCCATCTAGTCAAGGCTATGGTTTTTCCAG
>NW_011494956.1:9795345-9799400 GCF_000754665.1 Bison bison bison | reverse complement strand
TGATGCTTTTGAGCTGTGGTGTTGGAGAAGACTCTTGAGAGTCCCTTGGACTGAAAGGAGATCCAACCAGTCCATTCTAAAGGCTATCAGCCCTGGGATTTGTTTGGAAGGAATGATGCTAAAGCTGAAACTCCAGTACTTTGGCCACCTCATGTGAAGAGTTGACTCATTGGAAAAGACTCTGATGCTGGGAGGGATTGGGGGCAGGAGGAGAAGGGGATGACAGAGGATGAGATGGCTGGATGGCATCACCGACTCGATGGACATGAGCTTGAGTGAACTCCAGGAGTTGGTGATGGACAGGGAGGCCTGGCGTGCTGCGATTCATGGGGTCGCAAAGAGTTGGACACAACTGAGTGACTGAACTGAACTGAATGGAAACATGAGAGTTTATTATACTGTTCATTCTACTCATTGTTTAAAATTGTCCATAATAATAATAATAATAAATGGATTCTTTGCAGGCAGGTTGATATGGAAAGATGGACATTTACATCTGAGCATGTAAGTTAATAATTAGTGAGATCCTGATTATTGAAATCAACTTGCCATTTCTAACCAATCTTTAAAAATGAAAATAAAATTCCCTCATTTGATCTCCAGATCACTAATAATTTCCCATTATCAGTGTTGTCTTCACTAACTGGACTCTAAACTTGGAGTTTAATAGCTTGTTGTTTTCAATTTTTGGATCACTAATGAACATATTTGATTTTTATGTGCTTTTTAAAAAACCTAGTTTCTTTAATTATTTTAGGAAGTGTCCATATTTTTATGTGCTGCAGTAGTTCATTCCTTTTTACTGCTGAGTAGGGAACACAACAATTTGTTTATCCATTGGCCATTTATGGACATTTGAGTTGCTTCTAGATTGGGGTTATTACAAACAAAGCTGCTCTGAATATTCATGTGTGGGCATGTGCTTCCTTTTCTTTTAGTAAATATCAAAGAGTAAAATGCTGGATCATATGGTAGATGCATGTTTAACTTTTAAAGAAATTTCCACATTGTTTGCTCTGTCATTACCTTCCCTGTGTGTGAGAGTTCTACTTCCTTCCCATCCTTGATAGGATCAGCTTTTTTTTTTTTTAATAAGTTTAGGTGTGAAGTGGTATTTCACTGAGTTTTTCATTTCATTTCATGTTTGTTTACCATCCGTGTGTCTTCTTTTTGGAAATGTCTGTTAAATCTTTTGCTTATTTTTAATTGGCTTTGTTTGGTTTTTGTTATTAAATTTTGAGAGTTCTTTACATATTCTAGATCTGACATCCTTTATCATACGTATGTGTTATTTTCTCCCAGTGTGTAGCCTGTCTTTTCATTCTCTTAGTAGGGTCCTTTAAGAGCAGACATCTTTAACTTCAGTGAAATCCAGATCATTCATCTGTTCTGCTATACACTGTGATTTTGGTAGGGTTTTTTGGCTTCCCTGGGTCTTTGCTGAAGTACATGGGGCTCTTCCTTGCTCTGCATGGGCTCTCTCTAGTTGTGGCAAGCAGGGGTATTCTCTATTTGCAATGTGTGGGCTGTCAGGCATGTGCGGGCTAAGTAGCTGTGGCTTGCAGGCTTTAGAGCATGGGCTCTGTAGTTGTGGCATACCGGCTTAGTTGCTCCATTGTTCGTGGGATCTTAGTTCCCTGCCCAGAGATTGAACTTGTGTCCCCCACACCAGCAGGCGGACCTGTAACCACTGGATCATCAGGGAAGTCCCTTTTTGGCGTCTTATTAAAGAAATTTTTGCTTTACCCCAGCTCACAAGACTTTCTCCTTTGTTTTCTTCTAGAAGTTTTATAGTTTTAGGTTTTGTGTTTAGATTTTAGTTCCCTTTGAGTTAATTTTTGTGTATTCTGTAAAATGTTGATCAGAGTTTTCCCATTGTATAGTGCTTAGTGCTTAGTTGCTCAGGCATGTCTGACCCTTTGCAACCCCGTGGACTGTAGCCCGCCAGGCTCCTCTGTCCACAGGATTTTTCAGGCAAAAATACTGGGGTGGGTTACCATTTCCTGCTCCGGGGGATCTTCCTGACCCAGGGATTGAACCCACATCTCCTGTGTCTCCTGCCCGCTGAGTCACTGGGGATACCTAAAGGTCCCAGCACCATTTGATAAAAAGACTACTCTTCACCTAATTGCCTTTGCATGTTTGTGAAAATTCAGTTGTCTCTATATGTGTGGACTTTTTCTGGACTTCATTCTATTTTACTGATCTACTTGTCTATTTTGATGCTAATACTACACAGTCTTGACTACTGCAGGTTTATAATGTCATGAAACCAGTTAGTATTAGTCCTCCAGCTTTGTCCTTTATGAAATTTATTTTGACTATCCTAGGTCTTCTGTATTTACACACAAATTTTAGAATCAGCTTGTCAATTTCTCCCAAAAAGAAAATTTGCTTGGATTTCAATAGGGATTGATTGAATGTATAGATCACTGTGGGAAGAATGGCTTTCTTAACAATACTGAGCTTTCCAATTCATGAAAAACATATATATCTCTTTTTAGGTTTTCTTTCAGTTCAGTTCAGTTGCTCAGTCATGTCCGACTCTTTGTGACCCCATAAATCACAGCACGCCAGGCCTCCCTGTCCATCACCAACTCCCAGAGTTTACTCAAACTCATGTCCATCAAGTCAGTGAAGCCATCCAGCGATCTCATCCTCTGTTGTCCCCTTCTCCTCCTGCCCCCAATCCCTCCCAGCATCAGAGTCTTTTCCAGTGAGTCAACTCTTCACATGAGGTGGCCAAAGTACTGGAGTTTCAGCTTTAGCATCAGTCCTTCCAAAGAAATCCCAGGGCTGATCTCCTTCAGAATGGACTGGTTGGATCTCCTTGCAGACCAAGGGACTCTCAAGACTCTTCTCCAACACCACAATTCAAAAGCATCAATTCTTCAGCGCTCAGCTTTCTTCACAGTCCAACTCTCACATCCATACATGACCACAGGAAAAACCATAGTCTTGACTAGATGGACCTTTGTTGGCAAAGTAATGTCTCTGCTTTTTAATATGCTGTCTAGGTTGGTCATAACTTTCCCTCCAAGGAGCTAGTGTCTTTTAATTTCATGGCTGCAGTCACCATCTGCAGTGATTTTGGAGCCCCAAAAAATAAAGTCTGATACTGCTTCCACTGTTTCCCCATCTACTTCCCATGAAGTGATGGGACCAGATGCCATGATCTTCGTTTTCTGAATGTTGAGCTTTAAGCCAAGCTTTTCACTCTCCTCTTTCACTTTCATTAAGAGGCTCTTTAGCTCCTCTTCACTTTCTGCTATAAGGGTGATGTCATCTGCATATCTGAGGTTATTGATATTTCTCCTGGCAATCTTGATTCAGCTTGTGCCTCTTCCAGCCCAGCATTTCTCATGATGTACTCTGCACATAAGTTAAATAAGCAGGGTGACAATATACAGCCTTGACGTACTCCTTTTCCTATTTGGAACCAGTCTGTTGTTCCATGTCCAGTTCTCACTGTTGCTTCCTGACCTGCATACAAATTTCTCAAGAGGCAGATCAGGTGGTCTGGTATCCCTATCTCCTTCAGAATTTTCCACAGTTTATTGTGATCCACACAGTCAAAGGCTTTGGCATAGTCAATAAAGCAGAAATAGATGTTTTTCTGGAACTCTCTTGCTTTTTTCATGATCCAGTGGATGTTGGCAATTTGATCTCTGGTTCCTCTGCCTTTTCTAAAACCAGCTTGAACATCAGGAAGTTCACGGTTCACGTATTGCTGAAGCCTGGCTTGGAGAACTTTGAGCACCACTTTACTAGCATGTGAGATGAGTACAATTGTGCAGTAGTTTGAGCATTCTTTGGCACTGCCTTTCTTTGGGATTGGAATGAAAACTGATCTTTTCCAGTCCTGTGGCCACTGCTGAGTTTTCCACATTTGCTGACATATTGAGTGCCGCACTTTCACAGCATCATCTTTTAGGATTTGAAATAGCTCCACTGGAATTCCATCACCTCCACTAGCTTTGTTTGTAGTGATGCTTTCTGAGGCCCACTTGACTTCACATTCCAGGATGTCTGGCTCTAGGTAAGTGATCACACCA
>NW_011494956.1:9762455-9795245 GCF_000754665.1 Bison bison bison | reverse complement strand
GCTTTCTGAGGCCCACTTGACTTCACATTCCAGGATGTCTGGCTCTAGGTAAGTGATCACACCATCATGATTATCTGGGTCGTGAAGATCTTTTTTGTATAGTTCTTCTGTGTATTCTTGCCATCTCTTCTTAATATCTTCTGCTTCTGTTAGGTCCATACCATTTCTGTCCTTTATCGAGCTCATCTTTGCATGAAATGTTCCCTTGGTATCTCTAATTCTCTTGAAGAGATCTCTAGTCTTTCCCATTCTGTTGTTTTCCTCTATTTCTTTGCACTGATCGCTGAGGAAGGCTTTCTTATGTCTCCTTGCTATTCTTTGGAACTCTGAATTCAGATGCTTATCTCTTTCCTTTTCTCCTTGGCTTTTGGCTTCTCTTCTTTTCACAGCTATTTGTAAGGCCTCCTCGGACAGCCATTTTGCTTTTTTGCATTTCTTTTCCATGGGGATGGTCTTGATGCCTGTCTCCTGTACAATGTCACGAACCTCCGTCCATAATTCATCAGGCACTCTATCTATCAGATCTAGTCCCTTAAATCTATTTCTCACTTCCACTGTCTAATCATAAGGGATTTGATTTAGGTCATAGCTGAATGACCTAAATCATTCAGGTTTTCTTTAATTTCTCTCAAAAGTGATTAATAGTTTTATATAGTTTTAGCAGATAAGTCTTGCACAGATTCTGTTAGATTCACCTCTTTTGTTGTTATTCATTTGCTAAGTCATGTCCAACTTAGAGATTCAGGTCTGAGTATTTAATATGTATTTAATATTTTTTGATGCTGTTAATGCAGTTTTTAGAAGAGTGGATGTATGTATAACGGGTTCACTTTGCTGTAACCTGAAACTAACACACACTGTAAATCAACTATACTCCAATAAAAATTTTTAAAAATATTTCCTACTTTGGTCATTGGTTGTTAGTATACAGAAATACAGCTAGTTTGTGTTTGTCTGTGTTCTTGTATCCTGCAACACTGCTGCACTCACTTATTAATTCCAATGTCTTTTTTGTAAATTTCATCAGATTTTCTACGTGCAGCCAGATATGTGACCTGCAAATAAGGACAGCTCTATTTCATTATCAGGCTGAATGCCTTTATTTCTTTTCTGTGCCTGTTTCATTGGCTAACCCCACCAGCCCAATGTTGAATAGAAGTAGTGAGAGCAGACATTCCGGTTTTGTTCCTGATTTTATGTATTCAGTCTTCCTCTTTAGCTAAGATGTTATCTCTAGTCTTTTCATAAATGTCCTTTAACAATTTGAAGAAGTTTTCTTTAGAAGAAACAGCTATTTGCTGTGAGTTTTTAATCTGGAGTGGATGTTGGATTTTATCAAGTGTTTTTCTCCATATTTGAGATGATTATATGGTTTTTCTTTTTTAGGTCATTAATTTCAGTGATCGGTTGACACACATTAAACTGACCTTGCTCCTGGGATAAACTCACAAGTGATGTTTAACCCCTTTTTACATATTATTGGATTTGATTTGCTAACATTTTGTTTTGAATTTTTGCATCAGTTTAGTGACATATATTCTGTAGCTTTCTTTCCTTGTAATGTCTTTTGTCTGTTTTGGGTGTCAGGGTAACACTGACTTCTTAGAATAAGTTAGAAAGGATTCTCTCATTTTCTAGAAAAATTTGCATAAAATTGATATAATTTCTTACTTAAATGTTACATAGAATTCATCAGTGAAGTCATCTATCCCAGGATTTTTCTACTTGGCTAAAACAGCAAGACTCAACTTTATACTGCCTAAAAGAAATACTTTTTTTTAAATAGTAGCTCTTGTCCCATCTGTTCTGTCCTCCTTTTATTCATTTTCTGTCTTCTTTTGGATGAGCCGAGTATTGTTTAGGGCTTCCCAGGTAGTTCAGTGGGTAAAGAATCCGGCTACAAGGCAGGAGACACAGGAGACATGAGTTTGATCCTTGGGTCAAGAAGATCCCCTGAAATAGTGCATTGCAACCCATTCCATTATTCTTGCCTGGAGAATCCCATGGATAGAGGAGCCTGGCGGGCTACAGCCCATGGGATCACAAAGAGTTGGACATGACTGAAGCAACTGAGCACACGCAAGTATTATTTATGCTTCATTTTATCTCCTTTGTTGACTTATAAACTATAGCTCTTTGTTTTGTTAATGGTTGCTTTAAGGTTTATGCCTCTTTATCTTCTCATGTTATACTTCAAGTGATGTTTTACCACTATTTATGTTGTGTAAGAACCTTACAACCTATGCTCTCATTTCACCCATCATAGCCTTTTGCTTTTGCTGTCATAGATTTTACTTGTGTGTATAACCCCTACAAGCCACTGTGGGTTGTTGCTGTTGTTATTGTTATTTAGACAGTCAATAATCCTTTCAATGAAATTTAAAGAAGTAGAAAAAAGTCTTATATACTTACCCTTTTAGTTACCATTTCCAGTTTTTTTCATAAAGATACATATCTGCATGTCTGAATTAGGATTGCAGATTTTCATACTGACCATCAGTAGCAAATACCTCTTCTATCTTCCTTCTTTCCATTGTTTATTACATTGGAAGCTTTGACCCTCTTGAGGCTTCTTTCATCTGTGGTGTGTCATATCTCTCTCTGATTGTTATAAGATTACCATCTTCCAACTATGCTTTGGAGTGTTCCAGAAAGACAGCCCATTCTCCCCTCTGTATGAAGAAAACTGTCCCACGAGCCTGCTGGTGAAATAAATAAGTGGAGTTTAATAATTTGGTGCAAATGAATTGAAATCCAAACAGAAGTTCAAGGGAATCATGAATGCCAAGGAAACTTCTCTTTCTTGAAGATAGACTGTTCTGTGATTTCCACAGGTCAGAGAGAAGTCAGAAGCCTAAAGAAACTTGCAGGGATATTTGCAACCTAGTTCCTGACAAGATGGAAAGATGAACACAGGATCCTTCCCTGTCATGGCTTCGCTCATAGTAGACACTCAATAAATACTCACTCACTTCTTTAATTAGATAGAAGAATAAAAAATTATTATTGACCCTCATACACTTGAGTTTATGTGTTTTTCCTTCCAGATTTTAGTACTTTAAATCTCATTAGGGGACTTCCCTAGTGGTCCAGTGGTTAAGAATCCACCTGCCAATACAGGGGACAGGTTTGATCTCTGGTCCGGGAAGATCCCACATGCCTCAGAGCAACTAAACCTGCAGGCCACAACCACTGAGCTGGTGTGCTCTAGAGCCCATGCTCCACAGCAAGAGAAGCCACTGAAATGAGAAGCTCACAAACCGCAACAACAGAGGAGCCCCTGCTTGCCGCAAGTAGAGAAAGCCAGCATGCGGCAACAAAGACAACAGCAGCCAAAAATAAAAATAAATAATTTTTTTAAATAATAAATTTTAAAAAATCTCATTGGTTGTTAAGAGATTGTAGACTTTGATCGTAAATCAGAGATGTAATGGACAACTGTCATTCTTTCTGTCTGTTTAGCTTCCCACATGGTGCTAGCGGTAAAAAATCTACTTGCAATGCAGGAGACACAGGACATGAGGGTCAGGAAGCCCTGGAGGAGGGCATGGCAACCCACTCCAGTATTCTTGCCTGGAGAATCCTATGGACTGAGGAGCCTGGTGGGTTACAGTCCATGGGCTTACAAAGAGTCAGACACGACTGAAGTGACTTAACACACATGCAACCCTTTGGAACTGAGTTTGGGGACCCGCTACTAGGTGGGTTAGGCAGGCTGGACTAGGAGATCTTCCTTTCCCAGCTTCTTTTGCAGCCAGAGACCATCCCAAACCCCACTCTGTTGGTCATACACTCCATGCCATCCTGTGGTTCTGAAGTTCATGTTGTGAAAAAGCAGGTCCCCAGGGGATCAACTCAGCAAGGGTGGCAGTAGTGGGTGGGGGAGTGGGGCGGCTCAGGCAGCCGCATGTAGGGCCCCACAGTTCTGCTTCTCAGAGTGATCCAGGCATTATTCTTGACCTGAAGCTGCCTTAACTTGTTTTCTGACTCACCTGGAAATCCTGTGAGTTATATAAATATATGTTTATTTATTTGGCTGTGCTGGGTCTTAGTTACGGCACGTGGGATTAACTTTAATTGCAGGATGCGAAGTCTTAGTTGCAGCATGTGGGATCTATTTCCTTGACCAGGAATTAAACCCCAGGTGCCCTGTCTCGGGAGCTCGGAGTCTCAGCCACTGGACCACCCGCGAAGTCCCTTCTGTGAGCTATTTAATGTTCGCTAAACTTTGCTACAAGGATAGCAGCACAGGTATCACCTGAGAGATTATCAGAAATGCAGACTCTCAGGCCCCACCGCAGACCTACTGAATCTAAGTGTGCATTTTAACAAGATCCCCAGTGGCCTGAATTTGCATTAAAGTTATGAAACTAACAAATTTCTCAATTCCTCCATTAAAGGTTTCCATGATTTGTGATTAAGAATCTGCTGATGGGGGTGCACAGTATTGGTGCCCCCTGTGTCTTTATGTGTATATTGAGAAGATTAGATAGATGACTTCTAAGGCTCTTTCCATCATGACCTTCTGGAGTCTTTGAATTTTAAAAGCCTCTCCCCAAGGGGCTCACTCACTTTCAGCCCTGCCAATCCCTTTTCTACCTAAATCTCAATCTTGTTGCTTCCCAAAAAGTACAGCTATTTATCTTGACTTGTGTACAGTGCAAGCAGGCATCCTTGCAGCAGGCACCACAGTCGTGGTTCAGTCTTGTTTCTCCTGTTTGCTCACTTGGATCTAAGTGCTTCATTTGGATCTAAGGCGACAAGTGCTTAGAATTGACAGAAAAAGCATGATCCATAAAAGGAAAAAATGATAACTTGAATTTACATAAAATTTAAAACCTTTGATCCTTGGAAGACTCTGAAGGGAAGATAAAAAGACAAGCTACAGGTATTTGCAAACCACATATTCAACAAGACTAGTAGTATTTATAATAGAATATATAAAGAACCCTCAAAGCTCAACAGTTAAAAGAAAAAAAAAATACAATTCAGTTAAAAAATGGGCAAAAGTCATGAACAAACATTTCATTCATATACAAAGGGCAAATAAACACATGAAAAGGTGTTCAACATCACTAGCCACTAGGGAAGTACAAATGAAAACCAAAATAAAACATCACTGCACACCTATCAGAATGGGTAAAATAAAAATCAGGGACAACACCACTGGTGAGGGTGTGGAGAAAAGGGGACCCTTGTGCACTGCTGCTTGCAGGCTAAGTCGCTTCCGTAGGGTCCAACTCTGCAACGCTACGGACTGTAGCCCTCCAGGCTCCTGTGTCCATGGGATTCTCCAGGCCAGAATCCCAGAGTGGGTTGCCATTTCCTTCCCCAGGGAGTCTTCCCAACCCAGAGATCAAACCTGTGTTTCCTAAATCTCCTGCATCGGCAAGCACTAGCGGCACCAGGTGCAGTTAGCAGAATGTGAATTGCTGTAGCCATCGTGGAATGCAGTGAGCTGCTGCTGCTGCTGCTGCTAAGTCACTGCAGTCGTGTCCGACTCTGTGCTACCCCGCAGACAGCAGCCCACCAGCCTACCCCGTCCCTGGGATTCTCCAGGCAAGAACACTGGAGTGGGCTGCCATTTCCTTCTCCAATGCATGAAAGTGAAAAGTGAAAGTGAAGTCACTCAGTCGTGTCTGACCCTCAGCGACCCCATGGACTGCAGCCTTCCAAGCTCTTCTGTCTATGGGATTTGCCAGGCAAGAGTACTGGAGTGAGGTGCCATTGCCTTCTCCGATTATTTCTTACAACTGCATGTAAACCTATAATTATCTTAAAATGTTTCTTGAAAGTATCCAATTTAAAAAATAATATATGATCATAACACTTACAGGGAACCACAGTGACCCGACCTTTGTTTATGTCTCCAACTCGTATCCTGAACCTTCCGACTTGCCCTTCCTGCTGCACAGAAATGCTTGTGTTCCCTGCCCTCCCCTGCTGACTCTACTGCTTCACACTTCACCCCTGCAGCTGAGGCCCCACCTGCTTCTGGAACTTTCCTCCATACCTCCCATGCTTCTGGTGGAATCACAGATGCGTTTCAGATCCTGATTTCTTAAAGACACCTCCTCCATCACCCAAGGCTTAGAATTATTATCTTAGGGCTGGCCTGAGGCATGTGTGTGTAAATAAATCTGGGGGTTCCTTCAATAGTTTAACAATATCTGTTTCCTGTGTTTTAGGTGGATGCACTCTGGGTGTTCGGGGTTTGTTTAAGACTTTTTAAAAGCTATTTTACTTGGTTATCTCTTTATTGGGCTGTGCCAGGCCTTCGTTGTGGCCTGCAGGGTGTTTTCGTTGCAGTATGTGGGATCTAGTTCCCTGACCAGGGATGGAGCTCAGGTCCCCTGCACTGGGAGCGTGGAGCCTTGGTCACTAGACCAGCAGGGAGGTCCCCACTCTGGGTGTTTTTAATTTTCCTTCTAGTGCGCCATGTGCTTCCACCTAAGTGAGACCGCAGTGCATTCCGTCAGCTGTGGACATCTGAGTTTCTGGTACCAAGTTTTCAACGTATTCACTGAGATCTTCATGGTAGATATAGATAGATAGCTCAGAGGCCTGCCACCCCCCCCACACACTGGCCTGTCCTTTCCTATGGCTTTGCCAGCTCTGGTGTTTTGGGGAAGGTCAGGAGACAACTTCCAGCAGGCACAGTTGCCCCAAACGTTGAATTCCCCGAGTGATACACCTGCCTGTGTCAGGCGTGACTTCCTCCTGGCCTTTCTTGACCCTGTCTCCACCTGTGCTATCTCTCGAAGCACAGGGTGTCCTACTCGGTTTTAAAGTTCTCATGAGTGTCTAGACTTTGTCATAAGATTCAAGTCCACGGACTTCCCTGGTAGTCCTGTGGTTAAGAATCTGCCATCCAATATGCGGGATGCAGGTTCAATCCCTGGTCAGAGAAATAAGATCCCACGTGCTGAGGAGGCAGCTAAGCCCATGCATCACAGCAAAAGAGCCCATATGCCCAATGAAGACCCAATGCAGCCAAAAATAAATATTGAAAAAAATCCAAGTCCTATTCTTCATCTTCTCCATGACTTGACACACTCTATGCTATGCTAAGTCACTTCAGTCGTGTCCGACTCTGTGCGACCCCATAGACAGCAGCCCACCAGGCTCCTCCGTCCCTGGGATTCTCCAGGCAAGAACACTGGAGTGGGTTGCCATTTCCTTCTCCAGTGCATGAAAGTGAAAAGTGAAAAGTGAAAGTGAAGTCACTCAGTCATATCTGACTCTTAGCGACCCCATGGACTGCAGCCTACCAGGCTCCTCCGTCCATGGGATTTTCCAAGCAAGAGTACTGGAGTGGGGTGCCATTTAGTCTTTAAAGATGAAGAGGCAGTTTTGGGGAGTCTCTGTCATTTAAAAATCACTCTCTGCTCTGTGTTCCAGCCTCTTGATGCTATTCACTTGCTGCAGAAAAGACTTTCCATTGCGTCCCTGCTGGACACACAGGATTTTAGTACAAGGGCTCACCCTTCACTCTTCCCCTTCTTACTGATTTCAAAACTTTATTCACTCCAACCACTGAAATTTACATCTCTTCCACAACATTCAAGGGCAACAAAGCCTCTGTGACAGTCAGCCCTTGATATCATGGATCTGAAGATTCAACTAACTGAGAATAACAAACATTCAGAAAAAACATATTCCAGAAAGTTTCTAAAGCAACACTTGGACTTGCCACATGCTAGCAACTATTTACATTCTATTTATAAGTATTTTCATAGCTTTTACATTGAACTTGAAACTATTTACATAGCATTTATGTTGTAAATGCTCCCTGCTGGCTCAGACCATAAAGCATCTGTCTACAATGTGGGAGACCTGTGTTCGATCCCTGGGTTGGGAAAATTCCCTGGAGAAGGAAATGGCAACCCACTGCAGTACTCTTCCCTATAAAATCCCATGGACAGAGGAGCCTGGTGCAGGCTACTGTCCATGGGGTTGCAAAGAGTCGGACACGACTGAGCAACTTCACTATGTTGTATTAGATAGTATAAGTAATCTAGAGATGATTTAAGTACATGGGAGAATGAGCAGTAGGTTATATGTAAATATTATGCCATTTTATCAATATATAAAGGACTTGAGCATCCCCAGATACTGGTATCTCTAGAGGGCCCTGGAAACAATCCCCCCACCCCTACCGCCTCAACTCAGACACTGAGAGACAACTGCACTTTCTTTTCTTTTGAAAGTGAAGTCGCTCAGTCGTGTCAGACTCTTTGCAACCCCATGGACTGTAGCCTACCAGGCTCCTCTGTCCATGGGATTTTCCAGGCAAGAGTACTGGAGTGGGTTGCCATTTCCTTCTCCAGCGGATCTTTCTGACCCAGGGATTGAACCTGGGTCTCCCGCACTGTAGGCAGATGCTTTACCATCTGAGTCACCAGGGAAGTCTCTTTTCTTTTAACTCAAGTTTAATCTGGCTTTCAGCCCCCACTTAGTAGGACAGTGAGATGCCCAACATAACTCATGTTTGGGGATACCCTCTCTTTTCCAGGGTTATGCAAGAACCCAGAGGGATTTACACAGTCCTAAAAACTTGAGGAAACATCTCTGGACTTGAGGTCATCACAGCCACCACTGAGATTTTCATGGTCCATGTTATCCATCTAAAATGGGGGAGGTCACCTCCTCCTGCCTGGCTTGGGCACAGCATTTGCTCCCTGCTGCTCCCCAGAGTCACATATACTAAGGCCGCCTCTGATATCTGTGTGCCTTTCCTCGGGACTGCTGGCCTGAAAGTGAGGTGTCATCCTCACCTTGCGTGCACTCACCACCACTGGCTTCCCCTCCATCCCCTGAAGTCACCCACACCCAGACTCCAGCGTCTACTTGTCCCCCTCCTGGAGAGCCAAGCTTAACCTCTTCCATGTGGCTCTGTCTGTCTGGTTCTGGGTCACTGGAGGTGTTCTGCTCCTCACCCTAGTACTCACCTTTGTGGGGAGGCCAAGAGCATCTCCTACAAAGCCCCTGAGACTCTGCCCAAGGGCTTCTCAAGGTACAGGAGAGTGGGGTGCAGGAGAGTGGGGTGCAGGAGAGTGGGGAGTCCAGGATGCAGGCCAGAAGTGCCCAGATGCTAATGCCCTGGGAGCAACTTCAACCAATGACGAATAGCCCTTGGCGGATAAAAGTCCACAAGCCCCTGACGAAACAGTGCTGTATCTCCCACGATCTCCCAGGTGTCTGGGGGTAGGAGTGATTTCCCTCCAGCTCCTGCTTCACTCCCCAACCTGTGACTCTGGGGATTGCCTTCCAGACTCCCAAATCCTTGTTCTTGGGACCTGCTTCTGGGGACCCTGACTGAAGACTCCTGGAAGTTTCTGTTCTGGGCTCTGAAACCCCAAAACACTGACATCTCCAGAGATAAGAAGCCCAGGCCCTGTCTGCCCTTATCTGTTCAGAGAGGTCAGATAAGGGAGAAAAATGACCTTCTCCTTCTTCAGAGGGTCTCCTGCTGCAGAAAGGATATAAGAAATGAACAACCAATCCATTTTCCTGCCGTAGAACACTCACTCACTAAACGTCCAGCCTGACCCCCCGCCACCACGGGGGGATAAAGAAGAAAAGTGAGGCAATGCAGATGACCCAGGCCTCAGAAGAGCATTGGCATGTGTGGGGTGGGAATGGATACTAGGGGAGCACTTTGTCTGCTATGTGTCTTCACTCACCGCCCCTGGTATTTATTGGGACTCACAGGAATGCCATGATGTGCTCAAGCTGAAGGTCCCCCGTCCCACCTTGGGAGGATCAGGCCTTGGCCAGCAGAGCCTACTGTGCCAATACAGGGTCTCTGGGCCGCTAGGAGGGGACACTGACCACAGCGGGACTTAATTTGACAGGACCAAAGCTGGCTTCTCTGCCTTGGCTGAGTTTGTTTGTTTTATTGTTCATTGTTTCATTTGGCTGCACTGGATCTTAGTTGCTGCAGGCCGGATCTTTGGTCTTCCTTGTGGCATGCAGAATCTTCAGCTGCGGCATGTGAACTCTTAGTTGCAGCTTGTGGGATCTAGTTCCCTGATTGGGGATCAAACTTGGGCCCCCTGCACTGGAAGCGCAGAGTCTTAGCCACTAGACCACCACTGAAGTCCATTGACTTAGCTTTATAAAGCCACATACTCTAGCCCCACTTAGCCCTTCTAAGGAAGGTGTGGTTCAGAGAAGATGAAAATGACCACTCACAGGACAAGTCAATAACAGTGCAGGGAACACCTGATTCACTGCTGTGACCCAGGAGTTACATGGGTCACACACAGCAGAACTGGTAGACACCATTCTGTAATCCCTGGTGGCTCAGACGATAAAGAATCTGCCTGCAATGTGGGAGACCTGGGTTCGATCCCTGGGTTGGGAAGATCCCCTGGAGGAAGAAATGGCAACCCATTCCAGTATTCTTGCCTGGAGAATTCCACGAACAGAGGAGCCTGGTGGGCTACAGTCCATGATGGGTCGCAAAGAGTCAGACATGATTGAATGACTTTCACTTTCACTTTCATTCTATAATCAGGTCAGCAAGGGTCAAAGTCACTGAGTTTGGGGACTCAGAGTCTTCTCGGTGCCACTGTTGGTGGCTGTCCCCTTATCCCGGCCTCCCTGCCTGTTTCTTGTATAAGGGAGCCTGGCGGGGCTGGAAGTCTCTGCTGAGACAAAGTATAGGCTGTGTTTGGTTGAGCAACTTCTCAAAGACACAGTCTGTGTGGACTGTGCCTTCCCTGGCTTTCCCCTTCTAAGGACCAAGAGCTTGCAAATACTGCAATGTGAACCATGCATTAAAATTTTATACACTAATATATATTTTACTGAACTTTTTAATAACCCAGGGAGAAATGCTTTTAAATAATTCAATATGGTGTTGGCCCCCAGCTGAACTATGCTACAAGTAACCGTGTATAAAATATGACACTCATATTGCATACCTTAATAGAATAAATGTTTATCTTGATAATAAGCCATTTGAATTAGAGTAATGTGGGAGTTACGGTTGCCATGGCAGGGTCTTGTTAAGGTTTTACACGAGACGTCAACGGCAACGGCAACATAAATGCATGTGTTCACCTTTTGCTGTTTATAAATGAACCAAGTGGACAGTGAATGGCTTATTCATCAATAAAAGTTTTAAATGCCATTTATGAAGCAATTGAATGACTGAAGAAGTGTGTCGCCAATGATGTATGTTCTTTCTCGGAGCCAGCTTCAGGATTTTACAGAAAGTGCAGTGTGAGGATGGAGAGTCCCCTCCCCACCCAACAGGAAGGCCATTGTCAGAAGAAGGTGACTTGGCACACAGTAGGCGCTCAGGAAATTCTCATCAGACGACTCTTTAAACAACTGCCTTAAGAAGAAGCATTTAAGAATCTGAGTGGTTTCCAAACCTGGCGACATATCAGAACCACCTGGACTTTGCATTAGAAATTCAGATTTCTAAGCCCCACCTAGACACCGAGTCAGACTCTCCAGATCTGTAGCCCAGAAATCCCATCCCAAGACCATGGTAAATTTGCCTTTCATTACATTTCTGTAAGATTTTTAGGCAGAAGATCTTAGAGTTGGAAGAAGCCCTGGAGATGACCTAATCCAACCCTTAAAATCACAGAGCAAGTTTGTGGGAAAGCTGGGACCCAAATCCAGTCTTCTGGCTCCTATGCCAAAGTTCTGAAATTCTTTCCAGTAAGACTGGGCCTCCTAACTGGGGCATGTGTCCACGGGTTGAATTAGAGCTCTGTGGGTTACAAGTGAAAGAAACCTAATGCAAGCCAGTATAACCCCCAGATTATACAGCTTCAGGTATAGCTAGATCCAGGGACTTACACGGCCCACTGGGACTTTTCCTCTTTCTATGTTTGAATTCTGCTATGCTTTGAATTGATTCATTCCCTAGTTTTTCTCTACTAGGCCCCGAAGTTTCCAGGCTGTTTCCCAGCGGTTTAGCCATTCTAGCAAGAATAAGCCTTCTCATCCTGAGACAGGAGATAGATGGGTCCCATGCTAAACAATTTCAGAATTATTATGGACAGAAACTCCATAATTGCAGAAACTCCATAAAAGCAGGATGATGGAGATTGGGTCCTGCTCAGATGAGACAAAAGACCACATATTCCTTATTCTCAAAGTCAAGGAGACTTCCTCAACTACATATGCAGAGAAAGACTTCTTAGGGGCCAAAAAGGGAGGGGGCATCACCTCACAGTAAGTCAACTACCCCTAAGCCTCTTTGCTAGAATTCATCTTGGCAAAGAAATACACACACACACACACACGGTGGGAGGATCTTGAGATAAACTGAACATGGACTCAGAACCAGGCAAATCAAAATGACTGGCTAAAGGGGATCCAGAAGAAATGCCCCATTAAAGTGATTCAAGCTACCATGAGGGTGCGATTCTCTGAATCTGCCAGTGTCTAATCACATGTACTCTACTTTTTCCTCCTAATAAACACATTACTTGTTTCTCTACTTTCTGTCTTTGTCAGAATTCTTTTCTGCAAACCCAAGAAGCCAGGGCCTTATCACTGACCGCTGGTCTAGTGGCTAGGATTCGGGGCTCTCACTGCATCAACCCAACCTCAGTCTCTGGCCAGGTAGTGACATCACGCTTTAAGCCGCTGCAGGCCAAGGCCACTGGACATCCATCCCAGTAGTGGGAGCAGAAGTCCTAAGACTGATGCAGACTGGTTCAGCATGGGTCACGTGTTCACTCCTGAGTAACCACTGGGCTCAGAGGAAGGAAATTTGATTCAGGAGGTCTTGTCCCCAGGACAGAAGGCAGCGTCTGACTGTGGACAGAGAATGGGGAAGGATGGTTCTCTCAGAGAGAAACTGAGTCATCAGTACCAGAAAGGGAGGAAGACAGAAAAATAGCAGAATGACTGTCTCCACACGGAGACTGTGCTGGCAGCATGTGGAGTCATAGGGAAACTCGGACCTCTTTCTGCAGCTTCTGTTTTACTCACAGAAGGAAGTTTAACGCACAATGTTACGTTACAACAAGCCCAGAAGCAGACTGCAAAATTCTCATGAATTTTTAAGATGTAACAGGTAGCGTAAAATAGCCCTGGAGCTGGTAGCAGGCGGCACAGGCTCACCCCAGACTCCCAGGAGCCCCAGGCAGGGCTCAGTGGATCCGCTCACTGGTGGAGTCTGGGTGGGGCAGGGGAGGCTGAACTACAGGGTCTGGTCCTGATATGTGACTTTGAATTATTCATTATTTGTTTTCATGATAAATCTAGTATCTCCCTATCCTGGTTATAACCACTCCATGGCAGTGCCTGTTCCTTCTCTCTCCTTGGCTGTGGGGAATAGATCTCCCTTTGGGTAAAAGAATTTCAGAGGGACTTCCCTGGTTGTCCAGTGGTTAACAATCTACCTTCCAGTGCAGGGGGACACAGGTTCGACCCCTGATTAGGGAACTAAGATCCTACATGCCGCGGTGCAACTAAGACCCAACACAGCCAAATAAATAAATAATTTTTTAAAAAATTCCAGAAACCACTCCCACCTCTAGCCTCAGATACTTTGCCTTTGAGTCCCACAAAGGCAGAATGGGGTGCCCCAAGCCTGAGCTGAGGAGAGCTAGAGGTTGAAGGTGTAACCCTGGCCCCACCGGGCACGATGTGCAGTGCAGCTGTGCAATGAGGCTCCTGGTTTCCCTTGCTCTTACTTTGGAATCTGAGCTGGAGAACTTGGATGTGATGCCATCTACTCAAGCCACGAGGTGCCAGACCCTGTTCTTGGACACTGAGCTATTAAAGATGAATACAACAGCATCTTTGTTCTCAAGCTGACCCGCTTCAAACTCCCACTAGTTTGAGAGCTGTCTTTTTTTTTTTTTCCAGAAAGCTGGGCAGGTTCTTCAGGGTCAGGATCTCCATGAACAGTTGTGCAGGTTGAGCACCGCACCAAAGGCCCCAACTGAAAGGCGGTGGGACTGACGTCTAGTCAATACTCCTCTTGCTTATTTATGAATCCTGATCCAGGCTGTGGCTGCCTGGAGGAAAAGGCACAAAACCACCCCACAGGCTAGCAACAGCCCTCAGGGGTCCATGTTCCCAAGACCTGAGTCAGAGCTGAGGAGGAAGCTGGACAGCAGAACCATGGGGAGCCTTGAAATGCTAGCCAAAAAACCAGGATCTCCAAACCCAGCAGCAGGGAGAGGAGAGAGCAATTTTGTGTCAGTGAAAAAGGCTGAAGCCTTAGTCAGAAGCCAGAAAGAGCCTGGAAACCAAGACACATGAAGTCAAAGGAGGTGGGTGAGGGGGCAGGGCGTGGGGCAATCTACCCAGGATGGGCAGGGAAACTGCCCATTGGCTCTCTGCCCAATCCTGGGCCCTCTCCTGCCCTGCTCAGTGCTTCAAGGACTGCCTTCCCAGCCCCTCCTACCCTCTGGTTGCTGGGCAGTGCTCTGCACAAACTCCAGCCCTGGCCGCATGCCCTTCCCTTCATCTCCACCAGCCCCACTGTTTCAGAACTCAATCCAGGGGGCACCTGGCCGAGGGCAGCGTTTTTAGCTCACAGAAGGTAGGACATCTCTCCCCTGGTCCCCACAGTCCCCCGTGCTTCCCTATAGCAACAGACAGGCAGTGTTGTTGTAAATTGTAAACGGACGGATCTGTCAGCCCCCTCCCCACCACCCAGCAGGGGAGAGAGGCCCAGTTTCTTTGAGGAGAGTCTGAATGGCAAGATTTCTCAGCAAAGCTGTCTGTCAATAAATTTTAGATTTCAGAAACTGCCATGGAACGCAGAATTGTCACAGTCCCCACCTCAAACATTTTAATCAAACAAAAACTCCATTTACTGCTTTGGAGTTTTTACCACATGCACCATCAAGAAGCACAGAGGAACGGGTAAGGAAAGA
This sequence comes from Bison bison bison, assembly GCF_000754665.1. Taxonomy (NCBI): domain Eukaryota; kingdom Metazoa; phylum Chordata; class Mammalia; order Artiodactyla; family Bovidae; genus Bison; species Bison bison. The sequence continues at coordinate 9,780,378 of NW_011494956.1, read as the reverse complement.
TGCCAGCCACCCTCCCGGGTTCCTAATGGGGCCACTCTGAATTCTTCCAGCTGCTCTGCTGGTGGTTCACTCTGTATCTCAAGACAGTATGACTTTAACATGCTTTCTAGAATGATCAATTTTAGGTATGGTCTATTAATCAGCTTCCTGATTAATCTGAGTTCAGATACTCATATGCATTCCTTGTTTGGATGACTATAAAAGTATAAATACTACCTTTATATTTCTACTTCTAAACCCATCATCCTTCCCCACTGCCTTTTGACTTTCCCTTGGTGAGATGAAAAATATTAATTTCCCTCTCTATTCCTTCCTCCCAGCCCTGCTAAGCTTTACTTTATTTTTTCAAGATTGATGTTCTGTTCCATAACTATAAATAAGGTTTCTGTTCTTTGTTTACAGGCCAAGTCTAAAAATTGAAAATAGAGGGGCAGTTTTTGCATGACTAGGATTAGGCCAATACTGATGGCGGTTCAGCCAGTCACTGTACCAACATCCACGAACACGTTGTCTTTCCTGTAAGCCTTCTGTTTGTCCTGGCATTTCTGCTTGCCTTTCTTTTCTTTGTACTATCTGTCTATTTCATAGCCTCACTTTTATTTCCAAACTTTCATTCATAACAGATACCCTAATCAGCAGAGAATTATGCTGAAAAGATTTAATCACTAACCAACCCAATTTAATTCAATATATGGGGATGATTGATAGCAGATAGTGACCAGAATGGACAAAGCACTAGTCCCCAAAGCCAGGGGCAGATGGTAGAAGCCCCTCTGTTGTGCCAGGTATTAACTCCTGGCATCTGGATCTGCATCATGGTAAGGTCCAGCTGCCAGGAAGAGGCTGGGCAGGGAAGAAGGGTGGCTCACGTTAGCTGCTATTTAACAACCAATTCAGAAGTACTTAAACTGGCACATCCTGGCTAACATCAGGCCTGCCAACGAGACATTTTCCCCTAAGTCCTCCAGCCATCAGCTCCATCTGCACTGGCTACTTCTGACATCCCCTGCCCAGCTGTGCTACAAGGGATCCCCTGTGACCCAAATCCCACGTCTCCTTTCTTGGTTGACCCCCATGTTTTGCTAAATATAAAGCCCAGTGTTGTCATATGATATTCAATTCAGGGGATTATATTAAACATATTTAACCATCAACTAATTCAGAAATTTTGGTTACTTAGTATCTTGTTACAAAGTCACACAAAGATTTTGCTGTTTGAAAATCTTGCTTATACAAATCGACATCAGTGACACCACAGTTGAAGAATTACTGTATTTTCAATAGCTTGAAAACCAGCAAACAAGCGAGAGGTTCTCGAGACTTCCCTGGAAGTCCAGTGATTAAAATTCCCTACTTCCACTGCAGGGGGCGCAGGTTCGATCCCTGATCAGGGAACTAACCAGGGATCTGCGTGCTGTGTGGCATGGCCAAAAAAGAGAGAGAGAGAGAAAGAGGTTCTCAGCAGTCCAACCATAGGTGGAAACTCTCATCCTTCTCTCAGGATCCCTCACCTACCAGGAGTGAGGCAGGACTATCCAGTACGTCAGCAACACCATTTTCAATCTGGGTATCAAATACCAGGAGATGATTAACTATGTTCTTGCTATTGAACTAAGAACTAAAGTGCAAACGGAAGTTCTAAAATGGTCTTTCTGCATTCCAGTGGATTGTCTTACACCATCCCTGAGTGCCCAGCTCCTACTTTAGGCGCCAGAGCTTTATTAACAAGCGTTTACTGAATGTCTTACATGGTCCAATTTCCCATTCTTTGGGAACTCGCTGTTTGGAAGAGAATATAGGCCAGAGAACAGACCATTATAACACAGTGATCAGTGATGTGACAAAGGGAACACAAATGACTGTGGGAGCACTACAGAGGAACTTCACCCAAAAAAGGAAAGCACAAACCGTTGTTTAGATGGAGGTACAGATAAGTGGTCGGATGGGTAGGTGGGTGAATGGATGAATTGATAGGTAGGTAGGTTGATAGTAGGCAAATAGGTGGATGGATGGAGGAGTGAGTACATGAGTGGGTTAATTGGTGGGCGGGTCTATGAAGGCACATATGGGTGAGGTGACATCACAGAGTTGAGTGGGGATGAAAATGCAGTCCTGATTCTTCTGTAAACACCTGAAAGTCGAGGCAGCACCCTCAGCCTAGTCATCTCTGTATCCCAGGGCCCAGCACAGGCCTGATACATGATAAGTATTCAAGAAATATTTGGCAAGTAAGTGACTCCATTAGAATTAATGATCACCAGCCAGTTCCAAGAGTTCAGCCAAATCTCACCCCCTTTTTGGCCTCAGTTTCTTGTGTAAATTAGATATGAAGAGACCTGCCACAGGAATTTCTAGTGTTATTGGTGCTAGAGAAGGGAGAATGGGCTTGGGGACCTGTTTTAGATTCACCACGTGACAGACCTCAGGCCACCAGCATCTCTTACTTCACCCACTTTAAGCCCCCACATCTTTGCCCTCTCTGAAGCACTTCACACACTTTATCTTATTCAACACTGAGACAAGTGTTATTATAATTACGCCTCTTGAACAGATGAGGTGACTGAGGGTAAGAAACGTTGAAGCTGGATCCATTGGTGTTGAAATCCTGGCTCTGCTATGTAAACTTGGGCAAGTCACTTCACCTCTTGGAACCCCTCAAAAATGCAAAGATGAAATGGGATAAAACATTTAAAGTGTTCAGTCTACAGGAGGTAATTAAAAGTGGTTTTCTTTGTTGGCCATGCCAGGAAGGTGCAGAAATGAGATTCCGCTCTTTTTACCAACCATGCTGATAACTTGAAGTCAACAAGAAAGATTAAAGTTCTGCTTAGGCTATGGTGCTTCAATTATATGTGAGGAAGATTTCAGTAACACATTTAGAAACTTGTAATGTTTAGAATAACTAAAATAATCAATGAGCTTCTGTACCTACCCCAGCCCTAAGGTAATGGGGTTCACCAGTTGTTTGAAAAGAAGTTTCTCTAGTCTAGTGGCTAAGCCACCTCTTGTGCGACCCTTTTGTGCTGTTTCTTTCCCCCGCTTGCCCCTTGGTGGTGAATGTAGGCACAACAGGTTCGGTATCTCACCAGCGTTGCATTTAAGCCTGCCCCGCTCGCAGCTGCTGCCAGATGCCGTCTAGCGGCTACTCTTAACACTGCAGCTCAGGAAAGGTGGTGTGCTACGGAAAGGATTGAATGTCCCTTGCCTGAACCTCACTTCCGGATTTGGTCCCTCACTGGCTGTGGGACCTTGGGCATATCGTTTAACTTTCCCGAACGTTCGTTTCCGCATCAACAGAATGGGTACTACACCTACCTCAGAGAGTTTTCCTGATGAATAAGATAACTGAGGCACAACTCCTAATAAAAGGTAGATGTGCCATAAAATTTAGCTTTTTTAATAAAATGAAAAAGTTAAATAGCGTGATTGAATTATCACAAACTCGCTTACTGATTTCTTGGCAGAATGATGGGCCACGGGGCAGGGCAGTTTTGAGAACAGGGGAAGGAAGGAAAAGGAGATTGTTAGGAAAACCCAGGGCTTCGAGCACAGGTGGGGAATGTAGGTGCAGACTGGGGAAGACATTCAAGATCCAGCCAGTGACCTTGAGACGTGACCTCTACTTGTGTTTTTAGGACACAGGCATATGAAAATCACAAGACACAGCAGAATCCAAGACATGAATGGCAGCAAGTGTTCCAAGAAGGAATATGGGCCAGGCCAATCATGGAGGGCTCCCTGGAGATGGGGATATTTAAGCTGGGATGGGATTTGGAGAATAAAGAAGGGCTCTGGGGTATTCCAAATCAGGGAGGGGAGGAAGGATGAAATAGAATAAAGGGTCCAGCATCTTTGTGAAGGAGACGAACAAGAGAGAAGGCAGGAGCAGGAAGTCAAATCAGACCACCTTGGGGCCAGGAGCTTCACCTGGGCCCTCTGGATGGGGAGAAGCCAGTGCAAATGTTCAAACAGGAGCTGGCATTTGCAGACACTGTGCCCAGCTGCTTAACCTGGCATCTCTGTATAGGATGGATGGAAAGAAGAAAGACTAGATTTGGTCAAACGCACAAAGAATTCAAAGTTACAATCCCTGAACCTGGTGTTAGGGAGGAAAAACAAAGGGACACAGCTGTCTCCTGGCACTTCCACTTTACAGCAGGCTCTGCTGGGCCTACTGCTGAGTGTAATTCTTTCATACTTGGCCAGACCCCTGTGCAAGCCTGCAGCTGCCTCATCAGGGGCAGGCAAGCAGCAACGCTTCTCTGCCGCACTGCGGCAGCAGCTGCTATCACCTTGAGGCAGTGGGACCTGATTCAGGGCCAGTCCTAGACCAGCTGAGCATCAGGGTCATCTGGGAGACCTGGGGCCCGCGTGGAAACACAGACTCCCAGCTCCAGCTCCAAGCAACTGAACCAGAATCTCTGGGGTTTGGCCCTAGACTCAGAATTCTGTCTCTTTTTTTTTGGCCCAGTCATGTGGCATGTGGGATTTTAGTTCCCAACCAGGGATTGAACCCATGCCCCTTGCATTGGAAGCATGAGTCTTAACCACTAGACTGCCAGGAAAGTCCCTGGACTTAGAATTCTCTTTAAGTATCCTAAAATGCAAAGTTGGTGTTATTTTTTCAAAGTTTACTTATTTTTGGCTGTGCTGGGTCTTTGTTGCTGCATGGGCTACTCTCTAGTTGCCGTGTGAGGGCTTCTCATTATGGTGGTTTCTCTTGTCAATCACAGGTTCTAGGGCATGAGGGCTTCAGCAGTTGTGGTTTCCAGGTTCTAGGGCACAGGCTCAGTAGTTGTGGCACTCAAACTTAGTTACTCTGTGGTATGTGAGATCTTCCCAGATCAGGGATCGAACCCATATCTTCTTCATTGGCAGGCAGATTCTTTACCACTGAGCCATGACAGAAGCCCCTAGACTCAGAATCCTAAATATCTCTGCAGGTGATGGACATCCTTATCCAGGCTCAGGATACTTGGTGAGCAGGGAACAAGCAGCGATTTGGAGTCAGACAGACTCAGGTCAGTCCCAGGCCCATTCCTTTCAGCTGTGCTGCTCTGGTTGCTCTGAGCAAGTCATTTCACCACTCTAAGTGCCAGTGTCCCACCCACAAAATTGGCATGAAAGACTCTCCCAGAGGATGGTGGAGGTTGTCAGCAGGGAGTCAGGCACACAGCAGGTAGTTAGTAGATGACAGATTAAACCTGGGCATGCCCAGGGGCCCTGACTGTCCTTACTTACTCTCCATACATACAGCCTGTATGTATGACTGTATGCATGTATGTATGACTGTATGTATGTATGACTGAATTGATAATTCAGTCTCCCCAAGAAGAAGTGGCTGGAAATGACTTTGGGGGAAAAGAGGGAAGTCCCCAGGAAGGGCCTGATGCAGCAGATCTCAAAAGCAAATGTTGAGATTTGGCCTGGCTTTTCCACTGGGTGTGACACCATCCCATCTGGCTGGACCTGGAAGAAACGGTGGGGCAGCCAGGGCTTGTCCCTAGGGCCTCACGTCCCTTCAGGGGCTCCTCTTCCCTTTGCTCAAGCAGACTCCCAGGCTCTCTCACCAATGCAAGTGTGTGCATTCATTCTTTTTTGGTTTTGTTTAAATGAGGTTCAGTTATCACTGCTGACACACTTCATTAACATGAAATTCTTCACCATACATACTAATCGCAGTAAAGTTCCCCTCTCCCTTCCGTGGGGGTGGGGAGAGCGAGAACTACTCTAGAAGATGATTTTCACTGAAATCTAACCAGGCTTTGTTAAAGGGACTGTGACAAGATTATAAATGATATGAAAATAACATTTTAACATTTGGCCATCAACTTAAGGAAATGGCTTGCTTATATAAATTTTTGTTTCGTTTGTGGCTGTGCTGGATCTTCATTGCTGTGCGTGGACTTTCTCTAGCTATGAAGACTGGGGGCCACTCATCCTTGCTTCTCATGGCCGTGGCTTCTCTTGTTGCGGAGCACAGGCTGTAGGCCCACAGTCTTCAGTAGATGTGGTGCATGGGCTTAGTTGCTCTGTGGCGTGTGGGATCTTCCCAGACCCCAGGGCTCAGGGGCTCAAGCTCGTGTCCCCTTTGCTAGAAGGCAGATTCTTAGCCACAAGACCACCAGGAAAGTCCCAATTTTTGTAATTTTTCAATAATTCTACCGTCACATTTCCCAGGCACCTTCACCTCTCCATCTCTCCTTTCACCTCAGGCTTAGCTCCCAGGATCACTGCCTGTATTCAGAAGTTTCCCAGCAACCCAGGACCCCAAGGGCTATGGGTGGTTGTGGAGTGACAGTTTATGGTGGCCTGAACCAGGGGCTAGAGGCAGTGTACATCCTGAGATACAGTGAGGATCTGACCACTGGCTGGGTGTAAGAAGACAGGAGGGAATTGAACATGATCAACCCTAAATATTCATTGGAAGGACTGATGCTGAAGCTGAAGCTCTAATACTTTGGCCACCTGATACGAAGAACTGACTCGTTAGAAAAGACCCTGATGCTGGGAAAGATTGAAGGCAGGAGGAGAAGGGGATGGCAGAGGATGAGATGGTTGAATGGCATCACCAACTCAACAGACATGAGTTTGAGCAGGCTCCTGGAGATACTGAAGGACAGTGAAGGCTGGTGTGCTTCAGTCCACCGGGTCGCAGAGTCAGACATGACTGAACAACAACCACTTCTGGTCTGGACAGGGGAAAGCCAGGAAGGGAATGGGGTGGGAAGGGTGTTAAGACACACAGGAGAAGGACCAAGTTTGGGATGGGAGAAGGTCATTAACCTCTCAATGGGCAAGAGGAGGAGAGATATATCAGGATTCCTGTTGACTCCCAAACTCAACAGATTCAATAGGGACTTAAACACACGCTGCAGTGTTCTGTTCTGTATGTATGTTTCCTTCTCCCATAAGAGAAGTCCAAATGAGCATGCAGGGCAGGTGTTGAGGCACTGGCAAGTTATCCAGGATCCAGACCGCTCCCACTGAGAGAGTCATTTCCTAGGCAGGTTGATAAGAAGTCCAGGGGACCCCAAGGAGAGAGGGGTCTGGAATTCTCAAGGAGGAAGAAAGGACAAACTTTTTTGTCCCTCTACATTCCTTAGGATTATATAACAATAATGTATCCTGCTTGAGAACAGTCTCTGGAAAAAAAAAAAAAAAAACCTTCTGACTAATCCTGTTATCTTAAGGTGTAAATTATGGGAGTAGGTCTAGTGAGGTCTTTACAACCTCCAGACATTCCTTTGATTAACTGTAATAACTAATTGGAGAGTATATAACTCCATAGCTAACACTAGCAAGGGGGTACTCTTCTGCCCCCTTCTGATGCCTATGTCAGAAGCTTTCTCTATCTCCTTTATACTTTAATAAAACTTTATTACACAAAAGCTCTGAATCTGAGCGATCAAGCCTCGTCTCTGGCCCTGGATTGAAATCCTCTCCTCCTGAGGCCAAGAATCCCAGCGTCTTTGCGTGGTTCAACAACAACCTTTCACCATCATTTGCAATCTACCACTCAGAACCTATCCTTGAAGTCAGGTCACGATCCAAGTTGGCAGTGGAGTCAAACATGACATCTCCCTCCAGTCAGTGAAAAGGAGGAAGGGGAAACGATAGACGGGAGGTGACCCCAAATGAAGTCTTCCCACCCCCACCCCCCCAACTGGACCAAGTCATGGAGCCACAACCATAGGCAGGGGAGGCTGGGAAATACCATCTTTTTTTTGTGGACAACAACGTATCCCGGTAATTATCAGTGATCCGTTACCAGGTAAAAAGAGAGTAAATGCAACCCGTAGTCCCCGTTATAATCATCTTCCCCAAGATGCCAGAACTTTCCAAGGAGAGGTGTGGCTTCAGAAATGATGGTAATGACACCAGCGTTGCTCATCGAGAGCACCCAGAGTGGGAAGATGCCTGGAGAGTCCAGTAGAACTACTCTTTCAGGGGCGGGCCGGGAAGAGCTGAGATGCAGGAGGGGTGAGGTCATGAAGCCCTAGGACTCGGGTCTGGAGCGCAGCGGGAGTTTCCGGCTTGGAACTCAGCGGAGAGGGGAGTGGCTGCAGGGTGGCCGCTAGATGTCGCTGCAGAGAGGTCGCCCGCGGTGTGAACCGAGCCGGTTTCGGTAGAGCGGAGACCGCGGAGGGGACCCGCTGGAAAGACTGGTGCTCTGGTGCCTTGACCATGAGCAGAGATGACTTTTCCAGATTTTGGCTGAGGACAAAAGTAGAGAGATAGGGCAACAGCTGGAAATGGATCACGAGATTTAAAGAGGGCTTGGGTTTTTTTTTTTTTCCCTTTCCCTTTCCCAAAGACTGAAAGAGAATTGAGTCTTTAAATCCAGATCCAAAGAAGTCAATGGAGATAGTAGTTGAAACCTAGAGAACGAGGAGAAAAGTAGAGGAGTGAGGAGGCAGAAGAGGTGGGAATTGCAAACTCGGGAGGTTTGATTCTAGGAAAAGGAGGCATCTCTTCCACTGAGGGAGACGGACTGCCGAAGGGGCTGCGACTGGCGGAGGCGGCATGCGAAGCAGGTGTTCCAGGTTAAAGAGTGGTTTCTAAAATCGAAACGGGAACTTCAAGTGGCGGTCCAGCGGTTGGGATTCCGCGCTTCCAATGCCGAGGACGCGGGCTCCATCCCTGATCAGGGAACTAAAATCCCATGTGCCGCACTACAATAAAAATCATATAAATAAGGAAAATAAAAACTGGCTGTAGTTCCTTCCCCACCACCACCCTCCCCCCTCCTACCAGAGGGTCAGAGGCGGGAGGAGTTTCTCTTTTTTCCCTCCTCCTGGCAGAGGCTGGGGCACTGCAGGGACTCACAGGAGGTCCCCCGTTGCTTAGCTGATATATGTGGTCTTTGGCCACGATGTAAAAGGAAGACTGGATGTAGGTGTAGAGTCTGGGGAGGGTTACACTGCTGGGCTGTGAACAAAAGCAAAGCAGAAGGGAAGGGAGGGACTTCCCTGGCGGCCCAGTGGTTAAGACCCTGCACTTCCAATCCAGGGGACACGGGTTCCATCCCTGGTTGGGAAACTAAAGATCCTGCATGCCCTGCGGTGCAGCCAAAACAAACAAATCCAAAAAAACAGAGGGCAAAGAAGAACGGTGCCCTGGAGACATGCTCTAATTGGCAAAGGTGGCTGAGGGAATTTTATGAACAGGAAATTCTAATGCTCCACTTTGGGTCAGACACTACCAACAGTTGATTTACAATGTTGTGTTAGTTTCAGGAGTACAGCAAAGTGATTCAGTTATGAAGTTTTAGTCATTCAGTTGTGTCTGACTCACTGTGACCCCGCAGATTGTAGCCCGCCATGCTCCTCTGTCCACGGAATTCTCCAGGCAAGAATACTGGAGTGGGTAGCCATGCCCTTCTCCAGGAAATCTTCCCAACCGAGGGATCGAACTCACATCTCCTGCATTGCAGGCAGATTCTTTACCATCTGAACCACCAGGGAAGGCCCTGATTCAGTTGTACAGGTACCTATATTCATTCTTTTGACAGACATAGTTAACGGATCATTGCACTCTTCTCTGGTGAACCTTGAAGTGATCTCAACCATTTTCCTGGGAAGTCACCACCAATGGATTAGATCAGAGGTCAAAAGGTATGGTCTGCAGGTAAATGTGACGCTCTGCCTGGTTCTCTAAGTATTATTGGTGCAAAAACACACCTGCTCATTTACTTACTGTCTGTGACTGTTTTCCTGCTTCAAGGGCAGACGTGCATAATTGTGAACAGAGCTGGTATAGTCCAGAAAATCTCAAATATTTACTCTCTACCTCTGAAGAAAAATGTAGCTTGATCAGAGTCTGTGTGAGAGATTAAATACAATTGATCTCCTTGGATTCCAGGAATACTCTGCTCAAGACCAACTGAAGTTTTAAATTTTTCCTATTTTTGCTTTCTTTTTCAACATTGAAAAAGTGTGCCTGGGTGCTAAGTCACTTCAGTTGTGTCTGACTCTTTGCAACCCTACGGACTATAGGCCACCAGGCTTCTCTGTCCCTGGAATCCTCCATGCAGGAATACTGGAGTGGGTTGCCATGCCCTAATCCAGGGGATCTCCCCCACCCAGGGATCAAGCCTACCTCTCTACATCTCCTGAATTGGCAGGCAGGTTCTGTATCAGCTGAGTCACCTGGCAAGCCTGAAAAAGTGTGACAAAATAAATTGTCAAAAGTGCATTGTTTTTCAATGTACAACCAATGAATTTTCACATATGAATATATTCACGTAGCCACCACCCAGATCATGACAAAGTATTGAGTTGACCTAAAAGTTCTGTTGGGTTTTCTCGAAGGAGGTTTTGAAAACCCTGAAGGAACTTTTTAGCTAACTCAATACATGTCCAGCTCCGAGAAGGTTCCTTTGCACCCCTTCATAGTCAGTATTCCCCATCTGGAGATCACCTCCTTGACCAGCTGGTGGTCATAGAGTCTGACTTCTATGACTTGTTATTTTGCCTCTTCTTGGACTTCATGTGGATGGAATGATACAGTATGAGCTTTTGTGTCTCTTTTCATTCATTGTATGTCCATAAGATTCGTCTGTATTGCTGCATGTATCACTACTTTATTCTTCTTTCCTGCTGTGTAATATTTTATTGTATGGATATCCACAGTGTTTTATCCATTGTTCTGTTGATGGACACTTGGGTTTTTGGCTATAATGGAAAAGGTTAGGATGAACATTCTTTTGTGGGATGTATGCATTCATTTCTCTTTATTATAGACCCAGAAATGGAATTTCTGGATCGTGGAGTGTTTATCTTTAGCAAATATTCCCCAAATTGAATCAGTTTATTAAAGAAAGTGAAAGTGTTAGTCACTCAGTTGTGTTCGACTCTTTGTGAGCCCCATGGGCTGTAGCCCACCAGGCCTCTCCATCCATGGAATTCTCAATTTATACTTATGTGCAAAACTGCAGTTAAACAGCATGGAAACCTTAGTTGCTGGAGGGATGGCTCCTACAGAACACTCAGGTGGTATTGAATAAATAAGGGAAATGGCAGAACCAGTGTTTCTGGAGATCACAGCAAGAAGGTGGTCGTGCTCACCTGGTACAAATGTGGATCAGCTGAACGTCATTAATACAGTACAAAATAGACCATACCTCCTTGAGCCACCAGAACCTGAGGAATCCAGATTCCGGCTGGTCTGGGATTCTAGGGCCACTCAGGATGATGCCTTTCAACATTGGCTCACATAACCATACTCACAGGAGCCTGATGTACCCCTCTTCCCCTGGAAGGGGGTATATTCACAGAGTGGGCTTCTGAGTCAGGAAGGTTCTGAAGGAGTCAGTGGGCTTAGAAGGTAACATTTAAATCATTCAGCTGCTTAGGAAGCATGAGCCCTTAACCAGAGAAATCTAAAATAACCTTCCACCCCATGGCTAAGTTTCCTCTCTATGGCAGGTCTGTCCAGGACCCTCTCTCCAGGTCTCCCTTCCTTGGATAATAGCATAGTTTTCTGCCTGAGGCCTTGGTTTTCTCTGCCACTTAGTCTCCCTCTGCTGCTGCTTCTTGAGCTGGGTTCAGTTCAGTTCAGTTCAGTTCAGTTCAGTCGCTCAGTCGTGTTCGACTCTTTGCGACCCCATGAATTGCAGCACGCCAGGCCTCCCTGTCCATCACCAATTCCCGGAGTCCACCCAAACCCATGTCCATTGAATCGGTGATGCCATCCAATCATCTCATCCTCTGTCATCCCTTTCTCCTCCTGCCCTTAATCTTTCCCAGTGTCAGGGTCTTTTCAAATGAGTCAGCTCTTCGCATCAGTGGCCAAAGTACTGGAGTTTCAGCTTCAACATCAGTCCTTCCAATGACTATTCAGGACTGACTTCCTTCCCTGAATTAGCTGTAGTCTCTCTGTGCTACTCTGGAGTGCCCACAAGACATCCTCTGTGGATTTCATTCATCAGATCTTAGGGTTTGGGGACTTGATTTTGTACTTGCCATAAGCTTAGTTTAGGACACACTGAATTTCTGTCCCTTTTGGGACACAGGAGTCCAGCAGGAAAATAGACACACAAGTCAAGGGCTTAGGAAACCTAGTTGGACCAGGATTCAGATTTGGTAAAAGAAGCGGCTGAGATCACTCAGGGTACATAAAGGGGAACAGCTGGAAGTTAACCTTGGGGAACACATCAGAATTTTAGGGCAGAACCAGTAGAGGAACAGAACTTAGAAAGAACCATACACTTAAAAAAATAAGAACATACTCATCAGTCTTGTCAATATGTTATAATTATTCAATGCACTTGAATATTTGCTCAGAAGGCTTTGTGTGTTATTAGTATTGGTACCTAGAAGGGCTTCTCTGTGAATTAGGCATCAGAAGGACTTTGGATCTGATGACCACTCTGAGACCTCTGATGGTCCACTCTGACTACAACCATCTCACAGAGTGATTTGAGGAAATCTCTTGAATTCTGGTCCCCAAGACTAGAGAGCAAAGTTTACTTGGACATGCCCCAGCAAGGCTGAGATGTATGATCACATAAATGAGAGCTTCAGAGCAGTGAGGACTTGCTGCTTGGGGGAAAGTACCCAGCTTTGTGTGAAGAACAAAGATTTACTATGTGAAGACACAAGCCTTGTCTGCCTAATCTCCATATTTCCATTACAACATCTGACTCTGTTCGGTGCTCCTTAAATACTTGTTGGATGGATGGATGAACAGATGAATGGATGGGTGGATAAGTGGATGGATGTTTGAGTGGATGGATGGATTGGGTGGATTAAGGGACAGATGAGGGGATAGATGGAGGGCAGGGGGAGGTTTTAGTCATCTGTTTTCCAATATGGTTAGGTTTCCTGCCTTACTCCTCTCCCATGGTCCAAACAAGCAGGACCCACCAAGAAAACATAGAGTCCCTTTACTTAATATGTTCAACTTCAAGGATGATACAGATTTTGTTTTCAAACCTGAGGTTTATGTTTACTCAACAAAAACATTGCATGTGTGGAACTCAAACCTTACAAAAAATAAGGTTGAGGGATTAATAATAAATGTGAGTATAAAAACTTCTAATACATTTATTAATATACAATCTCTAAAAGAACAATAGAGTACCACTAAAAAAAAAAAACACCCAACATCTTAATGGCATTTGAAACATTTTAGGTTAGCAATAACCTAATATATAATTAATTCACAAGAAATACTTTCAGAATCTAGTTCTCTGACATTTCAAAAAGATTCTTGTACATCTGCTTGCCTTACTGAAATTATTGTGCATGAAAAGCACTGCTTTTCATCCGCTTCATTCCCCATGCAAATATTCACATCTTTCTGACATTATGATCAGGGTCCCCAAGTCATGTCTGGAGTGACACACCATTTTCCTGGTTCCATTCTAATGGGGGTCCTGAGTGTGGAGAGGGGACTCAGGAGTCCAGCCACATGGATCAGCCTTTTGAACTAGAGGGATGCAATTGGGGAAGAATTCCTGTACCTGCCACACCTATTCCACAGGGCTTCTGGGAGAATCCCTGAAGAAAAATAGATGAGAGACTCTTAGTCACTTTCCAGGCCCTATGTAGCTTCTGTGCCGTTTATGTTATGGGTATTAGAAGAGGATCATCCTTCCAGACTGACTTTTACTCTCAGATCAGATGATGTCACTCACCTGCTCAAAGGGCTCGGGCCTGTCTTCTCACATGGCCAATGTGAAAAAGCCCTCCCCACAGCCTGCAGGGCCATCTGTGATCTGACCCCACTAACTCTCTGAGCTCAGCTCTTACAATTACTTCCTGGGCTAACTGGGCTGCTGCTGCTGCTGCTAACTTACTTCAGTTATGTCCGACTTTGTGTGACCCCAGAGACGGCAACCCCCCAGGCTCCCCTGTCCCTGGGATACAACCTGCCAAACTTGATCCCACCCCAGGACCTCTGGACTTGCGATTCCCTCTGCCTGGAATGCTCCTCCTTCTAATATGCCCACTTCTTCAATTCTCTGCTCAAAGCTCCATCCTCACAGACAACCTTACTCTTCAGCCCTATCTAAAATACCATCCACCTCCTCCTCTATTCTCTTGCCTTAATTTCTTTTTCTTCATGGCATTAATTTATTACTATTCTTATTTCTGTCTCCTCCACCAGAAAGGAATGTCCATGAAGGCAGCAGACTGTCTTGTGTCCATGGCACTAAGAACATGCAGAGGTGCTTGTAATAGTCTTCCATTGCTGTGCAACAACTCATCATAAAGCTAGTGACTTAAAACAACACACATTTATTATCTCAGTGTTTGTGTGGGTCAAGAATCCAGGTGTGGCTTAGCTGAGTCTTCCTCGCCTGGATTTCTCATGAGGCTGCAGTTGAGGAGTTGGCCAGGGGTGGAGTCTCATCTGAAGATATGATTGGGGAAGAAGCTACTTCCAAGCTCACATGTTGTTGGTAGGATTCAGTTCCTTGTGGATTGTTGGAATGAGGCCCTCACTTCCTTTCTGGCTATTAGTGAAGTGTGCCCTCAGTTGTCAGAGGGTCTCTCCCTAGTGTAGTTCACTACATGGCATCTTGCTTCATCAAAATCTTCAGTTAACAAGACAGAAGTTATGTTTTTATGTAACATAATCACGGAAGTGTCACCTCCTTTGCCATTTTCTACTGGTTAGAAGCAAGTCACAGGTCATACCCTTATTCGTACAAAGGTGTGAATATCAGGAGGTGGGGATCACTAGGGGATATTTTAGAGTCTATCTGCCATACTACTTGCTTCAGTTCAGTGCAGTCACTCAGTCGTGTCCGACTCTTTGTGATTCCATGAACCGCAGCACGCCAGGCTTCCTGTCCATCACCAACTCCCGGATCTTGCTCAAACTCATGTCCATTGAATTGGTGATGCTATACAACCATCTCATCCTCTGTCATCCCCTTCTCTTCCTATCTTCAATCTTTCCCAGCATCAGGATCTTTTCCAGTGAGTCAGTTGTTTGCATCAGGTGGCCAAAGTATTCATTTGTTCATTTATTCATTTGTTGAAGCGTTTCAGCTTCAACATCAGTCCTTCCAATGAATATTCAGGACTGATTACCTTTAGAATTGACTGATTTGATCTCCTTGCTATCCAAGGGACTTGCAAGAGTCTTCTCCAACACCACAGTTCAAGAGCATCAATTCTTTGGCACTCAGCCTTCCTTATGATCCAACTCTCACATTACTTGCTTAGTAAATACCAAATATTATTAAATCCAATGCTAAAAGGTGGTACTGGGCAGGAGAGCTGTAACATTTAAGCTTTTTGCAATTCCTCTCTTGTATGATATAGAACTTCATGAAATTGAGTTGTTGTTTGTTTTTTTCCCCCTCAGCTTCCTTCTAATGCTTTGTGATTAGCCTCGTCTGCTAGCGTGTGTGGACTGTCCCAGGTTTTGAGGACTCACTCAAGAGAAGTGACCCACACACACTCAAGAACCCTACAACCCAAAAATCACCATTCACAGAACTTATTCTTTATCTGCCAGGATCTCTGGAATTAATGACTTGTATCTTATTTATTCCATGCTGGAAGTGGTGTTCTTCTTGAATGGGCACTTTGCATTTATGAGGTCTTGCCGCTAGCCAAGTTAATAATGCATCTAATGAAAAAGAAAGAAAGAAAGAAGCGTGGTTCAGTTGGATAGATCTTATTAATATGATTCAATTTTAAAAGGGCCATTACTTCAGAGTCTTCATGTCTGGGATGCCGTTAAAGAAATTTTTTTTTCAGAGTCACTATGACAACAGAGAGATCCCCCCCTCCCACATACACACGTACTCCCCTGAATCAATTACAGATTTGTCCATGTAAGGAACTGGAACACATCCAGCTTATTGGGAATTCTTTTTTGCCTCCTTTGGCAAAAGCTCCAATTTATCCAAAGTGAGCAGGAGTCTCAAACCCATCAATATTTACTGATGAAGTCATCACCATTCATTAACAGGGACTTGATCAGCAGACATTTATTGATTGCCAGGCATGTGCAAAGCACTCTTGGGAATTCAGAGCCATCACTATCTGAGAAGCTCACAGGCCCACTGCAGTGACGAGCCACAACCACATGAAGCAGCAGGAGCTGAGTGGGGTCTACCTCTGGGTGGTACAGACCCTGCTCAGGCACTTGGGATCTGCACAAATGACCTTGCTGAAGAATCATGATGTCATGATGTGCATGCTGAACACTTCTGCCCTGCAAGAAGGGGGCAGGCATCTTGATCTGGAAGGGAGGGCTGCCCTGATGCACAGCATGAGACATGGTCGCAGAAACCTGCTCTGGGCCTTGATTTTATACAAACTCAACCACTAAATTGCTGGGTCATCTAAGCATGTCACTTAATCTGTCTGCTGCTGCTGCTGCTAAGTCACTTCAGTCGTGTCTGACTCTGTGCAACCCCAGAGACGGCAGCTCACCAGGCTCCCCCATCCCTGGGATTCTCCAGGCAAGAACACTGGAGTGGGTTGCCATTTCCTTCTCCAATGCATGAAAGTGAAAAGTGAAAGTGAAGTCGATCAGCTGTGTCCAACTCCTAGTGACCCCATGGATTGCAGCCTACCAGGGTCCTCTGTCCATGGGATTTGCCAGACAAGAGTACTGGAGTGGGTTGCTGTTGCCTTCTCCCTTAATCTCTCTAGCTATTGCTTTTATCCCTTACATTAAATAGGATTATGTTTTTTCCTGCTGAACCCACAGGGATCACATTGCTGTCTGCTGCTTGTTTGGCCAGATGTCTCCCCAGACAGGCGTAGGAAGCTGTTCAGGCAGTGACAATTCACTACTGTCTTTGAGGCCCCAGTGTTACCGAGTTCAAGCCTGCTCTGCTTGCCACGTGTATGTGTTTTAGTCACTCAGTCTTCCTATTCTTTGCAACCCCATGGACTATAGTCTGCCGGATTCCTCAGTCCATGGAATTCTCCAGGCAAGAATACTGGAGTGAGTTGTCATTCCCTTCTCCAGCAGATCTTCCTGATCCAGGGATCAAACAGGTCTCCTGCATTGCAGGCAGATTCTTTACTCTCTGAGCCACCAGGGAAGCCACATGACAGGCCAAAATGTTGGGTGACAAGGTGTTGAGATAAGGAATAACAACTTTATTCAGAAAGCCAGCAGACCAAGAAGATGGCAGACTAGTGTCTCAAAATAACCATCTTATTGGGGGTCTGGCCAGTTTTATAGAACACAGATGGGGAAGAGGTGAGGGAGTAAAGTAAAAAGCCAATTAATCTTGCAAATATTTCCTGGAATGGCCATTCTCAGGACAAGGATGTGTTAATTACCTTTGTCTTGCAGCCATTCACAAGTGGACAGGGTCAGGGTATTACCCTGAATAAAAGCACTTTGGTTTAACCCT
The DNA here is from genome assembly GCF_000754665.1 of Bison bison bison. Taxonomy (NCBI): domain Eukaryota; kingdom Metazoa; phylum Chordata; class Mammalia; order Artiodactyla; family Bovidae; genus Bison; species Bison bison. The sequence goes on along the minus strand of NW_011494956.1, from coordinate 9,763,037 downwards.
CAAGCAGAGGGACAGAGTTCCCCACAGCAGACTGTTATATATAGCGTTTTAAGTTTCTTAAGTCAGGTCCAACTCTTCGCAACCCCATGGACTATAGCCTTCCAGGCTCCTCTGCCCATGGGATTTTTCAGGCAAGAATACTAGAGTGGGTTGCCATGCTCTATTCCAGGGGATCTTCCCAATCCAGGGATCGAACCCACAGTTCTTAAATCTCCTGCATTGGCAGGCAGGTTCTTTACCACTAGCACCACCTGGGAAGCCCATTATATATAGACAGTATTCTTTTAGTGAACAAAACCAACCAACAAACGAAAAACCTCAATATGTAATCAGATTTTATTCTTCCCAGTAACACCAGCAAAGTGCAGGCATGTCCTAGGCACTCATGGGAAGTAGAGGCTTTTTGCAAGCTCTCCATTCTCTACCCACTCCTCACACTACCCTTATGCTAGCCTGTCACTCTTTCAAAGGGACTTTGGTCCATCCTATCTTTGGTTCTCCAAGACAGCAGGGAGAACCCCAGTTGTCCCAGGCCTGTTTTCCACCCCACCCCAGACTATGGCTCAACTCAACCTCTCTACT
>NW_011494956.1:9760218-9762355 GCF_000754665.1 Bison bison bison | reverse complement strand
CCATTTTGTAACCCACAGAGGATCCAAGGGAGTAGGATAGGTGTTGGAGCCGGGTATGATGGATAGAGAGAACGGCGCAGAGGAGAGAGGGGTGAGGGATATTTCTCTCTTTGTAAGATGTGTGAGAATATACTGGGTGCTCTGGGCATCGAGGGAGCAGCTAGATATAAGTGCTTTAGTTTCTTGGGTGGAAGGATTCTTTTGAGCCCCGTCCCTCAAGGGGAAGTGAACAGGTTTCTCATTAAGCCTCAAGCAGAAGAAACAACAGGAAAATGACATCAAAGCAAATCATCATCTAATTACTTAAAACCATTGAAAAGAGAAAATTATAAAAGCAAGCAGTGGAGAAAAGACACATTATGTAAAGGGGAAGAAAGAGAAAAAATAACAGCAAAACAATGGAAATCAGTGTTTGTGCATGCGTGCTCAATCACTCAGTCATGTCTGACTATTTTGTAGCTCCATGGACTATTATTGCCCACCAGGCTTCTCTGTCCATGGGATTTTCCAGGCAAGAATGTTGGAGTGGGTTGGCATTTCCTCCTGCAGGGCATCTTTCCAACCCAGGGATTGAACCCGTGTCTCCTGTGTCTCCTATATTGGCAGGTGGATTCTTTCCCACTGAGCCACCTGAGAAGTCAGAAATAAGTGATGCAACAACTTTAAAGGACTGAAGACACAGGCTGTCAATCTAGGATTCTCTACCCAGTGAAAATATCTTTCAGAAACAAAGGTGACCTCAAGATATTCTTCAGACATACAAAAGCTGGAAGAGTTTATCACCACAAGACATATAGGGTAAGAAATGTTAAAGAGACTCCTTTAGGCAAAAGGAAATGATACTAGATGGAAATATGAGGCCACACAAAGAAACGGGGGAGCATCAGAAATGGTAAATATGTAACAATAAAATGACTCTTTCTTATTTTAAAAATCACCTTAAAAGAGAAATTGATGGTTTAAAGCAAAAGTGATAACAATGTATCATGGAGTCTGTAACATTTGTAGATACAGGACTTCTCTGGTGGGCCAGTGGCTAAGATTCTATGTGCTCCCAATCCAGGGGACCCAGGTTTGATCTGTGGTCAGGGTACTAGACCCTACATGCCACAACTAGGAGCTCATATGTCACAACCAAGAGATCCCACATGCTGAAACTAAGACTCAGCACAGACAAATAAATAAATAAAGCTTTAAAAATAAATGAGTTTTTAAAATGTAGACATAAGGTGTATGAAAACAATATTTCAGTGGGTAGGAGGGCTAATCAAAGTATAGTTTAATATGTTTATTATACTACTAATCAAGTAGTAAAATAATATCACAGCATGACTGTGATAACCTAAAAAATGTATACTATAACCCTAACACAACCACTGGCAATAAAAAAAAGAAGAGACATAAAAAATAAGCAAAGGAGTTAAAAAGAAATCATAAAAAAAATACTCAATTAACAAAAAAGAAATAAAAATTGTGTTCAGTTCAGTCGTTCAGTCTTGTCTGACTCTCTGTGACCCCATGAATCGCAGCACGCCAGGCCTCCCTGTCCATCACCAACTCCTGGGGTTCACTCAGACTCACATCCATCGAGTCAGTGATGCCATCCAGCCATCTCATCCTCTATCGTCCCCTTCTCCTCCTGCCCCCAATCCCTCCCAGCATCAGTCTTTTCCAATGAGTCAACTCTTCACATGAGGTGGCCAAAGTACTGGAGTTTCAGCCTTAGCATCATTCCTTCCAAAGAATCCCAGGGCTGATCTCCTTCAGAATGGACTGGGTGGATCTCCTTGCAGACCAAGGGACTCTAAAGAGTCTTCTCCAACACCACAGTTCAAACGCATCAATTCTTTGGCACTCAGCTTTCTTCACAGTCCAACTCTCACATCCATACATGACCACTGGAAAAACCATAGCCTTGACTAGACGGACCTTTGTTGGCAAAGTAATGTCTCTGCTTTTCAATATGCCATCTAGGTTGGTCATAACTTTCCTTCCAAGGAGTAAGCGTCTTTTAATTCCATGGCTGCAGTCACCATCTGCAGTGATTTTGGAGCCCAGAAAAATAAAGTCTGACACTATTTCCACTGTTTCCCCATCTATTTCCCATGAAGTGATGGGACCATATGCCATGATGTTC
>NW_011494956.1:9753863-9760118 GCF_000754665.1 Bison bison bison | reverse complement strand
CTCTGCACTTTCACTTTCATCAAGAGGCTTTTTAGTTCCTCTTCACTTTCTGCCATAAGGGTGGTGTCATCTGCATATCTGAGGTTATTGATATTTCTCCTGGCAATCTTGATTCCAGCTTGTGCTTCTTCCAGCCCAGCGTTTCTCATGATGTATTCTGCATATAAGTTAAATAAGCAGGGTGACAATATATGGCCTTGATGCACTCCTTTTCCTATTTGGAACCAGTCTGTTGTTCCATGTCCAGTTCTAACTGTTGCTTCCTTACCTGCACATAGGTTTCTCAAGAGGCAGGTCAGGTGGTCTGGTATTCCCATCTCTTTCAGAATTTTCCATGGTTTATTGTGATCCACACAGTCAAAGGCTTTGGCATAGTCAATAAAGCAGAAATAGATGTTTTTCTGGAACTCTCTTGCTTTTTCCATGATCCAGTGGATGTTGGCAATTTGATCTCTGGTTCCTCTGCCTTTTCTAAAACCAACTTGAACATCTGGAAGTTCACGGCTCACGTATTGCTGAAGCCTGGCTTGGAGAATTTTGAGCATTACTTTACTAGCATGTGAGATGAGTGCAATTGTGTAGAATGGGACAAATAGAAAATAGTAAAATGATACTATTAAACCCAACCAAATTATTAATCTCATGAAATAAAAATAGTTGAAACACCTCAAATAAAAAGCAGAGATTGTCAGGTTGAATAAAAAAGCAACATACAACTTTTTTATACTCACCAAAAAACACTTTAAATATAAAGACAAATAGATTAAAGGAGAAGGGATGGAAAAGATTGTACCACACTATCCTAAAGAAAACTGGAGTGGCTATGTTAACATCAGATGAAGTGGATTTCATATCAAGGATATTAAAAAGGGATAAAGAAATAAAGGGGCAATTTATCAGGTATACATAAAATCCAAATCATCTCTGTACCTAATAAAAACTTAAAAACACATGAAGCAAAAATTAATAATAGGTCTGAAAGAAGAAATAAATTATAATAATTACAGTAGATGTCAACCACTCATTCAATAATTGATAGAAAAGGAGAAAAAAAGTTAGGAAGGATCTGGAAGAGTTGAAAAACACTATTGACTTAATTTGCATCTATATGAGACTCCACCCAATAATAGCAGAATGTACATTCTTTTCCATTACTGTGATTAATTTGGGGCAAATTGATTACCCTTCTGTCCCTCATTTCTCTGAGCATAGAATTCTACATTGGCAATGGTATCTTTCAGAATTCCAAGGCTATTTCCTAGCTTCCATCTTTTCTATTTTCAGTCCTGACTGAAGTCTGGAGTGTTAGCTGGGCCCCACATCTCTCATGGGCACTAATCTCTCATTTTTTTCTTCCAAGGGGTCACAAGATTGCAGAAAGCTCCACCAGATCCCCACTCTCCTCCTGTCTCCTTTCTGCTTGACTTCTAATTGTAAAACGAGGGGGATGGGCTCCAGGTCCATTCATCCATTCATTCAACTTTAATACTATCTTCCTGGCACTGTTGTAGATAAAATAGCTGAAATCCTTGTTGTCCTTTTATGATTTCCAAATAAGATTTGTGTGAGTTCATCCAGTGCTTATTTGTTTCTTTTTTGCCTAGAAACATCTTTTGGTTGGGTTCAGCTTTTAGAGGACAAAATGAATATTTAGACTTATGATTCAGTAAATTACTTCAGTTCTTTGTGATTATTTTTTTGGCTCAAGGTCAGGTTTGAAGCCATCTCTTATTTTTTATTAAATGTGGTTATTTTGTGTTCTGTTCTTCCAGATTTGCCTTTCTAATTAGATTTCACCCAGCTAGATGGTAAAATGAGTTTGCCCTCCCTGATTGCTCTTCGGAGGGGCAGGGACTTGTATAATAAGCCTGTTGGCGTGGGGAGATGAGGTTGCAGCTGGTATCAAGTACAATGAATCATGCATATACATAAATGATGGAGCACGGACCACCTGGAGCAGGGAGGCCCTGATGACAGTTTTGAAAATTATACTTGTGTTAGGGAGAATGCAGGAGATTTGAAAGAACCTAAGAAATGACTTTTAACCTTTGCAAGATATTTATCTCCCTGGGGCTCTGAGGTGGCCAGCTGTGGAATGAAAGCATGTATGGGTTAGTCTTCCCACTTTAAATCTTGGTTGGATGTTTACTGTATTATTTGACATACACTTATCATGGGTTATTTAAATTTTCATCTTTTTGTGTCCTTTGTCTTTTCCCAAGTTTTTACAATGAGTGGGTACTTTTATAATCAGGGAAACCCATGGTAAATGGAACTTAAAAATAATATCAGTAATCTAGATATTGTGGTGGGTACAAAAAAAATATTTTGCATGGATGTGTAATTCTGTCGTAAGGCAGGCTGTGGGCCGCACAGACCTTTGGAACTTAGAACCTGATGACAATCAACCACCTCACCCAGGTGCCTAGGGGCCTCCCTGGTATCATTGTTACCTCATACCCTGTCCTAGACTTCTTGTTTTCCCCTAGTCAATCCTTTCAGGCTAGGGGCAGTAGCCCACTGTTTCTCTAAGTTTACAGAGCAGGACAAAAGAGGTTGTACAAATATTTGCTCAGCTTTTTTATGCTCAGCAGATTGAAACTGAATTGAAGATGGGCACCTGCTCCCAGCTGCTCCAGGCAGGGGCTGCTTGCACAGAAAGACAGTAAGTACTGCCTGGCAGAATATTCATGACTTGGCTGAGTCTGGGACTATTTTTATAAGATGGGAGGGTTCAACTTTCAATGAATTTTGAGTTTCCCTGGGGGCCAAAATGTGTATGTGGGAAGGACAAAATCTGGGAATAGAAGGGGAAACCAAGGTTATGAACAAATGGTCACTTGGGCTTTTTCCTTTCTCCTCTGTTTTACAGTCATTGATGGGCATGGCTTGCCCCCTATCACATGAATAATGATGATGAAAGATTACTCTTTTTCGGGATCAATGTGCCAGGCACTGTGCTGTGGGCTTGTGCTACTCAGAACTCTTTCAGTTGCATGTTATGGAAAAACCAATTCTAGTTTGCTTGGGGGAAAAGCAGAGATTCACTGGACATGTACTTGAAAAATTCAGGTCCTGGTTTTAGGCATGACAGGAAGCTGCCTCTCGACTGTTTTCCTCTGGGTGGTCAGCTTTGGCACAGCCACCTCAGGTGCTTATCAGGAGGCCACCAGCTGCTTCAGGCCACATCTTACCTCCTCACCAACCACAGAGGAAAGAGGCTGAATGGCAGTAATAGTTTTGAGATGCTTCCTCACATATATTTTCCCAGTAGGAATTCTTTTTTTCTCCTCCTTGTAGCCCCTTCCTCCTTTAAGTTCCAGCCAAGGAGTGTTACTACGCCAGGGGCCAGGACGGGTGGGTACTACTCAGAACCCAAAGTCCACAGGGAGAAAGGAGGGGACACCTCCTCCAAGAAAAAAGGGGGATTGAAGCCATCAGAGAATCGGGGAAGCGAGGAAAGAGACTGAGAGGGAGAATCTAAGGAGAATATGATGCCTGGTTCCCGGAGAGGCCTGAGGCCACCTCTGTACCAAGTCTTGACCTAGAAGGGGGTATGGTAAAAAGACAGGAAGCTGTAAGCAGAGGGTCTTGTTTCCCACTTCCTTTTTGGAACTCTGCCCCTGTTTGGAACGCTTTTCTGTTTGGAAAATGCCCTGGGCCAACACAGGAGGCTTGCAGCCAGGTGAGCCGTAGTGAGGTGTGTTTTGTGGGGAAATGGTTAGCAGTGGCACCCCTGGGTCCCCTTCAGTCCTGTTGTGACAGAGAAGGGATGCAGGAGCAGGTACTTGTTGGGGCTGAGCAGGTAGCAGGGAGAGACAGAACCACCATGGGGTCACAGTAGCTGGCAGGACAGGGTGGACATGTGACCCAACCAGAGTCAGGCCCAAGGCTTGCGGGAATGGTGGGCAAGGAGAAGCAGATTTTCTGCTGGCCTCATGGCTGTGAGGTTGTGAGCCTGGATCTGCTGGGGTCTTGCAGAGAGCCTGAGAGTACAGCTCACATGGAAGAAAGCAAAGCTGGGAGATAGAGCGTCCCTGAAAGCTTTAGTTTCCAGGCCTAAACCCAGGCATGAAGCAGATGTGCCCTGAGCTTTTAATTTACGTAAGTCAATCAATTCCTTCTTGTTTAAGTACATGCGAATTGGGTTGCCTGTCATTTAGAGCAGTGGTCTTCAGCAGCCTTTTTAAAAATTAATTTATTTGGCTGTCCCAGGTCTTAGTTGCTGGATCCAGGATCTTTGATCTTTGGTTGTGGCATGTGGGATCTAGTTCCCTGACCAGGGAATAAAACCCGGGCCCCCTGCATTGGGAGGTCAGAGTTTTAGCTGTTGGACCACCAGGGAAGTCCCCCTAGCAACCTTTTTGGCTCCAGGGACCAGTTTTGTGAAAGACAAGTTTTCCACAGAGTGAGGAGAGGAGAGAGTTAGGATGATTAAAGTGCATTACATGTATTGTGTGCTTTATTTCTATTATTATTACATTGTGATAATTTTCCTATGAGAATCTAATGCTGCAGGTGATCTGACAGGAGGCAGAGTTCAGGTAGTAACGTGAGCAATGCGTAGTGGCTGGTAAATACAGACGAAGCTTTGCAGTGCTTCTCACCTTCTGCTGTGCTGCCCAGTTCCTACTCAGGTTTGGGGACCCCTGATTTAGAGCAGAAAGTGCCCTACCTCGTGCAGGGAAGAGGCAGCCAGCACCAGGGAAGGTGTAGAGCCTGGACTTAGTGAGAGGATAGTCAGTGGGATTGTGAAGGAAAGGAGGAGAGGTGTTGGGTGGGTAGGGTGGCCTGAGAGCCAGGTGGGAGAATCTGGGTGATGATAAAGGGGACAGTGAAACAATTTTGTCCTGGGAGGTGCAGTTCATGCCTGGGTAGCGTTGTGTCAGAGGTCGGGGCAGGAAGGAGCTGAGCACAGCCTGGCATCCCAGGAATGGGAAGAGAAAGCCTTTAGAAGCCAAGGCTCCCTGGACCTTGAGCCTTCAGCTGAGGAAGGCAAAGCAGGAGACTGTGAACATTGTGAGACCATTGAGCAGATACACTTGGGAGCTGGCAAGAGATAGCATTTGGTGCTGGGAGTGCTGAACTGAGATGGAAAGTTCTGAGCAGAAAGCCAGAGAGTCGGTAGAAATGTGGGTAACATCTTTGTGTTGAGTGTGGATTTGGGAGTCACCAGTACAGGAATGGGGAGAAGGCAATGGCACCCCACTCCAGTACTCTTGCCTGGAAAACCCCATGGACCGAGGAGCCTGGTAGGCTGCAGTCCATGGGGTTGCTAAGAGTCGGACACGACTGAGCGACTTCACTTTGACTTTTCACTTTCACACATTGGAGAAGGAAATGGCAACCCACTCCAGTGTTCCCGCCCGGAGAATCCCACAGAGTCGGACACGACTGAAGTGACTTAGCAGCAGCAGCAGCAGTACAGGAATGAGAGAAGAGGCCATGTGAGAAACGCCTCCAGAAAGTGAGCTCAGAAGGTCAACAGTAAATACTTAGGAGCCCATTTTGCTCAAGACCAATTGCTCTAAGGTACGTAGAGGTCACTGTAGTTCTGGAACTGATACCAAAGGCCTCTCTGTCAGTCACAGTTGGTCAGATTATCTTGCGCAGAGAAATCAAGTAGTAATCCCCACCAGCTAGAGCCCAACATTTGAGAGAAATGACCCCTGCTCCCCCCGCCCCCATAAAGTATCAAATCAAGTTCCAACTGCAAGCCTCAAGTGTGTCTAACAGAGAGTTACAGAAATCAGTCAAGTGCTCAATGGCTTCCCGGTAGCTCAGAGAAGAGGTGGGGATGGAGGCTGCCAGGATGGCGACCTCCGCAGGGCACCTAGAGGCCACCCCGAGGGAGCAGCTGGTCTAGAGTTGACACACAGGGCCGGATGTGGTTGGGGCCGGAAGAGAACAAGGAGTAGGCTGGGGGCGGGGGTGGTCGGGAGGGCAAGGTGGCCAGAATCATGACAGTTTGGGTCTATAAGGCTGCAGTCAACCAGTAACGGTGGGTCCCCAAAACGGGCGACCAGCTCAGCACCGGACCCCGGGTAGCGCCGGGTCAAGCCCACGGCCCACGGGCACCCCACACTAGGGCTCCAGGCCCGGGCCGTGTCTGCGCACCCGACCTAGGCGTGCGTCCACTCCTGATCCCGAGTCCGGCCCTGCGCTCAGGTGGCCGCGGTCCCCGCGCACTCAGCGTGCCCGTGACTGCGACTTTCGCCCGCCGAGATCTCCGATGGTTGTCCCGTCCCTGGGGCC
>NW_011494956.1:9728895-9753503 GCF_000754665.1 Bison bison bison | reverse complement strand
GGGGGAGGTCAGGGGCGCGCTTGCGGGTACCCGGTCTGAACCCGGCTACTAAGCTCCCTCCTCCATCCCCGCCTCTTCCCCAAACCCCGGCCCCGGACTCGCTCCTTCTCCCTAAGCCGACCCCTCAGCTCCCGCGCCCGGATCCCAGTCCCCGCCTTCTGATCCGCCGCCCTCTCTCCTAGCCCCAGCGCCCCCTAACCCGGCCTAGGATCCCGCCGCCCTTTTCCCAAGTCCTTGCCCCGCACCCCGCGGCGGGTGCCTCCCTTAAACCCCGCCACCTCCCGCTTCTCCACCTCCAGCTCCGCACCTCCTCTGCCTGGGTGCGCTGTCCCGCCCCTCCGGCCCGCGCCGGCCCGGCCCCCGCACTCTTGCCGCCTGATTGCAGCCGGAACTGGAGCTCCCCTGCAAGATCCCCCTTCCCCGGCCGCCGCGAGCCCACGGGGCGCCAGGTAAGCAGGCGGCAGCAAGTTCTCGGCGGCCTTCCTCGGCGGTGGGGCCGGCTGCTCCGGCCGCTACCTGCGCACGGCGCCCCCGGGAGTCCCGGGGCCCCGCGAAGGGGTAGCTCCGCGCGCGGGTGAACGTTCCGGGATGCTCAGATCAGGACTGCGGGGTTTCCACCCCCCGCAGTTGCTCTTGCTCGCGAACTTGTCTAGGTCGCAGCCTTTTAAAGCAGCCGGCTTTGTCATACATGCGAAATTGGATGTGCTTCGAGCTGGCCGCGTTCTTGGCGGCTGCAGCGGTCTTTCGAATTCTACCTGTGGGTGGGTGGTCGAAGGTTTAGCGGTGCAAGAGGCGTTGGAGCCATATTTTACCCGCTTCGGCGAGGCGTTTCGGTGGGGGGGTGGGGAGGACATCCCTGCCCGGCTGGCTAGTGCCTTCGTGGGAAGACAGGGTGCTTTGTAAGCATTCGAAAAGTAAAATCACGAGAGCTCTGGGATCAGATCGCGTGCGAATGGGGAAGCGTGGGGTGGGCGACTAAGGGAGCCTCAAGAAGGCTCCACAAGTTGGGGACATTTGTTGCTATTTGCAGAAGGCCCGCGGATGAACCCAAGGGTGGAACACGGTGTGCTCGGCCACCCTCACAAACGTGAGGTGACTGCGGACCCGGCTCGGCAACAATTCCTCCTCGGAGGTGTTGGTGCGCTGTTCGGACATCTCTGGGAAGAGGGTTTAAAACAAACAGGTGGTTTGAAAAACCTCGAGTTTCCTGGAGAGAGGTGGAAATGCAGGGTGACAGTCAGAAAACCAGTGCATGAACCCAACTCATCCATTCTCCTGGCTTTCATTAAGTTTTGGATTGAATGAATTGTCTATTTTAGAGAGGGCTTCTCTGGTGGCTCAGTGGTAGAGAACCTGCTTGCCAATGCAGGAGACAGGAGTTCAATTCCTGGCTGGAGAGGGAAATGGCAACCCACTCCAGTATTCTTGCCTGGGAAATCCGATGGACAGAGGAACCTCGGGGGCTACAGTCCATGGGATCGCAAAAGAGTAGGACAGGACAAAACAACGACTATGTTTTAGAAAGGATATGTACGAGGCATGTCTATTTTACAGGTTAGCTCCTGGCCAGCCCCCATCACTGATACCTGGGAGGCTACTTTCGGGCACCAGGGACTTAGGTGGGCCACCGGGCCTTTGCAGCTCCGCACTTAGAGCATTTGCGGAAGGAGGTATCTGCATCTCTTTCTTCCCAGTGATTTGTTTGAAGAGTATTTAGCTCAATAGTTTTTACCATTGAATAGTGAATTAGTAAGTAATTAGCCCCCGGTCACACTGGGCCTGGTAGGCTCCCTCTGCTGCTGCTGCTGCTAAGTCACTTCAGTCGTGTCCGACTCTGTGCGACCCCATAGACGGCAGCCCACCAGGCTCCCCCATCCCTGGGATTTCTCCAGGCAAGAACACTGGAGTGGGTTGCCATTTCCTTCTCCAATGCATGCAAGTGAAAAGTCAAAGTGAAGTCACTCAGTCGTGTCCAACCCTCAGCAACCCCATGGACTACAGCCCACCAAGCTCCTCCGTCTATGGGATTTTCCAGGCAAGAGTACTGGAGTGGGGTGCCATGCCCCCAAATTCCTGTGGGTGTTTCTTCAGCCCTCCCCAGGCTGCTGTGTGATGAGTTATTGAATGTCAGATGCCCCACCGCCCAGGAGGGTGGAACCATCGTTAAGCCCCCAGCACCCAGGCTTCCATTCTCTAAATGACAGGTACTCAGTGTTTGTTTAGTAAATAAGTGGGTGTCCCTCCTGAATCCAGGCTATCAGAATCCATAACCCATGTTTTCCCATTGTGCTTCACTGTTTCCAGAATGTTATCCTTCATCAAATTTTAAAGAAATATCTGAGTGGAGAAATTCATTTCTGTGTGTAGTGAGGGCAGAGAGCATAATTTTTGGGTCCGACTTTGACAACTGGGTCTCTAACTCAGGGGGGACTCCAGAGTTTCTAGGAAGAAAAGAAGCTGTCTTCATGCCCCGATTGGAGTGATAAGATGATGGCCACCGTGGGGAGATAAGGCTCCCTGGTGAGTGGTGAGTCCTCCACCGCTTGACCTCTAGGGCCTTGAGCTGTGGCAGCAGCCCCGTTCAGGGTCCCTCATCCCTGCGCATAATGAAGGGGAAGCCACTTGTGGAGTCCCGCTGACTGCTTCAGATCACACCGTCTTCACTCCAGTGGAGATGAAGGAGAGAGCTTCATTTCCCTGGAGAGAGCTAAGAACACCCCTTCTTGCACTTTTCTGGCAATTTGATTTGCTCATCTGTTGAGGAGGCTGGTGTTTGGGGAAGGTGTTTCTGACTGTGGTGAGTGGCCATGACCTGCTGGCAGGTAGATCAAAGGCCAGCCCTGCCGCCTCTATCAAAGGCCAGCCCTGGAGAGAATGGCCAGAGGCAACAAGGGTGGGAGCAGCCTGTGTCCCCTTTTTAAGGAATCTGGAAAGGATTGGAATTTGGAATGTCACTTTGAAGCGAGAACCTGCACTGCTTGTAGGTTCAAAACTGTTGTGGGCTTATCTTCCTCACCCAGATTGTCTCTGCCTCCAGGTCTGGCTCATACCCAGGATTCCTGCAGCTGTTTTCTAGAAGAGGCTTAATTAATGCCTGAGGTCTGTAAGTGAGAGAAGGGGAGGGAGGGAAAGAGGAAGAAAGTAAGCTTGCTATCTGGAGGAAGTAGGAAAAGGGATGACAGAATAGCCAGGGTTCTGAAAACTCCCCGGGGTAGACTTCAGCCCTGGAATGAGGTTCTTGGTTGGTGGATAAGGTGTCATGGGCCCACATTCTGGGGGAGGAGTTATCATTAGAAGCAAATTCGCTGAGATAGGGAAAATGGCCTCACAGTTACCTGAAATAAGGTGTGCCAGGCCCCACCGTTCTGCTTCCTAGGAGGCCATGAAAGCCAGGTGAGAGCTGGACCCAGGGAGGTGGGAAAGCACGAATCCCTCTGAAGTTGTGAATGAGGGGTGTGCCCCTTTGGAAAAGGTGGCTTGAGCAACAACAACATTGTTCTGGGGTCCAGCCTGGGGGAGCCAGCTCACACCTGGGATGCTGAGGGGCATGGCCAAAAGAGAGCTGGCTGGGAGGGTCTGAACCTGTGCCTGGGGCTTCCCTGGTGGCTCAGCAGTAAAGAATCCACCTGCAGTGCAGGTGGCGCTAGATACATGGGTTCAATCCCTGGGTAGGGAAGATCTCCTGGAAGAGGAAATGGCAACCCTTTCCAGTATTCTAGCCTGAGACTCCCTTGGACAGAGGAGCCTGGTGGGCTACAGTCCACAGAGTTTCAAAGAGTCGGACAAGACTGAAGCAACTGAGCGCGCTCGCACATACCTGTGCTTAGCAGCGGGAGAAGAGGCAACAGCTGCCTTCTGGTAGGACGGTGGGCAGCAGCCTCCCTGGGATTCTTCCTGAGCCTCCTGAGTAGCCTCACAGGTGGAATAGGACCTACCAAAGCCCCTCAACCTGGAGATCCTGCAAGGCTCCGTCTGAGTGCAAAAGGCAGGAGGGCCGGGGTGGCCTCACTGAGCCGCAGCCTCCAGCATAGTAAGTAGCCTCCATCTCTAGAGCCAGGATGCTGCTCTGAATCTTCTTGGGCCTTTGTAAGGGAAGCCACTGGCTCTGGGAAAGAAGCAGGGCTATCAGTAATGAAGAGAGGAGCCATCTCAGGAGCACAGCAGGTGTTAATGATGAAAGAACTTGGAGGAGCCTTGTGATGTAGTTCTTGTGGCTAGGAGGCAGCGTCACCCATGTCCTCTAGGCTGCCTGCACTGCACACATTGATCGAGCCACCTCTGTGCTGGTAGTAGGGTGGAGGAGAGCTTGGGCAACTCAAATATCTAGTGGTAGCAACTTAGGAACTTGAAAGTTCTGTGTTTGCATAGTCACTCCCCCAACTTATGCGTTCATGTTTTTGTATTATGAGGCATCCTTTTGTCATCTGCTTACCACTCTCTGCCTCTGTGTATAACCAGCTTCCAGAGAGAGCCACAATCAATAGCTTTAAAGAACAGATTAAGATGAAAATCATTGCTCCTGGTTCTGATACTTCCTCCCCCTCCTCTCCTCTGCACTCCTGTCTGTGGTTAGCATCATCATTTACACCCAGTTTACAAATAGTTTGAATACTATTTGTCCTACCCCTCAATTACTTGGAGACATGTGTCTTTCCAACTGACAGAAACCACAGCTTACTTCCCTAGATCCACCTCATTCTTGGATCCAACACCAAACTCCAGGCCTTCAGAGACAGAGTAGTATCATTTTGAGCTTTTTAATTATAAAGTAAAATGAAGCTCTTGCTTGCTAATTGTGTCAGCTGCTAATATAGAAGAATCTGAAGTTAGATATTTACTGCCTCATTAACTTTTTATGCTTCTAAGATGAAAGATTAAAGTAAAATTATTAAAGATATAGTAGAAATGTCTGGAAGCTCAGAAGTAATAATGGAAGGACCCAGGCTTACAGAAGTAAATTAAGCTTTAAACATTGTTTCTGAAATGTGAAGAGATATAAATAGGACCTTCCGTAGAAGTATATACAACAAATGGCACCCCACTCCAGTACTCTTGCCTGGAAAATCCCATGGACGGAGGAACCTGGTCGGCTGCAGTCCATGGGGTCACTAAGAGTCGGACACGACCGAGTGACTTCCCTTTCACTTTTCACTTTCATCCACTGGAGAAGGAAATGGCAACCCACTCCAGTGTTCTTGCCTGGAGAGTCCCAGGGACGGGGCTGGTGGGCTACCGTCTATGGGGTCACACAGAGTCGGACACGACTGAAGTGACGCAGCAGCAGCAGATTGATAGGTATAGAAATTTTTATCTGTCCCTTTACTGAAATATATTAATCATTATGATCATATGTTTTGCTTATGTAGTAGCTTACCATTTAAACAGGGAGCTGTGTCCATGATCTTGTTCAATCCTTCTGGCAGGTCTGGGATCTTCTTAGGGATGGGGACATGGACCACAGGGTGTTTAAAAGGCTTCCCCTAGAATTCAGATCTCTTGAGTGGAGAAAAACAACAACAGTATATGCTCAGCATCATCAGAAACCATCTGGAAGGATTTTTCAGGGTGTGTGGGTGTCAGAGGTTCTCTGATGACTTCCTGATACTAACATTCCTGTGGGTGTGTACTCAGCACAGTGCAGTGGGTCAGAGTGTAGACCCTGAAGCCAGACTGGCTTTAAATCCTGGATCTGTCATTATTAGGCTCGTACCCTTGGACAAGTTACCCAGCTTCTCTATGCCTCTATTTTCTCTTTTGTAAAACCAAGGTTATGATAATAATACCCACTTCATGGTATTACTGTGAAGCTGAGATGAGACAGTACATGACAAGGACTTAGAATGCATAGTACATGCTTAAATGTTAGCTGTGGGTTGTTTTTTTTTTTTTTTTGTCTTTATTTTTTTAACCATTCATTCCTTAATGCTCTTGCTGTTTAGTCACTTAGTCATGTCTGATTCTTTGTGACCCCACGGACTGTAGCCCACCAGGCTCCTCTGTCCATGGGATTTCCTAGGCAAGAATATTGGAGTGGGTTGCAAAACATTTTTCATACCAGCCGACTGCACTGAGATGATGGATATAGGATGGTAAGATACACATAGCCTCCTGCCCATAGAATGGAGGACATCATGCTCAAGTTCACGGTGAAGGACAGGAATAATAGCAGAGGCATTTCCTGGGCACTCACCTGACTCCAGGCCACTTTTTATGGCCTCGAGAGGCCAGAATTTAGCCTGTGAAGGGTTGACTGAGGCAGGAGGGGTGGGGCACAGTGGTATACTTCAGCTGGTATACTCTGGTGACGTGGCCTTGCCCGCTGCTAAACATAGGCACTCATTTGACTGGTCCATGTCTGACACATGCTGGCTGTTCGTGTTTTAACTATCACTCTTGGCCTCAGGTCGTTAGCGGGAAGCATGATAAGAGGCTGTGAACTCAGTGTTTACTCACCTGGTTTGCCAGCATATTCCTGGTCCTGGTTGATGGCACCAGATGCCCTGACCACTGTTCTGGGCTGACTGTCCATCACCCCAGAAACCCATGATCCCACCGGAAACCCAGTTCTCTGACGAATGGTACAGCTGCTCCTGAGAGCAGGTCAGAGACTAGCCTGAGGCAGAGGGCCAGACTACTAGGGAAAAACAAAATTCAACCAAATAGATGTGAAAATCTAATTGGCTTTACTCAAGAGTCCTGAATGGGCAGCACCCCATCTAGTAAACAGAAGGGCGCTCTGAGGGGCTGTGCAAAGAGACGGTTTTTATAAGTAGGACGAGAGAGTGGCAAGGAGGCTATTAACAAAAGAAAATCCAGGGTTGTTTCAGGCCAAGTCGCGTTCTTCTGGGCGAGGGGCAAGGGTCTATCTTGTAGTCTATCTCTACTTTCTCTGGATAGAGAGGACTCATGTGAGAGATCACCTCATTCGTGCTGGCCAGAAAACTCCGAACTGGGCCATTGAGATGACGTATCTGGGGGAGGCTGAAATCGCAGTTAGGTCAAATATTAAATCTAGGTTTGGTATCATGGGCTTTAGCACAAGTGGTACCATTCTGGGCCTGTGCTTTTGACATTGTCATGTGTCCTGTGTCTGCCATAGCTGGAACCTTCTGGATCTGAAAGTCTCTGGGAAAGTGTTAACAGGCCTGAGTTTAATACTTGGTCCAGGAAAGGGAGGTCCCTCCTCCTCAGCTCTCACCCTCCGCTACTCCGTGTGTTCTACAGAGGAACTCCAGTATGGCAGCCTGCCCGCTAGTGATGGCCTCCAGCGCTGGGGGGAGGACTAGAGGAGCCTGTGATTATAGCCTCAGAACCCGAGTGCCTCTCTGCTTTGTGTGATTAGCACACCCTCTGGTCTCCACTGGAGTTCTTTGTACTGATAAGTCGGCAGTCAGACTGGAAAGCGGATAATCAATCCTCTTAATGAGGAACCTGCTTATTTTATTCATTAAAAAAAATTGTTTGTTTTTTTTTTTTTTTGGTTGTGTTGGGTCTTCATTGCAGCACACAGGCTTTCCTGTAGTTGAGACAAGCAGGGGGCTACTCTTCATTACGGTGCTCAGGCTTCTCATTGTAGTGACTTCACTTGTTGCAGAGCATGGGCTCGTGGCTCGTGGGCTTCAGTAGCTGAAGTTGCTCCATGGCATGTGGGATCTTCTCACACCAGGGATCAAACTCGTGTCCCCTGCACTGGTAGGTGGATTCTTACCCACTGTACCAGCAAGGAAGTCCTAGTTTATTTATTTTTAAACTTCTGGAATCTGAGGTCAATGAGGCTTTGTCTTTTTTTCTTTTTTTTTAAATTTAATTTACTTTTATTATTTATTTATTTTTTTAACTTTATTTTATTTTTAAACTTTACATAATTGTATTAGTTTTGCCAAATATCAAAATGAATCCACCACAGGTATACATGTGTTCCCCATCCTGAACCCTCCTCCCTCCTCCCTCCCCATACCATCCCTCTGGGTCGTCCCAGTGCACTAGCCCCAAGCATCCAGTATCGTGTATCGAACCTGGACTGGCAACTCGTTTCTTACATGATATTTTACATGTTTCAATGTCATTCTCCCAAACCTTCCCACCCTCTCCCTCTCCCACAGAGTCCATAAGACTGTTCTATACATCAGTGTCTCTTTTGCTGTCTCGTACACCGGGTTATTGTTACCATCTTTCTAAATTCCATATATATGCGTTAGTATACTTGGAAAGTAAAGAAATGACCAATAATACCATTCACTAAAAAAGAAAAATTATTTGTGTGTAGGCAGCATTGAGTTAAAAGGAGGAGAACCTTTACTTTCCAGTTGGTTCCCCGACTGCTCTGACTTCTCTGGTTTTGATTTCCCAGATGGGGTTGATTTTTGTTGCCAGTCTGTCTCCACTGCAGTTCTTAATGGAAACAAATGCACACCTGAGAATCAAAGTTTGGGCATTTATGGTTGAAGGTCATGGCATAGACGTTTGATTTTTGGGGGCTCTGTCTTCAAGGTGAAAGATGACTGTGTCTTTGAAAAAGAGAGATCCTAATGTCAGCAGGCCAGGAGGGTCTGAGGGTCTAAGCCAGCCTGTCTCATCCTCGGTTCACAGACTTTCCAGCATGTCTAAGTCAGCGGCGTGTGAGTTTTTATATTCTCCTCTTGAGCATCTTGCTCTAATGACTGCTGATTATCTTGAAACAGCTGCATTAATTGATGGTGTTTAGGGACTCAAATGCAGTAAGTAATTGCAGTTGGCTCAGCCAAGCACAGCACGTTCTTGTTATTTGCTTTTTAGCTTGAGGGGTGTTTGCTCTGTGTGTCCAGTGCCAGAAAGGGAGTTGGGAACTCCTTGGCTCTGTGCTCACCCACCACCATTGCTCACACCCTCCAGATCATCTTGTGCCACCACAGCATCCGTTCCCACTGAATTCCGATTGTCTGCCCAGGGGCCTGTCTCCACAGCTTGACTGGGTGCTTCAGGAGAGCAGGGGCTACACCCAGCTCATCTCTGTATCTTCTTCCATTAGCTCAAGAACTGGCATGATATAGGCCTCAATAAAGGTTGGGTGAATAAATGAATGGATGAATGAATGAGTGGTTGTAAAGCAGGCTTGTGTTTGGCAGCAGAGTAACCTACCTTCCTGGCTTAAACAAATAATGGTCTGTTTCTCTTGTGTAACAAGATGTTTGAAGGTAGGGGGTTGCTGGCTTTGGTTTCAACAGCAGATATCTGTCTGAACTGACACACTGTTCTTTTTCCTGGCCTTTTCTTCATGATGGCAGAATGGTTGCTGCAGGAAGGAAGTGCCAGCCACCCTGATACCTTTTATCAGGAAAACAGACTTTTCCCCCACAACATCCAGCAGACCTCCTCTAATGTGTCAGGGCCAGAACTGTGTCACATGGCCATTCCCAGTTAAAAGGGTCATATGAGTATTTAGCAGGTCACACTGCTGCTTAGAGGAGTTAGATAGGCTGAAACAAACAAACCAAATGCAGTTGACCCTTCAGCAACACAGAGGTTTGAGGCACTGACCTTCCCCCACCCCCAAGTAAAAATTCTGCGTGTAACTGTAGTTGGCCCTCCATATCCGCAGTCCCACATCTGTGGGTTCAACCAACCTCAGATTGTGTAGTAGTGTATTTACTATTGAAAAAGATTTGTCTGTAAGTGGAGCCATGTTCAAGGGTCTGCTGTACATTTAATGACTCAAGTATGATGGACATTAACTGTTTGTTCACACAGAGTCCAAAATGGCTGTTCCTGAAAAGGGAGGGTAGGGGCTCTTTTCCAAAAGGTGATTCAGGGATCCAAGCTCTTAAGGCTGTCATGCTCGTTTGCATCAGTCAGCGAAAGAGGAAGGAACATGAAAGATGGAGGATGGAAAGATTTTATGGGCCAGACTTGATAGAGAATTGCTCCCACTGACATTTGCCAGGAGTCAGTCACATGACCATACCTCCTGTGAGGGAGGCTGGGAAATGTGGTCCAGCCTAGTGCCTAAGAGGAAGAGGAGATGCATTTTATGGTGAGCTGACAATGCCAGTGACACTTCCTCACCACCACCCCCAAAGTGAAAGTGAAAGTCGCTCAGTCGTGTCTGACTCTTTGTGACCCCATGGACTGTATATAGTCCATGGAATTCTCCAGGCCAGAATACTGGAGTGGGTAGCCTTTCCCTTCTCCAGGGGATTTTCCCAACCCAGGGATCAAACCTAGGTCTCCTGCATTGCAGGCAGATTCTTTACCAGCTGAGCCACAAGGGAAACTCAAGGATACTGGAGTGGGTAGCCTATCCCTTCTCCAGCAGATCTTCCTGACCCAGGAATCGAACCGGGGTCTCCTGCATTGCAGGTGGATTCTTTACCAACTTAGCTACCAGGGAAGCCCACAACCCCCCACTTAATCAGGATTCTGTTAGTAAAGAATAAATGAATATTGAGGGGCAACTGGAGGTGTCTGTCTTGAAAAGAAATGCTGTGCTAAGAAAGCTCCAGCCACAAATAGTTTTTCTTCCCAGATCATCTGTCTTAAATCCCAGCTTCTGTTCCTACCTTCGGGAACTGGGCCAACAGAATAATGGAAGTTTCTCATTATCACTCTTTCTTGACTCAGGCCATGTTCTTAACAGCTTTGAGGGAGTGAGTCCTAGTTCCCTTCAGCAGTGGGAGGTTACTCCAGAAAGAAGGGCCTTCAGCTTCCTTGATACCAGAGGAACCTTCAAGAACTTTGAGCCCATGAGAGCTGCTTGTGCCCTTTCAAGTGGCCCCACTCACCCAATCTCCCAACATTGTCTCTTCCCCTCCAGCCCCCACCCCCAGAGAGGAGAAGAGGCCACAGCAGAGTGGCCTCTGCTTCCCATTTGAACCCACTGAAAAGTATTTTCCCACCACTTCCTGCAATTTTTTTTTTTTCAGTAAACTTGTTGGTGAATGGTTCATTGATCTGTTGGGTTTTGGTGTTTTGTTCTTAGTCTGTTGTAGGTTTCAGTGACAGGTGCTTCTCCATCCACAGCATCCTTGGTATCTTTCTTCCCTCCCTCCCTTCCTTCTTTCCACAGACACCTGTTAAATACCTGCTGCTTCCTCAGCTTTGCATCTACCCAGCCTTCGGGGAGGTAGGCAAGGAAGCTGACTCAAGCCTGTGACATTGAGAAGTGTTGTGGGAGGACTGAGGTTGCCCAGTGTTGGGGGGGGACCTCACCCAGCCTTGGGGTTAGGGAAGGCTTCCAGGGGAGGTAGGATTTGGGCTGAGTTCATGGATGAGTGAAAATTAAACAAGATCAAGAAGGCATCTGGGCCAGGAGAGTGGAATGGCACAGACACTGAGTTGGCAGAAGGGGAACTTAGGTTTTGGGGCAACAGCAAGGAGTCCAGTGTGCTGAAGTTGGGGTGGGGCAGTGTGGTCATTCATTCATTAAGCACTGCTGTGCTCCAGGTCCTGGGGCTAGAGCATGGAACGAGGCAGATGGAGTTTCAGCCCCAAGGGGGCTTGAGGTCTGGGTTCTAAGAGGAGGGTGGGCTCGACTGCTGTCCCAGACTCAACTCTCAAGGGTTTGCTGTTGGAGACTGAGTGGGATGTTGGCCCCAGTGCTCATGCCTCTTGTGCCCTGTCCCTCTGTCTCCAGCTCTTGTCTGGTCCTTTGCCTGAATAACCCTAGCATTATTCAGGCTATAAAAATAGAGGCTGGCACCAGAACACCAGCATGTAGTTGGTGAGAAAAGCTGGAAACTGTCATTCTGTATCAAGATATGTGCCAGCTAAGCTTTTGGTGGAACACATTCTTGGAGCCCCAAAGATAAGGTTCTAAAGTTTGCTTACATTTTTTTTTTTTTTCTCCTTTCAACTCATACCCAAACTTCTGGTCACTTGGCTCAGGATAAATATGTCCTGGTTGTGCCTGTTCCCCACCCTGTGAGCACATTGAAATGAACATTTGATGCTGAAATCCATTCAGTGAGGATTGGCCTTGCCCTGGGCTGGCCGGATTGGAGGGACTGAGTCATCTCCATGGGGTGGTCCATTCAGGGTTCATGTCTAGGTGAGGACCATGGTTAGCGCTGCCTGAGAACGGACCAGCTGTCACCAGCCTATAAAGTTTTGTTCATCTCCCCATGGAAATGCTAGAGTTTAGAAGAGCCTTCTCTGTGTTGAATGGCCCTAAGGGTAGTTTCTTTCATTCTCCCTTCCCAGCCCTGTTTGTTAAGGTGGAATTGGCCATGCTGGGGGGCAGGGTGCAGAGAGAGGAACTTCCATGCTAGTCTAAGCCCAGGGCTAAATGTAGGGCACTTTGTTTCCAGGTAGAAGGATCTCAAGGACTTGTAGATCAGTCCTTTGGTGTTTCTGGGGTACCTTTTTGGTGCCAAATGCTATAGGGAACATGCATAATGATAAAATGAAGAGAAGGAGCATCATTACAACTTGGGATATTCTGATTTGTAATAAATGTCTATTTGTTCTTTGTCACTGTTTCTGACACAGAGTTCCTCAAACCCTTGACATTTCCTAGAGGAAACTGAAAAGGTGTCTTTCATTATGTGAATGAGGTGAGTTAAGCCTCCACGTGACCTAAGGTTGGGGACTGGTTGCCTGGAGAACCAACCTTGTGATTAGAAGATTAGAACTTTCAGTAGTACCACCTCTGATTTCTGGGGAAGAGTGGCGGGGGCGGGGTGCGGGGGATGGAGGTTAACTCAGTTACCATTAGTCAGTGATTTAGTCAGTTATGCCTAGGTAATGATGATCTCAGTTTTTCTCTTTTTAAAACTTTTTAAACTTTGTCTTCTTTTTTTATTTTTTTGATTTGGCTGCACTGGCATCTTTAGTCTTTGTTGTGGCTTTCAGGATCTTTAGTTAGAGCACGTAAACGCTTAGTTGTGGCTTGTGGGATCTAGTTCTCTGACCAGGGATCGAACCTGGGCCCCCTGCATTTGAAGCATGGGGTCTTAGCCACTGGACCACAAGGGAAGTCCCTTGGTTCTTGTCTTAATTTGAAAACAATTCAGTAAAGAGATGGAGATAGTAAAAGTGGGTAAGGTGTTTCTTAGAAGCAGAGTCATGTGGAAAGGACACAGGCACTCTCAGAGGGAGAGCTGCACTTTTGACTTAAATTGCTATTACAGGGATATTTTTCCAGGTTTTCTCTGGCCAATCATCTTGCTCATTGTATATAGGTATGTGACTCAGGACCCTCCCCGATGTGCACATTCATCTTTTAACCAAGATGGATTTCAGCATGAGAGTTTCTGGGAGGCTGGCAGGACATATTATTGACTGATACCCTCTCCCTTCTCTGATGCCCAAGGAACCTTTCTCTACACGTGTAGTTTGGGAGGTCTCCTTGATCCCAGGAATGAGAAATATGTGGCCTCCGTATCTTTTTTACCCAAGCAGGACTCAGCTCCTCTCTGCTCTTTATCTTGAAGTATCTGTCCTTAGGAGACAGATACTATGTCCTCAGGAGACAGAGTCCAGCTGCTCAGCCTGGGGCCCATCTATCTCCTGCCTCAGTGATGCCTCTATAAAAACCCAAAGGATGCAGTTTGTAGAACTTCCAGGTTGGTGAACACATGGAGATGTAGGAAGAGTGGTAGTCTGGGAGAGACCGTGAACGCTACAAGACCTTTTCCACATACCTTGCCACGTGCGTCTCTTCCATCTGGCTGTTCCTGAGTCACATCCTTTGTAATACACTGGTAGTCTAGTAAGTAAATTGTTCTTTCTGAATTCTGTGAGCCACTCTGCAAATCAATTGAACCCAAAGAGGGAGCTCATTGGAACTTCAATCCATAGCCAGTTAGAAGCACAGGTGGCAACCTGGATCTGCAGTTGGCATCTGAAGTAGTGAGGGGACAGCCTTGTGGGGTGAAGCCCTGAACTTGTGAGAGCTGAGGCTATTTCCAGGTAGGTGCTGTCAGAGTTGAGTTTATCACTGGAAGAAAGAGCACAACTTAAAAGTTGAGAATTGTGTTTTATGTGGTGGACAAAACTGGGGACTTAAGCCAGGGACCCAGCATTTCAGATGGTTGTGAGAGACTTTTCCCAAGAGGTCAGGGAGGGGTCAGGGTACATAGGAGTTTTTGCTACAAAGATCAGGTAGTTGGAACATCAAAAGATCACTGTTAATTAAAGAAAACCAGATATCTCAATTTAAAGAATTTAACCCTCTTCTGGGTATGGGAATCTGTAAAAGCCAGGGCTCATTGAAATCATTCCTTTGATATGCACCTCAGCCAGTATCCTGTGCCTTCTCGTCCTGAGTCTCCTCAGGGTGCACCTTATGGGGTGGGGTGAACACTCAGCTGGTGTCAGACAGAAAATGTGTGGGAAGAAAACCCCCTACACATGGGAATTAGGTGTAGAATCACTACTACCCTAAGTGCATCCCAGAAACATCTCATCCAGTCCTTTCCACAAACTCAGGAATGGGTCATTTCACATTCCACTGGAATCTAAGCTCCATGTGGGTAGGAATTTTAGGCTTATTTGGTCACTACTGATCCCATTTCTATGACTGTACTTGGCATATAGCAGATGCTCAGTAAATATTTGTTAAGTGGATATTTGAATCACCATTTACAGGTGAGGAAACTGCAGCTCAGAGAGGTAAAGCAACTTGCCTGAAGTGCCACAGCCTGGATTTCAATCCCAGGGAGGTATCTCGAGCTGTGGCTTGGGGTTCCCAGCCCCATTGCCCTTGGAATATGGGTTACTTATGAGATAGCACTGACCAAATGCAGCACAACTGTAACAAAACCTTGAGTTGAGTAACAGTGAACTCAAGGCCCAGAAGGTTGTCTGTCTTCTTGCTGCCAGTGTCTTGCTACAACTCAAGGGTAGAATGAATATGCAGGGGTGTATCCATCTGTAGACAGTGATGTTTCTTTAATACCGCCTTCATCCTGTCATGCATGCCTTCCGGAACCTGCTGTGGCTCCCTGCTCCCACAGGAACCTAGTCTGGTCCCAGTCATCCTCCACCTGTTCACTGATGAGTCAATGTGTAAAGCCTGCCAGCAGTCAATGGTTCAGAGGATTTGGCTGTGCCCCCGCTTCTGCACCACTGCCCACATCACTTACCTACTTCCAAATGCCTGCTCACATCAGCCGTGCCCACAGATGTCCTTCCTGCCCTTTCAGTTTTAACACAGATTCTGCTGAGTCCCTGAAGCCCTCTCTGACCATTCCAGCACAAAAGCCACCTCCATCCCCGCCCGCACCCCCTGAAGCCCCAGTCTGCACAGTGCATTTCCCGATGGCGTTCCTAGGACCCTGATTTCTGCAGTGATGAGCCTTCTGTCGAGTGGTGCATGAAGCCCCTCCTAGCAAATTCTGCCTTTATCTCTCTTACGCATCAAGTTCCATGTTGCACTGAGTTTTGAAAGGGGTACTGTTCAAAACCACTAATCTCTTTATAATTTATCCTGTACCCACCTTGTGACTTCTTGCTTAACCACATTGATAAATAAACTTAACAGCTTTCTTTTTTTTCTGATTGTAACAGTAAGACATGTCTACTTAAGAAAATTTGGAAAATGCAGAAAATTACCAATGAGAAAGAAATCTTCTAAGATGCCACCACCTGCTTAAAGAGTTTCCTGTTAGCCTTCTGTCTTGTGATTTGTTTGAAAGAAAATTAAGATTACCTGTAATCCCAGCTATAAGCACCCGTAACATTAAGGACATTTTTCCTCTTTCTGGTTTTTTAAAAAAATTGTTCCTTGTATTTTTTAAAAAAATAAAAATAGGTTCAAAGTTCTGAAGAGTAAACAATAAAAAGCCTCACTCCCACTGCTGTTTAAAACCACTCAGTCCAGTTTGGTAACGTATCTATAACATAATTGAGTTCACACTATTGGGGCTGTATTAGGGCTTGCCTTTTTAATTTTTTTTTTGATTTAGCAGTATTAACATTTTCTTCTACCATTACTAAATCTTTTAAAGTCTGTACACAACACGTTGTACAAAAAGAGCACTAAATATGTGAGTAGATATTGAAAAGTATACGATCGAGGTTAAAAGTCCACCCCTGTTAATTTAGAGGGCTGTCTCCTTCCAGACCTTTTTCAGTAAGTTTGCATGTTATCTTAAAATTTCCATAGGTCCGTTGAGATACACGGATGTACGTTTTACCTACATGAAATTTTCCTATATCTGCTATGCCAGCCCTCTCTCGTCTGTCTTTCACTGGGCAGTGTTTCCAGACGTTTGTCCATGCCCACACCTAAATCCACCTCTTCCTTTTAAGGCTGAATCATATTCCATTGTATGGACAAACTGTAATTTTCCAGCCATTTCTATACATGAGACCATTTCAGTTTTCACATTTTTATAGTTATTCCTATTGCTGCTTTGTACACATGAGTGAGCAGTCTTGGGAACTGGATACCCAGAATATGAATTCTTAGGGCAAAGGGTATGTGTGTTTATTGTTTTAATAAGACCACTGGTTCTCTACAAATTCCATTCCAGTTAACCCTCTCACTAACAATGTGTGAATGAACTCATCCCTTTTGAGACTAGTGTGCACCAGAAATGAATAGTCTTTTATTTTTTTGCCCATCCGAAGGATGAGAAATACCATGTCATTTTAAAATTTATATTTCTTTCCATCCTAGTTTTCTAAGCATATACATATATACCTTTAAAAAAATTTAGCCATGCAGTACATGATTCTGTATGTTTTTTTCTTTTTCACATCACATCCCATTAAAATTTTCACATTTTGTTTTCCCAGTCATTGTATTGTCAAAAGCTCAGTTGTTCAGGAGTGGTGTCTTACTGAACTATTGCAGATCACTTGGAGTTTATTTCTGTCCCTAATCTCCAAAGATGCTGGGAATGACAAAGAAGAGAAAAAAATCCCTCTGCAGAAAATTGACCCAGGGTCTGTCTAGGAAATAGGGGCCAAATTAAAATCTGAATTAAATGTTTGCTCAGGGTCTCACCCCATAGGTATTTGGCAGGGAGGTGCCTAAAGGATCACATGAGCTCTTGTTCTGTATAGGTCTTGGACACCATGTGTTCAGTGTTAAGAAGTTTTACCCATTTCATATGTTCCATTATGAAAAGCACTCAGATTTGTTTGTTGTTCTTTGGTTGGAGGGTTACAATGCTGCCACAGCGTTTAACATCCGTGAAAACATCCAGGAGGCAGTGTGGTGTAATGGGAATGCACTGACTGGTGAGGCAGAGAGCTGGCTCCAGGTTTCAGCTTTTCCCCCGGCTGTTATGTAGACCTGAAGAAGACACTCAACCTCTTGGGTTCCCCAAGGTCTGTGTGGTTTGAGGATGACCCAGGTGTGAGTGGACTTGGAAAGCCTGGTGGAAGATAGGCTAGTAGCTAACAGGCTAGTTCTAACGCAATGAGACTTCTAAGAATTCGAAGCTTCTAATAATGAGGTTGGCTGTTGTGGTGTCATAAAAAAATTAATATTCAGTCTTTGTCCCAGGTTCTGGCACACAACTCTTAAAGCCCCTGGAATCTCCAGAGTGCTAAGTCTCCAAAGTATTAGCCACTCAGTCATGTCTGACTCTTTGTGACCCCATGTAGCCCGCTAGGCTCCTCTGTCCAATGGAATTCTCCAGGCATGAATACTGGAGTGGGTTGCCATTTCCTTCTCCAGGGATCTTCCTGATCCAGGGATTGAACCCGGGTCTCCTGAATTGCAGGCAGATTCTTTACCATCTGAGCCATTAAGGAGTGTCTTTTATATGCTGATGAGATGACATATAACTGGATGGAGTCTAGATAGCTTTAGGATGGGAGCCTGTGCCCAAAAGACCAAGGCAGGATTAAGGGGTTTTCATGATCAGTAGGGGAGAGAAGGAAATGGCAACCCACTCCAGTGTTCTTGCCTGGAGAATCCCAAGGACGGGGGAGCCTCGTGGGCTGCCGTCTATGGGGTCGCACAGAGTCGGACTGAAGTGACTTAACAGCAGCAGCAGCAGGGGAGAGAAGAGAGCCAGAGGTAGAGTTCAGTCATCAGTGCCATTGATTTAAGCACTCTTGCCTACATAAAACCTCAGCAGAAAACTTTGAACAGTGAGGTTTAGAGAAGTTCCAGGTTGACAGACACAGAGAAGTGCTGGAAGGGTGGTGAGCCCAGAGAGATCGTGTAAACTGTGTGCTCTTGCCCCATATCCTGTCCAGTGTGTTTTTTCCATATGGCTGTTACTGAGTATCTTTTATGATAATCTACAATAAATAATAGTGCTTATTCTGCCTCCAGATTCATGAGCTCTCGTAACAAATGATCAAATCTGAAGTAGAGGGGTTGCAGGAAGCCTCCTATCTTTGGAGCCAAAGCAGGGCAGAAGTGGGCAGCCTGAGGGCGGAGACCTGTGACTGGCATCTGACATGGGAGTAATCTTGAGGACCAAGCCCTTAATCCTGTGGGGTCTGAAGCTGACTCTGGATGGTCAGCGTCAGAAGCAAACTGAATTGTGGGACACCCAGCTGGTGTCCGGAAAACTGGTGGGTGTGAGAAAAAAGCCCCATACATTTGGTATCACAAGTGTTGTGAGTAAAAACAGCTAAGTTGAATATCGTCTGTCTCCAGAACTGTTCTGACGTGCTCTCAGCGGACTCTGTGCCAGGTTTTGTTCAGCGCTGGAGACACACTTGTGAACAGACAGAACCCATCCCTGCTGTCAGGTGGCTTACAGTCAAGCACAGGAGGCAGCGGGCCAGCCAGGAATTTCAGCAGCTTGGTTATGTAATGCTAATCCTGGGAAGTGTCATTAAGGAGAAACACAGGGTTATTCGGGGGTATCAGACAGGATGCTCATCTAGACAGGAGATGGGCAGTTACCCTGAGAAAGGAGAAAGTGATCCTGGAGCTGGGATCCAAGGGCTGATTGGGAGTCAGTAAGGTGGGAAAGGCAGCATGCTGGCCAGAAGAAGGTACTGAGGGTGGGTCGCTGGTGGTTAGAGTAAGCTTCTCTTTTGTTCATTCATTCATTCATCCAACAAATATGATCAAGCACCTGCTCTTGGCTAGACACTGTTCTTGGCACTGGGGATACAAGATCAGGGAGCAAGACTCAAGTTCCTAGCCTTCGTGTCATTCAGTATTGGTGCAAAACAAATCCTCAAGCTGGGTGCTTAAGATAATCGTCCTTTTACTCTCATCCTCATGGTCTGGAGGTGGACCAGACGCAGCTTATGCTTCTGGCTCAGATCTCTCACATAGTCATTCAGGGGATGGCTGATCTGGAATTGTTCAAAGGGCCCCTCACTCACAGGTCTACTGTTGGGCATCCCCGTCCCCAGATGGCCTCTCATGGGCTTTCTCCTGTGTTATGGCCTTGGAGCTCTGAAGCATGTGGCCCAGGAGAGAGCAAACGAGACAAGCCAGGTGGAATCTGCATAGACTTTCTGAGCTAGTGTTGGAGCTCACACAGCATCATGTCTATGCCTTTCTACTCCTCAAGGCAGTCCCAATGCCTGTTCCCAGGACCTAGGACCACCTTCTGGTGGGAAATGTGACAGAGAATTTGTGGATGTGCATTAAAATTTCCATTGCTCTCATGCTTTGCCCTCCTGAGCATTTTAGCCTTGGCTTCAAACTTACCTGCCTGCCCTGCCCCCCTCACCTCCCGGCAAGATAAACCTAATGGCCGATTGCAGTCCCACCTCCCTTCTCTGCCCAAGCAGCTCCAGAAGTGTACATTTTTCTCCACTTCAGGCCCTTTCCTGTGAGGGGCTGTGCCCCTTGTGAACTGGTACCCCATCTGCCTGGCTGACCCATCTCCTAATTGGGTTGTCAGAGGATAGGCTTGGACACAAGTCCCAAGTCCCCAAGAAGCACAGCTCTTTTGTGGGGCTAAGAGATGACCGGGATGGTTGGGGGGCTCTCGTGCATGGACTTGAGGTGAGGCTGGGTCTATAGGCCATGGGCAGGGTTTGGTTATCATCCCAAGAGCATTATGGGAAACCACTAAAAGGTGAACGTTCAGATGACCACTTGCTGGGAAGATGCTAGAAGACCGTTCTTCTGGGGACGACAAGATTTTGCATTAAAGTTTTAAATGAGTCTGTTAGAATGGTTTATTTTTCTTACAAAAGATACCAGAGATGTCCCAAATTCGAGAGGAGGAAATTTCTCCATCCTGATTCGATCAGTCATAACAAGACTAGTGATATGGCAGTTGCAGTTAGTTATTCCTGGGTTGGTGGGCAAAGCCAGTCTTCCATAACCAACAGTTCACGGCAGTGTTACAGAACACGATCCACAGCAAACATTCCCACCACCGTGATGTCCTGTAAATACACACAGTAGTGCCCAACTAATCATGCAGCAGACTTTGGAAGATGACTGTGAAAGCTCTAAATATTACAGGATAGCTCTTTGCCCTGTTTAGTAGACATACGTGGAATCTCAATTGTAAGGTGAGAATACAGAAGAAGTATTTGCTTATTTAGTCTGTGGCTATCCTATTGTTTGGCATTCTCAAAAGCACTTGCATCAATAGCTTTTTCCTTCATGTTTCTCATTGCTGCTGCTGCTAAGACGCTTCAGTCGTGTCCGACTCTGTGCAACTCCATAGATGGAAGCCCACCAGGCTCCCCCGTCCCTGGGATTCTCCAGGCAAGAACACTGGAGTGGGTTGCCATTTCCTTCTCCAATGCATGAAAGTGAAAAGTGAAAGTGAAGTCGTTCAGTCGTGTCCGACTCTTGGTGACCCCATGGACTGCAGCCTACCAGGCTCCGCTGTCCATGGGATTTTCCAGGCAAGAGTACGGGAGTGGGGTGCCATTGCCTTCTCTGATGTTTCTCGTTAAGCACCCTTTTTTAAGAACCGCTAGTAAAGTACAAGTATGACTCACTTTGGAAAACTGGAAAGGGCTCAGCATCTAGTGAGATCTCACCTTCTCTCAGTTTTAAGTTAGCGTTCAATGCAAGCAGCATATACCAGATCACAGAGTGATTTAAAGATGTAAATAGAACTCTCCAGAAAATGTCACCTGATAATAAGTTTAGGGGTTAGCCCCAATCTATACGTTTAAATATTCCTATAAAATGCTTGCTCCAAAGCAAAAAAAAAAAAAAAAGCATGATTTTATTGGTGTATTTTTCACGTAGGTGGCAGACCCATGAATATAAAGGAATTAACCATCACTGAGCTACTGTGACTCAGGTGTTTCATGATATTTTGCTTAATCTTTATCAAAAGCCTATATAGAATTGGGGACTAAGATGGCAGAGGAATAGGATAGGGAGACCACTTTCTCCCCCACAAATTCATCAAAAGAACATTTAAACGCTGAGTAAATTCCACAAAACAACTTCTGAATGCCGGCAGAGGACATTAGGAACCCAGAAAAGCAGCCCATTGTCTTCAAAAGGAGGTAGGAAAAAATATAAAAGACAAAAAAAGAGACAAAAGAGGGAGGGACGGAGCTCCGTCCCGGGAAGGGAATCTTAAAAAGAGAGAAGTTTCCAAACACCAGGAAGCACTGTCACTGCCGAGTCTGTGGCAAGCCTTGGAACCACAGAGGGCAACATAACCAGGAGGAAAAATAAATAAATAATTAAAACCCACAGATTATGTGCCCAACGGTAACTCCACCAGTGGAGAAGCAGCACAGACGCCTGCATCCACCATTAGCAAGCGGGGGCTGGGCAGGGGGACAAGGGCTGCATTGCTCAGAGTAAGGACGGGGCCTGAATGCCCTGAGGGCAATCTGAGGGAACTAACTTGGGCTAGCAAATCAGACTGTGGGATAGCTACCACGCGAAAAGCCCTAACCTAAGACACCACCAGGCCCACTCACAGAACAAAGGACTAGAGCTATGCAAAAAGCCCTAACCTAAGACACCATCAGACCCGCTCCCAGAACAAAGGACTGAACAGAGCTAACCAGCTGCAGACCATCCCCCAGGTAACAGGCAGCCAGAGCCGGAAGGGGGCAATTGCAGCCCCAAAGAGGCATTATCCACCAAACTGCAAGCAGGCGTCTTTGGTAACTAAGACTTCTTGGGGTTCTGGACGGTCAACATCCGCCTGAGAAGGTGCGCTGGTTGTACACCCAGAAAACCAAGCAGCGGGGAGGCGATAAGTCGCAGCAACTGCACTCGCCAACACCTGATCACCTGAGCTGCTCAGGCCTGGGAAGGGCACAAAACGCAGGCCCAACCGAATCTGCACCTCTAAGGACTACCCGAGTGCCTGATCCTGAGCGGCTTAGACCCGGGAGGTGCATGCAGCCCAGGGCCGGCCTCAGACGGTTCCTGGCGGAGCAACCTAGAACCTGAGCAGTGTGGGCAGGGAGGGCACACACGCCGTGAGCGGGGGCAGGCCCAGTGTGGCTGAGACACTGCGAGCACACGCTAGTGTTATTTGTTTGCAGTGTCCCTCCCTCCCCACAGCGAGACTAAACAAGTGAGCCTAAAAGTGTCCACCACCGCCCCCTTGTGCCAGGGCGGAAATCAGACACTGAAGAGACCAGCAAACAAGATGCTAAAACAGAGGGAACCGCCTTGGAAGTGACAGGTGCAATAGATTAAAACCCTGTAGTTAGTACCGACTACATAGGAAGGGGCCTATAGATCTTGAGAAATGTAAGCCGGAGCAAGGAACTATCCGAAAATGAACTGACCCCACACTGCCCACAGCAACACCAGAGAAAGTCCTAGATATATTTTTACTATTTTTACTAACTTTTTTTAAAATTTTTAAGTCCTCTATTACTCCTTTAATTTTCATTTTCATTACCTACTATAACTTTGAAAAAAAAAAGAGACCCTATTTTTTAAAGCAAACTTCATATATATATTTTTTTTTTTTGTAATTTTTGTGGTTTTTTTTTTCCTTTCTTCAATATTGTATTTTTGGAACTCCAACCTCTACTCTAGATTTTTAACCTTTGCTTTTTGGTATTTGTTATCAATTTTGTACCTTTAAGAACCCAATCTTCAGTACCCATTTTTACTTGGGAGCAAGATTACTGGCTTGACTGCTCTCTTCCACGTTGGACTCTCCTTTTTCTCCACCAGGTCGCCTCTGTCTCCTCCCTCCCCCTTCTCTTCTCTACCCAACTCTGTGAATCTCTTTGTGTGTTCCAGACAGTGGAGAACATTTAGGAAACTGATTACTGGCTGGATCTGTCTCTCTCCTTTTGATTCTCCCCTTTATCCTCCTGGCCAGCTCTGTCTCCTTCCTCCCTCTTCTTTTCTCTGTATAACTCCGTGAACATCTCTGAGCGGTCCAGACTTTGGAGCGCACATAAGGAAGTGATTACTGGCTAGCTTGCTGTCTCCTCTTTTGATTCTTCCTCATCTCATTCGGGTCACCTCTAACTCCCTCCTCCCTCTTCTCTTCTCCATGTAACTCTGTGAACCTCTCTAGGTGTCACTCACTGTGGAGAATCTTTTCATCTTTAACTTAGATGTTTTATCAATGGTTCTGTATAGATGGAGAAGTCTTAAGGATACTGTAAAAATAAGACTGAAAACCAAAAGCAGGAGGTTTAAGTCCAAATCCTGAGAACACCAGAGAACTCCTGACTCCAGGGAACATTAATCAACAGGAGCTCATCAAACACCTCCATACCAACACTGAAACCAAGCACCACCCAAGGACCAACAAGTTCCAGAGCAAGACATACCATGCAAATTTTCCAGCAAAATGGGAACACAGCTCTGAGCTTCAATATACAGGCTGCCCAAAGTCACTCCAAACCCATTGACATCTCATAACTCATTACTGAACACTTCATTGCACTCCAGAGAGAAGAAATACAGCTCCACCCACCAGAACACCGAAACAAGCTTCCCTAACCAGGAAACCTTGACAAGCCACCCATACAACCCCACCCACACAAGGAAACTCCACAATAAAGAGAACTACACAAACTGCCAGAATACAGAAAGGCCTCCCCAAACATAGCAATATAAACAAGATGAAGAGGCAGAGAAATACCCAGCAGGTAAAGGAACAGGATAAATGCCCACCAAACCAAAAAAAGAGGAAGACATAGGGAATCTACCTGATAAAGAATTCCGAATAATGATAGTGAAAATGATCCAAAATCTTGGAAACAAAATGGAATCACAGATAAATAGCCTGGAGACAAGGATTGAGAAGATG
Organism: Bison bison bison; assembly: GCF_000754665.1. Classification (NCBI taxonomy): domain Eukaryota; kingdom Metazoa; phylum Chordata; class Mammalia; order Artiodactyla; family Bovidae; genus Bison; species Bison bison. The sequence continues at coordinate 9,729,429 of NW_011494956.1, read as the reverse complement.
CAAGAAAGGTTTAACAAGGACCTAGAAGAAATAAAAAAGAGTCAATATATAATGAATAATGCAATAAATGAGATCAAAAACACTCTGGAGGGAATAAATAGTAGAATAATGGAGGCAAAAGATAGGATTAGTGAAGTAGAAGATAGAATGGTAGAAATAAATGAATCAGAGAGGAAAAAAGAAAAATGAATTAAAAGAAATGAGGACAATCTCAGAGACCTCCAGGACAATATTAAACGCCCCAACATTCGAATCATAGGAGTCCCAGAAGAAGAAGAGAAAAAGAAAGACCTTGAGAAAATACTTGAGGAGATAATAGTTGAAAACTTCCCTAAAATGGGGAAGGATATAATCACCCAAGTCCAAGAAACCCAGAGAGTCCCAAACAGGATAAACCCAAGGGGAAACACCCCAAGATACATATTAATCAAATTAACAAAGATCAAACACAAAGAACAAATATTAAAAGCAGCAAGGGAAAAACAACAAATAACACACAAGGGGATTCCCATAAGGCTAACAGCTGATCTTTCA
>NW_011494956.1:9728585-9728795 GCF_000754665.1 Bison bison bison | reverse complement strand
AAAAAACTGAAATCATTCCAAGCATCTTTTCTGACCACAATGCAGTAAGATTAGATCTCAATTACAGGAGAAAAACTAATAAAAATGCCAACATATGGAGGCTGAACAACATGCTGCGGAATAACCAACAAATCACAGAAGAAATCAAAAAAGAAATCAAAATATGCATAGAAATGAATGAAAATGAAAACACAACAACCCAAAACCTGT
>NW_011494956.1:9727085-9728485 GCF_000754665.1 Bison bison bison | reverse complement strand
GAAACACACCAAGATACATATTAATCAAATTAACAAAGATCAAACACAAAGAACAAATATTAAAAGCAGCAAGGGAAAAACAACAAATAACACACAAGGGGATTCCCATAAGGATAACAGCTGATCTTTCAATAGAAACTCTTCAGGCCAGGAGGGAATGGCAGGACATACTTAAAGTGATGAAAGAAAATAACCTACAGCCCAGATTACTGTACCCAGCAAGGATCTCATTCAAATATGAAGGAGAAATCAAAAGCTTTACAGACAAGCAAAAGCTGAGAGAATTCAGCACCACCACACCAGCTCTCCAACAAATGCTAAAGGATCTTCTCTAGACAGGAAACACAAAAAGGGTGAATAAACTCGAACCCAAAACAATAAAGTAAATGGCAACAGGAGCATGCTAAGCTGCTATGTCACTTCAGTCGTGTCTGACTCTGTGAGACCCCATAGATGGCAGCCCACCAGGCTCCGCCATCCCTGGGATTCTTCAGGCAAGAACACTGAAGTGGGTTGCCATTTCCTTCTCCAATGCATGAAAGTGAAAAGTGAAAGTGAAGTCGACTCAGTCGTGTCTGACTCTTCTCGACCCCATGGACTGCAGCCTATGAGGCTCCTCCATCCATGGGATTTTCCAGGCAAGAGTACTGGAGTGGGTTGCCATTGACTTATCAGTAATCACCTTAAACGTAAATGGGTTGAATGCCCCAACCAAAAGACAAAGACTGGCTGAATGGATACAAAAAAAAGATCCCTATATATGTTGTCTACAAGAGACCCACTTCAAAACAGGGGACACATACAGACTGAAAGTGAAGGGCTGGAGAAAGATATTCCACACAAATAGAGACCAAAAGAAAGCAGGAGTAGCAATACTCATACCAGATAAAATAGACTTTAAAACAAAGGCTGTGAAAAGAGACAAAGAAGAACACTACATAATGATCAAAGGATCAATCCAAGAAGAAGATAGAACAATTATAAATATATATGCACCCAACATAGGAGCACCACAATATGTAAGACAAATGCTAACAAGTATGAAAGGGGAAATTAACAATAGCACAATAATAGTGGGAGACTTTAATACCCCACTCACACCTATGGATAGATCAACTAAATGGAAAATTAACAAGGAAACACAAACTTTAAATGATACAATAGACCAGTTAGACCTAATTGATATCTATAGGACATTTCACCCCAAAACAATGAATTTCACCTTTTTCTCAAGCGCACACGGAACCTTCTCCAGGATAGATCACATCCTGGGCCATAAATCTAGCCTTGGTAAATTAAAAAAAACTGAAATCATTCCAAGCATCTTTTCTGACCACAATGCAGTAAGATTAGATCTCAATTACAGGAGAAAAACTAATAAAAATGCCAACATATGGAGG
>NW_011494956.1:9725434-9726985 GCF_000754665.1 Bison bison bison | reverse complement strand
GGAGAGATCACAACAGACAACACAGGAAATACAAAGGATCATAAGAGACTACTGTCAACAATTATATGCCAATAAAATGGACAACGTGGAAGAAATGGACAAATTCTTAGAAAAGTACAACTTTCCAAAACTGGACCAGGAAGAAATAGAAAATCTTAACAGACCCATCACAAGCACAGAAATTGAAACTCTAATCGGAAGTCTTCCAGCAAACAAAAGCCTAGGTCCAGAGGCTTCACAGCTGAATTCTACCAAAAATTTAGAGAAGAGCTAACACCTATCCTACTCAAACTCTTCCAGAAAATTGCAGAGGAAGGTAAACTTCCAAACTCATTCTATGAGGCTACCATCACCCTAATACCAAAACCTGACAAAGATGCCACAAAAAAAGAAAACTACAGGCCAATATCACTGATGAACATAGATGCAAAAATCCTTAACAAAATTCTAGCAATCAGAATCCAACAACACATTAAAAAGATCATACACCATGACCAAGTCAGCTTTATCCCAGGGATGCAAGGATTCTTCAATATCTGCAAATCAATGTAATATACCACATTAACAAATTGAAAAATAAAAGCCATATGATCATCTCAATAGATGCAGAGAAAGCCTTTGACAAAATTCAACATCCATTTATGATAAAAACTCTCGAGAAAGCAGGAATAGAAGGAACATACCTCAATATAATAAGAGCTATATATGACAGTTCAGTTCAGTCGCTTGGTTGTGTCTGACTGTTTGCGACCCCATGAATTGCAGCACCCCAGGCCTCCCTGTCCATCACCAACTCCTGGAGTTCACTCAGACTCACGTCCATCGAGTCGGTGATGCCATCCAGCCATCTCATCCTCTGTCGTCCCCTTCTCCTCCTGCCCCCAATCCCTCCCAGCATCAGACTCTTTTCCAATGAGTCAACTCTTTGCATGAGGTGGCCAAAGTACTGGAGTTTCAGCTTTAGCATCATTCCTTCCAAAGAACACCCAGGACCAATCTCCTTTAGAATGGACTGGTTGGATCTCCTTGCAGTCCAAGGGACTCTGACGAGTCTTCTCCAGCACCACAGTTCAAAAGCATCAATTCTTCAGCGTTCAGCTTTCTTCAAAGTCCAACTCTCACATCCATACATGACCATTGGAAAAACCATAGCCTTGACTAGATGGACCTTTGTTGGCAAAGGAATGTCTCTGCTTTTCAATATGCTGTCTAGATTGGTCATAACTTTCCTTCCAAGGACTAAGCATCTTTTAATTTCATAGCTGCAATCACCATCTGCAGTGATTTTGGAGCCCCCAAAAATAAAGTCTGACACTGTTTCCACTGTTTCCTCATCTATTTCCCATGAAGTGATGGGACCAGATGCCATGATCTTCGTTTTCTGAATGTTGAGCTTTACGCCAACTTTTTCACTCTCCTCTTTCACTTCCCTCAAGAGGCTTTTTAGTTCCTCTTCACTTTCTGCCATAAGGGTGGTGTCATCTGCATATCTGAGGTTATTGATATTTCTCCCAGCAGTCTTGATTCCAGCTTGTGCTTCTTCCAGCCCAG
>NW_011494956.1:9723932-9725300 GCF_000754665.1 Bison bison bison | reverse complement strand
GTGACAATATACAGCCTTGATGTACTCCTTTTCCAATTTGGAACCAGTCTGTTGTTCCATGTCCAGTTCTAACTGTTGCTTCCTGAGCTGCATACAGGTTTCTCAAGAGGCAGGTCAGGTGGCCTTGTATTCCCATCTCTTGAAGAATTTTCCACAGTTTATTGTGATCCACACAGTCAAAGGCTTTGGCATAGTCAATAAAGCAGAAATAGATGTTTTTCTGGAACTCTCTTGCTTTATTCCATGATCCAGTGGATGTTGGCAATTTGATCTCTGGTTCCTCTGCCTTTTCTAAAACCAGCTTGACCATCTGGAAGTTCACGGTTCACGTATTGCTGAAGCCTGGCTTTGAAAATTTTGAGCATTACTTTACTAGCATTTGAGATGAGTGCAATTGTGCGGTAGTTTGAGCATTCTTTGGCATTGCCTTTCTTTGGGATTGGAATGAAAACTGACCTTTTCCAGTCCTGTGGCCACTGCTGAGTTTTCCAAATGTGCTGGCATATTGAGTGCAGCACTTTCACAGCATCATCTTTCAGGATTTGAAATAGCTCCACTGGAATTCCATCACCTCCACTAGCTTTGTTCGTAGTGATGCTTTCTAAGGCCCACTTGACTTCACATTCCAGGATTCACATTCCATTCACTCATTATCAGAGAAATGCAAATCAAAACCACAATGAGGTACCATTTCACACCAGTCAGAATTACTGCTATCCAAAAGTCTACAAGTGATAAATGCTGGAAAGGGTGTGGAGAAAAGGGAATCTTCTTACACTGTTGGTGGGAATGCAAACTAGTACAGCCACTATGGAGAACAGTGCAGTGTGGAGATTCCTTTAAAAAATGGAAATAGAACTGCCTTATGACCCAGCAATCCCACTACTGGGCATACACACTGAGGAAACCAGAATTGAAAGAGACACGTGTACCCCAATGTTCATTGCAGCACTGTTTATAATAGCCAGGACATAGAAGCAACCTAGATGTCCATCAGCAGATGAATGGATAAGAGAGCTATGGTACATATACACAGTGGAGTATTACTCAGCCATTAAAAAGAATACATTTGAATCAGTTCTAATGAGGTGGATTAAACTGGAGCCTATTATACAGAGTGAAGTAAGCCAGAAAGAAAAACACCAATACAGTATACTAATGCATATATATGGAATTTAGAAAGATGGTAACGAAAACCCTGTATGTAAGACAGCAAAAGAGACACAGATGTATAGAACAGTCTTTTGGACTCGGTGGGAGAGGGAGAGGGTGGGATGATTTGGGAGAATGGCATTGAAACATGTATAATATCATATATGAAACAAATCACCAGTCCAGGTTCGATGCATGATACTGGATGCTTGGGAC
>NW_011494956.1:9701594-9723832 GCF_000754665.1 Bison bison bison | reverse complement strand
ATGGGGAACACGTGTACACCCGTGGTGGATTCATGTTGATGTATGGCAAAACCAGTACAATATTGTAAAGTAATTAGCCTCCAATTAAAATAAATTTATATTAAAAATTTTTTTAAATAAATAAAAATAAAAGTATCAGAAAAAAAATTACAATTGGGGAATTCTTGTAAAATGAGAAAAACCCAACCCACACATTCCTTCAAATGTAATGAAAGTTTCATGAATACTAAATTTAACAATTAATGAGGTTGATATAATGTTACAGTTGGACATTTGATTAAGGATTTATTGATTTCAATTTTGCAGTGTTCTTATTTTAGAGCAGGTAATTTTTTTCCAGCTGTCAAATATTCAAATGATGCCCCTGTGGAGGCTCTTGTGGGCAATATGTGAGCAACCTGGGCCAATACGTCTTGGCCATCCTCCACCTGAAGCATACATCCCTTTATACACACAGACACAGACACAGACACACACACACACACAGAGCCTATGTATATGGACACGTAATTGTTAGGAATTGTGTTAAGCTACTATAACAAATAAACTTCCAAATTTCAGTGGCTTAACACAATAGATTATTTTTCATTTCCAAAAACAGTCTGATTTGGTTCCAGGACAATGATATCAAGGATGAGGGTGTGTTAAAGAGGGGGTAGACCTGTGTTCCACGCAGATTTGGGGTGTCAAGCTTGTGGAAGCTCTCTTTCTGTAGCATGTGACTTTCAAGTTTGCCTTTCTTTTCTTTTGGTCATTTTATTATTTTTCAACACTATACATTCATATATACACAACACCAATTTATATCCTATCTTCTTTTTTCTTTCCGTTTGATTGATGCAGGTGACATATAACATTGTATTAGCTTAAGGTGTATAACATAAGGATTTGGTATATGTGTGTATTGCAAAATAATCACCACAATAAGTCTAGTTAATATTATTTACCTCACAATGTTACAAAATACTTTTTTCTTGCAATGAAAACTTTGAAGATCTATTCTCTTAACAACTTTCAAATATATGAGAGAGTATTGTTAACCATACTCATTACGCTATATATAACATCCCAATAATTTATTTATCTTATAGTTGGAAGTTTGTACCTTTTGACTGCCTTCGCTCATTTCTCCTACTGCCCATACCTTACCTTTGGCAACCACCAATCTGCTCTCTATTTCTATGAGTTCAGTTTTGCTTTTAAGATTATTCCACATATAAGTGAGATCATACAATATTTTTCTTATTTTGTCTGACTTATTTCACTACGGAGAAGGCAATGGCACCCTACTCCAGTACTCTTGCCTGGAAAATCCCATGGACAGAGGAGCCTGGTAGGCTGCAGTCCATGGGGTCGCTAAGAGTCGGACGACTGAGCGACTTCCCTCTCACTTTTCACTTTCACGCATTGGAGAAGGAAATGGCAACCCACTCCAGTGTTCTTGCCTGGAGAATCCCATGGATGGAGAAGCCTGGTAGGCTGCAGTTCATGGGGTCGCTAAGAGTCGGACACGACTGAGCGACTTCATTTTCACTTTCCACTTTCGTGCATTGGAGAAGGAAATGGCAACCCACTCCAGTGTTCTTGCCTGGAGAATCCCAGGGAGCCTGGTGGGCTGCTGTCTATGGAGTCGCACAGAGTCGGACACGACTGTAGTGACTTAGCAGTAGCAGCAGTTATTTCACAAACCATAATGATTTCAGCCTCCATCATGTTGTCACAAATGGTAGGATTTCCTTATTTTTCATGGCTGAATAATATCCCATTGTGTGTGCGTGCATGTGTGTTTGTGTGTGTGTGTGTGTGTGTGTATGTGCGTGCATTTGTGCGTATAAAAACCTAAGTATCCATCAACAGGTGAATGGATAAAGAAAATGTAATGTGCATAAAGATGTGATAGATACAGAGGTATATCTTGGTTATTGTAAATAATGCTGCTGTGAATGTGGTGTGCAGATGTGTCTTTAAGAGTGTGATTTTGTTTCCTTGAGACATACACCCAGAAGTGGAATTACTGGATCATATGGCAGTTCTATGCTTACTTTTTTAAGGATCCTCTATCCTGTTTTCTCTAGGGACTGCACCGAGTTACATTCCAACCAGTGTGCATGAGGGTTCTTTTTTCTCCATATCCTAACACCTATTATCTTGTGTCTTTTTTGAAAGTAGCCAGTCTAATAGGTGTGAGGTGGTATCTCCTTGTGGTTTTGATTTTTGTTTTTCTGATGGTTAGTGATATTGAACATATTTTCATGTACTTGTTGGCCATTTGTATGTTTTCAAATGTCTGTTCAGTTTCTCTTCTCCATTTAAATCAGATTGCTTGTTTTTTACTGTTGAGTTGTGTAAGTTCTTTATATATAATTTGGGTATGAACTCATTTCATATATGATTTGCAGATGTTTTATCTCATTCGTTTTCATTTTGTTGGTGATTTCCTTTGCTGTGCAGAAGCTTCTGAGATCGATATAGTCCCGCTTATTTATTTTTGCTTTTGTTGCCTTTGCTTGTGGTGTCCAAATCCAAAAAAAAAAATCACTGCCAAGTGATCTTGGAGCTTACCCCTCTATATTTTCTTCTAGGAATTTTATAATTACAGGCCTTATGTTCAAATCTTTAATCCATTTTGAGTCAGTTTTTGTGTATGGTGTGAGATAGGGATCCAGTTTTGTTCTTTTCCATGTGGCTATCCAGTTTTCCAGTACCATTTATTGAAGAGGCTATCCTTTCCCTATTCTTTGCTTCTTTGTTGTAAATCAATTAGCCATATATGTGTGGGTTTATTTCTGGTTCTCTATTCTGTTCCACTGATCTATGTGTCTGTTTTTATGCCAATAGCATACTGTTTTAATTACTATAGTTTTATAATGTAGCTCGAAATCAGGAAGTGTGATGCCTCTAGCTTTGTTCTTTCTCAAGATTGCTTTGGCTAATTGTGTTCTTTGGTATCCCTTACACATTTTAATTGTTTTTCTATTTCTGTGAAAAATGACATTGGAATTTTGATAAAATATGTAGATTTCCTTGGGTAGTATGAACATTTTAACAATATTAATTCTTCTAAACTATGAGCATGGAATATTTCCATTTATTTTGTCTACACTTCCTTTCATCAATATCTTATTGCTTTCAATGTACAGACCTTTTACCTCCTTAGTTAAACTTATTCCTAGTATTATTCTTTTTGATTCAGTTGTAGATGGGATTGTTTTCTTAATTTCTTTTTCTGATAGCTTGTTTTTAATGTAGAAAGTAACTGATTTTTGTATATTGATTTTGTATCCTATGATTTTACTGAGATTGTTTATTAGTTCTAACAGTTTTTTTGGGTGGAATCTTTAGGGTTTTCTGCATATAATATGTCATCTGCAGATAGAGACAGTTTTACTTCTTCCATTCTGATTTGAATGCCTTTTAATTCTTTATCTTGCCTAATTGGTCTGGCTAGGACTTCTAGTGGGAGAAGGCAATGGCACCCCACTCCAGTACTGTTGCCTGGAAAATCCCATGGATGGAGGAGCCTGGTAGGCTGCAGTTCATGGGGTCGCACAGAGTCGGACACGACTGAAGCAACTTAGCAGCAGCAGCAGGACTTCTAGTACTGTACTGAATAAAAGTGGCGAGAGTGGGCATCCTTGTCTTGTTCCTGATCTTAGAGAAAAAATTTTTAGCTTTTCACCATTATATATATGAGTACCATTGACTTTGAGGCTTGTATTTCATTACAACTTTAAGAGGATTCAATCTAAATGGAACTTATTATAGTGTTATTCCCTACTTTATTGGAAGGGTCAGTCCAGTTGCTCAGTCATGTCTGACTCTTTGCGAACCCATGGACTGCAGCACGCCAGGCTTTCCTGTCCATCACCAACTCCCAGAGCCTACTCAAACTCATGTCCATTGCGTCGGTGCTGCCATTCAACCATCTCATCCTCTGTCACCCCCTTCTCCTCCCACCTTCAATCTTTTGCAGCTTCAGGGTCTTTTCCAATGAGTCAGTTCTTGGCATCAGGTGGCCAAAGTATTGGAGTTTCAGCTTCAGCATCAGTCCTTCCAATGAATATTCAGGATTGATTTCCTTTAGGATTGACTGATTGGATCTCCTTGCAGTCCAAGGGACTCAAGAGTCTTCTGCAACACCACAGCTCAAAAGCATCAGTTCTTTGGTGCTCAGTTTTCTCTGTAGTCCAACTCTCACATCCATACCTGACCACTGGAAAAACCATATTTTTGACTACATGGACCTTTGTTGGTAAAGTAATGTCTCTGCTTTTTAATATACTGTCTAGGTTGGTCATAGCTTTTCTTCCAAGGAAAAAATGTCTTTTAATTTCATGGCTGCAGTCACCATCTGCAGTGATTTTGGAGCCCCCCAAAATAAAGTCTCTTACCATTTCCATTGTTTCCTCATTTGCCGTGAAGTGATGGGATCAGGTGGAAGGGAGCTGAGACTAAATAGCAATTCAGATTCCTTCCAAGATAAATGTCTGTGATTCTATGTGACCATGTTCTTAGCTCTGTTTTTGTTCTACCTGTCTCTTCATACACATGCAAAGGAGACCAAAAAAACCACACCAGTTTTGAGAGTTTCTCAGAACATCTGAATCAGAGAATTTTTGGATCTCAGCATATGGATGCTGTTACAAGTCATCCCCGTCATCCCTCCACAGCACCTCCAGCAGGTAGCTGCCCATTTGACCACCTCCTTAGGTAGGAGGGCTAATTCTGTATCAATATTGATGCTGCCAGCCTCACACTGAGTCACCCAGCAGTTTTCTTTCTTTCTTTAAATTTTTTACTTATTTCTTTGTGCCTATGCTGGGTCTTTGTTCATGCGCTGGGGCTTTCTCTAGTTGTGGTGAGTGGGGCTACTCTTCCTTGTAGTGCATGGGCTTCTCATTGTGGTTTTCTCTTGTTAAGAGCACAGGCTCTAGGGCACGAGGGCTTCAGTAGCTGCAGCTTGAGGGCCCTAGAGTGTGAGCTCAGTGGTTGTGGCACACAGTCTTAGTTACTCCCCACCCAGCAGTTTTCTGAAAGGTATTTTAGAGGCATAGAGCTCCTGCCCACCAGCACTAGCAGTGATAGTGACCCACAGTGACCGCTGTGAGGACCTGGAGCCCCATGCCCCATCACAGCTGAGTCATGAGGTGGGCCAGCGGTGAGCACGGGTTTGTCAAGGCTTTCTCGGTGAGTGTGCTCCCAGCCTGAATAAGGCCTCCTTGGGAGAAATGCCTCATTCTATTGTGTGGATGAGTGCTCTGTTCATGGATCTGTCCATAGCAAAATTCTATTTCCCTGTAGTATTGTTAACATAGAAAATACAGCTTTCAAAAAGCATCAGTGACCTTGGCAGCCTGTACTTTCAGGCATGCCTGATTCACCTTGCACAGTTGAGAGTCTCAGGACATTGTAAGCCTTTTTTTTTTTTTTTTTTGCTTTTAAAATTATGACTTTATCACTGAAATCTTCAATTGTACACCACTTACATTTCCAGTTTTACAGCCCTGCCTATTCAGTCCTTTTGTGCTTTCCTTGACATTTTAAGAAACTTTTAATTGACACAGTTTGCTTGCAAAATAAAAAGAATCAGCTATATTTTAAAGTGGTTTTGTGGTGAGTAAGGCTTGCCAACTGCGTGTTCTCCTTTTTGTGTTGAGGTACTTATCATTGCTCTTGACGTTCTAAAATAAGAATGCCAGTTTCAGATGCAATGCCTCTAAAACTTAAGAAAGAGCAAAGCAGCCAAGTTGGCTGGAACCCAGACATCTCCTCAAATGTCAGGAAAAAAAAATCACTGAAGATAAAATAAAAGTGAAAATCCTGGCTTGCTGGATTATTTATTTCAGTCTGTTCTGGTTCTGAGAAATGATCAGTAGCCCTCACAAGTTTATCCTTTGTTGAGCTGGAAAAAATCTCAAAAGGGAAAGTGGTGGGTACCTGTAGCTCAAAAATGCAGGGGTAAAAAAAAACACCACTTTACTCATTCAGGGGTTTAAAAATACTAATTCTGCAGATTATGTGGCTCAAAATCCTGTTTGGGAAGAAATGACAAATAATTCATGCTGCATATTTAAGCACATGTGAATATGGAATAAAAGGTCTGTTTAGTAGAGCCTGTAGTCGGTAGGCTGAGGGATACTTCTTTGCTGGTTATACCCGAGCAAACCAGCACTGATGCTCCTTAAACATATAATTATGACGACATGTGCTTTGATTGCTAGATCTGAAAAGGGCTGCTGCTGTCATCAGATGACTGGGTTTGAGAATAATTTTCTAGAATAACTGTGTGTGTTGTCAGATCTTCTCCAGCTGTGGGTTGGTACAGGCATCCCCTCCCTCCCTCTGCCCTGACAGAACTCCGATTCTGTTCAGGTCTCCACCGTCTCCCTCCCTGTGTGGGTCTCATCTTGCCAGGAGATAAATTCTGATTGATTTTACCCAGTCTCTGGGCTCCATTCCTGGTGCCAGCGATTGGTCTGGAGCATGGGCATGTGACACAGTTCTGGCCGTTAGACATTTGGGGAAGTCCACTGGAAAGTTTCTGGGAGGGCATCCTGGCTTCCAGTAGAAGTGTGCAGGATCATCCCCTTCTGCCTCTGCATGGTGCCAAGTGTGATGCCTGGAAAGTGGTCACCATCTGTGACTCTTGAGGGGAGCCGTCCTGAGCACAGGGGATGGCAGAAAGCCCAGAGATGAAGAGATCCTGGCTTCCTGATGATGCCTTCAAGTTGCTGAATTCAGCCACTCTGGAGCAGCAGTTCCTAACATTGTGCGTCATTATGTGAGAATGTTGATGGGTCCCTTTGCATTAGCAGGGTTTTCTGTTAACTTGCAGCCAAGCCATCTGGATAGCTACATGGATAGTTTGAGATAAAACAAAACATACAACTCAAAAAGAACAAAGGTTACCCCAGCCATGTCTCATTTATATCACATCTAAGAGTGATGCTCAGCCTGGTCAATGATGAGCCTCATGCAGTTCACCATGAATATGTGTGTGCTTATTCATAACATCCCTCAGAGGGAGGCCCCATAGAGAGGACCAGTGTTCTTTAGAGCTAATGGTGAATTCTAGTTAGGGTACTTCTCTGGCTGCTTTAAAAGAATTGAGATAACGATGACTTACAAAGGTTGTGAGATACATTTTAGTGACAGATTTTATTTTCTTGGGCTCCAGAATCACTGAGGATGGTAACTGCAGCCACAAAATTAAAAGATGCTTTCTCCTTGGAAGAAAAGCTGGCCAGCATATTAAAAAGCAGAGACATCACTTTGTTGACAGAGGTCTGTATAGTCAAAGCTATGATTTTTCCAGTAGTCATGTACAGATCTGAGAGTTGGATCATAGAAAAGGCTGAGCACTTAAGAATTGATGATTTGAACTGTGGTGTTGGAGAAGACTCTTAAGAGTCCCTTGGACTGCAAGGAGATCAAACCAGTCAATCCTAAGGGAAATCAACCCCGAATGTTCATTGGAAGGACTGATGCTGAAGCTGAAGCTCCAATACTTTGGCCACCTGACATGAAGAGCTGAGTCATTAGAAAATCCTGATGCTGGGAAAGATTGAAGTCAGGAGAAGAGGGTGACAGAGAATGAGAGAGTTGGATGGCATCACCAACTCAATAAACATGAATTTGAGCAAACTCGAGGAGATAGTGAATGACGGGGAAGCCAGGCATGCTGCAGCCTATGGGGTTGCAAAGAATTGGACACAACTTAGCAACTAAACAATAAAAAGTGAACTGATAGATGGTCAAGGAGTTGGGTGGACTATCCCACAGGGTCAACTACAGTTCTTCTCTGTTATTCACACAGATGTTGTCTCCATGGGCATTAAGAAAGCTGGCTCATCACTACTCCACTGTTTCAGAGTGTGGGGTGGGGAGGAAGGAAGGACAGAGTGGGGCAGTGTAGGCAGCCTCCTTTTACCCAGAATTGCACAAATTACTTACAATCACAATTCATTGGGTGGAACCTGGTCACACGATGACATGGTCACATGATGATGACGAGTTGCAAGGGAGTCTGGGAAGTTAGCTGTCTCTAGCTGGGTGGCCATGTGTCCAGCTGAAACCTAGAGGATTCTGTTGGTAAGAAAGTGAGAATAGACACTGGAGGAGTGTCAGCCACAGTGAAGAGGCAGGCGTGTGAACGTGACCACAGCAGAGTGCTGGCTGCCACTCTCAGGTTGTGGAGCAGGCGTGTGAGCCAGGAGGGCCAGTCTCCCTGAGCAGCCTGGAGCCTTGTGCCAGTTCTGACCTGCCCTTGGCCTGTCTTCCCAGTCAGACGGGGGACTTGTACCAGGTAGTGTTTAAAACCTCTTCAAACTCTGACTTGTTCTGGCACGGCCCCCATGCACAGGCATTCTGCCTCTGGAGTGGGTGCAGAGACAAGGCGGCAGCAGGCTGAGCAGCTGCATGTGGGTGGTGGGTGTTAAAGCCATAGGAGAAGTCACTGCTGACCTTTACTGGGAGCTTACCAGGAGCCCAGAACTGGGCTGTGTCCCTCACGTGGATTGCCCCGTGAGCCCTTACATGCCCTGTGAGACGGATTGTTCCATTTCATGGACGGGGCAGCTGTGGCTCAAGAAGGGTTAGAGCAGGAGTCCTGGCCATCTGACTCCAGAGCCCACAGACTTAACTCCATGTCATGGGTAGGACTGGGACTGCAGTGGGATTTGTGAGGTATAGCAAGGTCATGGTGAGCCCAGAAATCAGGGCCAACTTCGGGGGTGATCTGAAGCATTGATTCTCCCCCTCCATGGTGACCCCATAGCCAGGAGGGGCTGTTGCCACTCTGTATCACATCTGGGCATGACACTGTGGGTTACATCACCCCTCACCAGCACAGGCTATTCTTCAGGAGGAGAGTATTGCGGGTGAGAGAGGCGTCTGGGGGGGTCAGTGTGGGGCACAGTGCAGAATGTTCCATGGGGGCTCATCACATGGCTCTCAAGCATCCTTTCAAGTGTCGCTCCTGCTGAGAGGGGCAGGGAGACCTCGGCCTGCCCCTGTCCTGTGTTCCCAGAGAAGGCTGTGCTGGGAAGAGGTAGGACCCCAGCCCTAGAAAATGAGGGTCAGTGTATGAAGCAGGCCCGTCCCTCAAGCCGACACTGCTTGGTGGCCTGGCTCCTGACATCAGACGCTGCCTCTTGCTCCATCTTGGAGGTCAGTGGCTGTGTGCTCAGAGGGGACTCCAGGAAAAGCAGGGGCACCAGCGGGTGTGCAGTATAGTCCCCTTAGTGGTGGGATTCCTTGGTTTTGTGGGCAGGCTGGCCTAAGTGGGGGGAATGAGGCTCTTGCAGCCACCCACCTGTTGGCACCAGACCACAGGCAAACTCCACATGGAGGAGCAGACCCAGATGAGATCAGGGCTCCCTGACCCAGCCCCAGTGGGGTTTCTGGGCAGCCAGCAGTCTCCAGGCACAGCAGACTCACTGAATGTGATGCTGTGGGGGTGGTGCTCGGGCTAACCCACCTCCCTGTTCAGGGTCTCCTCACCCACAAAGATGCAAGCCCTTCTCCTGCTCTCCTCGAGTCAGGATGGTCTCATTTAGGGTTGTTTCTTTGGTTCATTCCTAAAATACAATTATTTTCCTAAAATGCAATTACAAACGCCTCATCTCCAGGCTGCTCTTGAAGACTGAACTTGGGCAGAGCCTCCTGCACAGGAAACCTGCCACCCTCTCTGGGCCTGGGTGGGTCAACCCCTCCCTCCCCAACTCTGCCTCTCGTTGATGGTTCTAGTGTCACAAGCCTAATGGTCCATTTACTCATTGCTCCACTGACCAGACTGTGAGCTTTCTTTTTTTTTTATGCTTAAAACCTCAAACATCCACAGAAGCACAGAGGATTATATGATGGACCCTCTACGATTCATCACCCAGCTTCAGAAGTTGTCACAGTTTGCAAGTCTTATTTCATTAATTCATCTTTGACCTCTCCCCACCGACCCTACCCCTATATCCAGAATATTTTAAAGCAATTCCTAGATCTCATATCATTTCTCCCATAAGTACATTTCAGATACAAGCTTAAAAATGGAAGAAACTGTGTCCTGTATCCTGCATCCTCAGCACTTCGGAAGTTGTTATTTAGTTGCTAAATTGTGTCTGACTGCAACCCCGTGGGCTGTAGCCACCAGGCTCCTCTGTCTATGGGATTTCCCAGGCAAGAATTCTGGAGTGGGTTGCCATGTCCTTCTCCAGGGATTATTCCTGGCTCAAGGATCAAACCCATGTCTCCTGCATCGGCAGGCAGATTCTTCACCACTGAGCCACTAGGGAAGCACACTTTGGATGATGCCTGACACATATTGGCTTCGGGGAAATAAACGTTGTTTTGAATCAACTAATTGACTGGATGAATGAATTGGTTTCAACCTTTAGAGCCCAGCCTGCACATTAGCTGTCACTTGAGTAGCTGGAATGTGAGTGACAGCTGGGAGCCCACAGCCCCCGTGGCAGTTTCCAGGAGGTTCTGGAATCTATCAGGCTCTCACTCATCAGACTTTAAGGTTGGTTTATTCTTAGCCAGGCATCTTTGATTTTGCAATTAAACCCCACTTTGAGGTCACCTTGGAGATGGAGGACAATGAAGATGTAGCTTTTACCTTTGTTTGGATCATATTTAGTTCACAATTATAGACTTTAGGGTTTTCTTAATTATAATGCTATATTTACTTGGGTCAAAATGATTAGGACCAAAAAAAAATCAAAGTATAGAATACATCTAAAGCATTTTCTTTAATACCATCTTTCTATTCCTGGTAATGGTATTTTAACTACACAAATGAGATAATTGAATGCACATTTTTCTTTCAAACGGTCTTGGTCATGTTTAAAACCCTAAATTCTGTACACTTTGAAGGGGACTCTGAGGCTGGAGTCACTAAACGTGGCATTTCCAGCTTTTACAAGGTGAAAGTCAGGCCAGGGCTTGGACTTTGGAAATCTCTGATGGTAGAATGGTAGCTTGTAAAAATGCCTTTGATATATTCCTTTTTTCCTCTTAATTCAGAAATGGTATTTACCATAATACTATAATGAGAGCTGCCTATTTCCTAGTGCTTTTTTTCAAAATTACATTCTAAAGTATTTTCTTTCACTCTTCAAATCTATTGTAAAGTTAAATTAAGGTGACTGAGTTTTCTGTTTATCTGTTTTCTTTTTTGCTGCTTCATCAGGGATGCAGAGTAATAATTCTATTTCTGGATTTAAGGTATTTTTTACTTTGTGGGTTTAGCAGTGGGGACTAAAACTGTGCCCAGTAGACATTTGATGACTGGTGACTGTTAGATGTTCAGCCCACAACATGAAGCAGTTGTTTCCACTGAAGTATTTATAGGGGTTGGATTTGGTCATGATGCCATATTGAGTCAAGAGCATCTTCCATGGACAGTGATGTCTGAGGATTAGGAGATGTGGGAGCTATTCTGAAGTAGGTCACAGTCCTACTCCCCCTACTGATGTGGCAGTGACTCTTCCTGTGGACTTTGCTTTCTGGGCTGTGAGTGAGCAGACTGTGGAGTCTCTGCTGAGGCCTGAGTCTCTACTGAGGGCCGAGTCCTGGTTATCACTTGTGATGACATGGACAAGTCCAGTGGGGTAACTAGAGGAGTTGCAGGAGACCCCAGGGGTGTGTGCTCCAAGCTCCCGTGGAGTGAATATGTAGGATTATGACCAGAAGGGAACCCAAGGAACGCCTGATTTCTTGAGTGCTGGAGAGCCTGCTCGCCGGGGATGGAAAGGAGAAAGGGACTCTGGAGAATGGGGCTGGAGCTTAAGCCACAGAGACAGAGTCCATTGGCTGGTAATCCTGTCTTCTGACAGAAGCCGAGACACATGTTCCAGGTTGGAAAACCTGTGGCAAGGCAGAACACCACAGCTGAGTCAGCCCTGAGGAAGGCTGGCATGGTGGAGGCGGGGGCAGGAACAAGCTGCAAACGTGGCTCCCTGCTGATGGATGGGGCTGGGCCAGTGAATAGGGAAGTGGCGGTGGCCAGGATTTGGAAGGGGAAGCACAGTATGTGGCAAAAGCAGCAGCTCAGGGAAAGGAAGCAAATCTTTGTGTTTAGATGGTAGAGTTTCCCTGGTGGTTCAGATAGTAAAGAATCTGCCTGCAATGCAAGAGACCTGGGTTTGATCCCTGGGTTGGGAAGATCACCTGGAGAAGGGAATGGCAACCTGCTTGAGTGTTCTTGCCTGGAGAATCCCATGGACAGAGGAGTCTGGTGAGCTACAGTCCATGGTGTCTCGAAGAGTTGGATGACTGAATTGCTAGCAGGGGGTCTGTATGATTCCTCCAGAGCTGGGGAGCCAGACACAGCACATCCCTCCTTTGTGCCAAGTGCTCTGTGTATTGTGGTATTTACTCCTCACTGCCCTTCTGCTCATTTATATTCTTATCCCCAGTCTTATTTAAAGAACAGTGACCTGAAACTTGGGTGAAATACAGTTGTCAAGAGGTCACACAGAAGGCAGTGGTCGAGCAGAGAACTGACACAGTTCTGCCAGCCTCTGAGGCCTCATGCTTTCTGCTGTGTTGGGGCTCCCTTGGGTCTTTTCCACTGGAGAAGTGAAGAAGCACGCACTGGAGCCAGGCACACGCTTCTCACATGGGCACACACCTGTGTACACACACTGCTTACACACAGCGCTTACACACACATTGGGATCCTAGCTCCAGCTGCAAACACAAACTTCAAAGCTATGTGCGTTTTGCATTGTCATTATTGTTTAGCTGTTTAAAAAGAAAAGAACAGAGCATGACCTTCCTCTCCAAGTTTTCTAGGAAGATAAGTTCCAGGAGAGCAGCACGGAGGTGCTTATCTCGGGGCTCAGTGTCAGTGAGCTGCTCCCTCCCCCTGCCCCTGGGCTGTGGACACACCAGCCTGGTGCTAGCACAAGCGGAAGGAATGAGATTCTGACCATTATTTGCCATTTGGACTGTGGAGGCAGAGTCAGGAAGTAGGGGCACAGAAACCCAGAGCTTATCAAGGGGAAATGTTTGGTGTTCCCACGTGGAGGCTCATGTCATCAAGTGAAAAGCCTCAGGTATGTGGACATGTCAGTAGCTGGAGAACTAAAAGCAGTAAGGCAGTCACATGATCCCAGCCATCTGGTTAACCCAGCATATCCTCAGTATTTTCAATCTAGAACTAAATATAGCCCCTTTCCCAAAAAGCCCTCAGCATATTGAAGAATGTGGATGGAGATGGAGCTTTGACATGTGGGGCCTACAAAAAAAAAAAAAGATGAGGATATGGAAATCTACACCCTAGCTTAGAATTTCCTGGTAAAGACCCAATGTGTTTTCTCTCTATGGGAATAGCTAGTTTTGCTTTACATATATCAAGCTTCCAAAACTTAGTGGTTGAAAACAGCAGCCTTCATATTTGCCGTGACCTAGGGGTTGGCCACACAGTTCTTTTAGTCTGGGTTGACTCTCCATCTACAGGTGGTGTGGCTGGACTAGAAGGTCTGGGATGACTTTGCTCACAT
Source organism: Bison bison bison (assembly GCF_000754665.1). Classification (NCBI taxonomy): domain Eukaryota; kingdom Metazoa; phylum Chordata; class Mammalia; order Artiodactyla; family Bovidae; genus Bison; species Bison bison. The sequence goes on along the minus strand of NW_011494956.1, from coordinate 9,710,330 downwards.
GTATGGTGACTGGCAGGCAGCCTTGTTGTTTAAGAGAGCCTCAGCCGGGAGTGCTTGCCTTGGCCCTGTGTGGCCTCATCCTCCAGCAGCTCGCCTGGGTGTCTTCACACCATGGTCTCAGTGTTCTAAAAGCAGCCAGGGAGGGCAATGTTCTAAAAGCAGCCAGGGAGGGCAATGTTCTAAAAGCAGCCAGGGAAGACAAGCCCTAATGCGTAAGTGCTATTCACACCTCTGTTTGCAGCTTGTCTGCGAAGCTTAGAGAGCTTTTGGCTTGTAGCCAAAGCATAGACCTTGTCCGAGCTTAGAGTCCGTCTGGGAGGAGGTTTCCCAAAGCCATGAATACAGAAAAGCATGAACAAACAAACTGGGGGCCATCACCGCACCAAATCAAACCTGTCTATAAGTCTGAAATTTAACTTAGCAAAAGCAGTTGTTTCTACCTGACAATCTGAAGATGATCCTGAACCATATTGTGATTTGTCCTCGTGTAAAATGGCAGTGTTGGGAAAACCATAGACGGCCTCCTTAGCAGCTCTAGCAGCCTCATCTGCCAATGAGGGTGGTGATAAGTCTCCCAAGAGGCTGGAGGCAGGAAGTGGTTGAAGAGCCAGACCTGGTCTAGTACCAGAAGAAAGTTCTTACCTCACACACCCAAGTGCAGAGCAACCAAGAGGCAAGTCTGGTCTTCCAGCTGCAGAAGCAAGAAACCACCAGCCTCAGAAATTGAGGGTGGGTGGTTTCCCCAGGCAGCAAGGTTTGCATTGCACAGTGAGATGCTGAAGATAGCATGTGAGCTGGAGTGACAGAGCAATGGATGGGGGCAAGAATATGTGACCATTTCAATACTCATGTAGCTGGAGGAACCAACAAACTGGTTAAGAAACTATTCCTATTTCTCAAGAGGATGGAGGAAGCAGTAGAGTGAACTGACAGAGATGAGTAGGGGGGACTTCCCTGCTGGTCCTGTGGTTAAGAATCTGCCTTGCAATGCAGGAGACACGGGGGGACGCGGGTTCAATCCCTGGTGGGGAAACTAAGATTCCCACGTACTGAGAAGCAACCAAGCCCGTGCTCCTCGGACCGCATGCCCCTACCAGAGAGCCTGTGTACCACAATGAAAGATCTAGCGTGCCGCAACTAAGACCTGATGCAGCCAAATTAAAACCGAAGAAGAAAATGAGTAGGTAACAAAGCTAGTGACATCATTTTCTTTTGAATACCTACTGTACACTGAGATTACACTTATTTAGCCTTTGATTTGGTCCTCACAACATAATTAGTCCCAACTTACAGATGAGGATACTGAGTCTCAGAGAGGTTAAGTAACTTGTCCCATGGTCACCAAGCTCGGGGTTCTGACCCAGGTCTGCCCACCTCCAGAGAGCTGTGGACTTGATCTGCACATGCTGCAGAGGTGGTCCCCCCACGAAAAGCAGAGCTGCAGGACCCTCCTAACAGAATTCTGACAGACCCTAGAGGCCATTTGCCAAGCAGGAACACTTAAAGATGTTTAAGTAAAGGAAAAGGAGCTATTCCAAATGTGGTATTAGGCTCAAAAGAAGGCAATAACATAACAGAAGGGAGAGGAAGATATGAAGGAGAGCTCTAACGTATTTATTGTTGGGGGTACAGGGACACCACCACCCAAAGAAGGTATTTGCTCTGAACCTTCTCCCTGTTCTATGATCTAATCTCTATGCACACACCCCACTCACTTTTCCCAAATTAAAAGGATCCCCTTCTAAGAGGACCATTGTAAAGTAAACACATCTAATTGGGAATGACTGAGAGAGCGAGATGTTCTGAAATCTACAGGCTAGTGAGCCAGAAGCAGTGAGCTGTCCTTGGGTAGCTAAGAAGCTGGCACGTGCCAAGAGCCAACCTCTTCTGTGTACATACATGGGTGGCAGTTAGAGTCAGTATGCGGATGTGTGGGGTGACGCTGAAAGGCAGCAGAAAGCTTTAGAGGCACACCTCTCATTTCATATCAGTCATCACCACTTAAGAACCTCGTGCCCTTAAGGTTCAGTTTTCTGCTGTCAGGTTCGAAATTGCCAACCCTGTCCCCGGGGCATGTCATGGGAAACCCAAGGGAATGGATGGTTTTGAGCAGGTAGAAGCTCCTGGTTCCTGGAGCAAAGGTTGGAGACTGCCCCGGGGAGGCTGCTGTGAGGGAATGCTGACATTCCTCCCAGGTCAGGTGTGATTTGGAAATACTGCCCAGTGTTTGCAGCTGAATGGCGGCACCTTCTACGCTCATCCCTGGGGGGCTTGGCCGGGCAGCCGAACCTGTCCCGGGTGAGGGGTGGAGAGGCTGTGACTTGGATTTTAGTTAGCTTGTTTTCTTTTGCAGCAGGGTGAGTGGGGGACAGTTACTGTTGAACCAGCAGATGAGTGTTGCCAAGGTTTCCCTCAAGGTCAAGGATACAAGAGAATGGACTGTGATGCCTCCCAGACACCCTAGGCAAGGAACTCTGCAGCCTGGATCAGGAGCCCAGAGCCACTCAGGCTTGATGCTGTACCTCTGGGAATGGGGTTTGTTTACAGGAGGGCTTCACCCTCTTTGTCGCCTCAGGAGGGCAAAACTGTGGGCTGCACATCTGTGGGCCCACATCATGTCTCATTGTGATCTCAGCCACCTCGAGGGTTCAATGCCAAAGCCCTGGCTTTGGGCCTCACCAAATGCAGATTCTGGTGAGCTGTCTTCAGGGTCTGTGGGTTTCCTTGCAAACACCCCCAGGTGGAGGCCACAGGGAGTTTCAGTTTTGGAAAGAGCAAACATTTATTTGGAGTCCTCACGGCTGGATGGCATCACCGACTCGATAGACATGAGTTTGAGTAAACTCCAGGAGTTGGTGATAGACAGGGAGGCCTGGTGTGCTGCGATTCATGGGGTCGCAAAGAGTCGGACACGGCTGAGCGACTGAACTGAACTGAACTGAAGTATGTTAAATGCTGATGGGATCAGCCAGGGTAATGTGTTGTTTTAGCTGGAGATGTCAGAGAGCTTCTGAGGCTGTTGAGTCCCTACCAGGACAAGGAGGTGGGTGTCCCCAGGAGGACAGATCATCTTGGGACATGAAGCACTGGTCCCTGGAAAGGAGTGGTGACTAAAGGGACAGAAGCAGCGCTCACTTGAAGGTGTAAATTGGGATTTGTTTGTTAGCAGGGTTGCCGGATGCTGGACATACAGGCTCATTTGTGAGGTACAGTGTATTTTCATCAGTCTTTTAGCCAGTGTTGTCCTGTGGTAGAAGGTCTGACAGGTCCCTTAAAGGAATGGTTCTCAAACTCCCCTCCAGGGCCTTGGGTGTGGCGGTAAGGTGAGTGGGTGCGGGGGGCAGCAAGAGACCCCAGGGCTCTGGCTTCTGCCTCATTCCATGCATAGGTTCTTAAAAATACAGTCTTATTGAGATATAATTCACATACAACTCACCCGAAGTGTATAATTCAGTAGCTTTTAATATATTCATGGAGTTGTGTGACCCTCACCATATTAGCAGGTGAGCTTTTATCTGATTGATTTTCTATTGTATTTGAAAGAGAAAAAGATTCTGCTGCTAAAATCAGGTTTGAAATAATGGTTATAAGCTTGCTGTGGTTAAGAACCTTTTCTGAAGAGGCTGTGATTTTTCAAGTTCTATTTTAAACCCCAATGAGAACCAGAAAATAAATTTGGTATCTAAGAGGTGAGGTAAATACCCATAGCAACCGTTCCCTTTTTTTCACAGAATGGACATTCAGAGCCACATTTGGCATTTTTGTGAAGTCCTTTTGCACAGTCCTAACATGGTCAGAGAAAATTAGAATGGTGGGTGGGACTGCGAGATGACCCATGGATGCAGCTGAAATGGGCCCAGTGGTCCAGGTTGGGGGGGGGGGGCAGGTCTCTAATTAGCTTATGGGGCTGCTTGATGTAGGAACATATCTTACACACAGCCCAGCCATCCCTAAAGGTGTTAAAGTGGAGCATGAGGCAGTGATTGATGTTCAGGTTAATTACTGAGATCAAAGATGCAGGGTCATCATAGCAAAGTGTTCATCAGAAATGGTTGAAGAAGTTGGGGATCAGAATGGGGTGTTCATTTCCTGGTCCTTGTAAAGACTTCTTAGGTCTGGCATATACTATAAGTGCTCAGTAAACACCCTGTCCATTTTTCTTTGCAAAGGCCATGCCATAAAGTCTCCCTGCCTGTTGAGATCAGATAAACGAAGCCTTCCCGAACTGTTTCTGCTCATTAATTTGAAGGGTGCCTTCTCAGCCAGGCTGATTTGGGGGCAAAGACATCAGCAACAGCACACAATTGTCCTCCGACCGGGATTCACACTGCCCTGCTGGAGAACGGGGCTGATCAGATTCTTTTCAGTTGACAGACTTGGTTTTCCGCCTCAGAAACATGTTTCTTGCCTCTCCTCTCTTCGCAGGACGTGTTCCTGATCTGAGGTGAAGCCATGAAGAGAAGATAAAATAAACAATAATGCTTTTCCGCAATCGCTTCGTGCTGCTGCTGGCCCTGGCTGCACTGCTGGCCTTCGTGAGCCTCAGCCTGCAGTTCTGTGAGTGTGGGCCTGGGTGCTGGGATGGTAAGGGGGCTTTTCTCTGGAGCAGAAGCCCCCATGGGAAGGAAACACATAGGTCCCAAAGCCTTTGTTCTTTTACTTTTCTTTCACCTCTTTTTAATTGAAATATAGTTGATTTACAATGTCGTTAATTCCTGGTATACAGCAAAGTGATTCAGTTATACGTGTATATGTGTGTGTGTGTGTGCTGTGTGCTTAGTTGCTCAGTCGTGTCTGACTCTTTGTGACCCCATGAACTGTAGCCTGCCAGGCTCCTCTATCCATGGGGATCCTCCAGGCAAGAATACTGGAGTGGGTTGCCATGCCCTCCTCCAGGGGATCTTCCCAACCTAGAGATCGAACCCAGGTCTCCCGCATTGCAGGCAGACTCTTTACTGTCTAAGCCACCAGAAAAAGAATGTGTGTGTGTGTGTGTGTGTGTGTATGTGTATACATCTTTTTTAAAAAATAGTCTTTTCCATTATTGTTTATCATAGGATTTTTAATTGGTGGATAATTGCTTCACAGTTAGTTTCTGCTGTGCAACATCATGAATCAGCTGTAAGTGTACATATATCCCCTCTCTCTTGAGCCTCCCTCCTACCTACCCCCCATCCCATGCTCTAGGTCATTACCTGTGTTCTTTAAATAAACAGTGAGGTTTCAAACAACTCAGTCTTTTTAGTGTCAGTGCTAGTGGTGGGTGGGTGTGCATCTTTGCTTGTGAGGAACAAGAGCAATCACTTGGCCTCATGACATACTTTTGGCTTCTCCCTGGATTCCTCAACTGGTTATTCCTGGATCCTTAGTTCAGGCTCCCAAGGTGAAGACAGTGAGTGGTCAGCTTGTGCCCTCATGCTGGGCCACACAGCAGAGGTGCTTGGCTTGGGGGTTGAGTGTCATTATCAGAGAGGGTGGAGGGATTAGGTCCCAGTACCAAACTGGGCAGTAGGGACTGTGTATGGAAAGCCCGGAGTGGCGAGGCAGCAGCATGGCTGAGGAGGCCAGTCCACAGGCCTCACCACCTGCCCTCGGCCCATACCTTGGGGTCTGTGCTCAGGCTGAGCCCCAAATCTATGTCCTCTGCTGCTCCCTAAGGGTGGTGGTCCTCAAACACAGATCCAACCAGGCACTTCCTTGGCTGTAACCCTTCAGCAGTGGGTCTCTGAGAGGCACCTTAGCCTTTCTGGGACCCCTGTCTCACCTTGAACCCTACACCACAGCCTTGCTGAGTGGCTTGGCATTCTCTGCACATCCAGGCTGTTCTCTGTGCCTGAAGGCGGTCCGTCTGCCTGGACTGTTCTACTCACCTCCCTTCTATCTGCCTCCCATCCCATCCTCTCCTCCACATGGTTCATTCACACCTTTCTCCTTCAGAAAGCTTCCATCACTCCCCACCTGGGTATGGGCTTCTTGGTTGTACATCTAGGGTGCTCTGAACCTGTCCCACTCCTTGCACTAGCCATGAAGTGAAGTGAAAGTTGCTCAGTTGTGTCCGAGTCTTTGAGAGCTCCCTATAGCCGGCCAGTCTCTTCTGTCCATGGTATTCTCCAGGCAAGAACACTGAAGTGGGTTGCCATTCCCTTCTCCAGGGGATCTTCCCAACCCAAGGATTGAACCCAAGTCTCATACATTGCAGGTGGATTCTTTACCATCTGGGCTACCAGGGAAGCCTTGCGATATCATAATTTTTTGGTTCTGTGTCTTTTCCTTCTACAAGACTGGCTGCTCTTTGAGAACAGGGCCCATTTCTGCTTCCCTCTTTATCACAGGAACCAGCACTGCCAGCCACATAGGAGGTGCCTCAGGAGTGTTTCAGTGAATGAATGAATCTCCACCTGCTCTGGAAAGCAGGTGAACCCTATTTCTCTATCCTGGTGCTGTGTACTTGTAAGCCAAGAAAATATCTGTGCGATGCTGGTAATTGTATTTTTGCTGCTGCCTACCTGCCCTCCACTTTCCACCTCACCCCGGCGGGTGGGAAGCAATTGCTTGGCCCTCATCACAGCTTAGGATATCTCTGGGAGGAGGTGGCATTGCTGTCACAGTCTGCATGATGGGAGGAAGGGCAGGTGGCCAGAGAGGGGGGATGTTCTGAGTGTGCTGAGGGACATGGGAAAGACTTGGCATTCAGAATGAGTGGTTTGAAGGGAGAGGCTTTGAGCAAATTTCCCTGCCTCACCTCTGATTTGTGACATATTCCATGCACACATCTAGTGCATATGACAGGCACTTCTAATAGTAAAAGTACTCACTTTATCCTTAGGAATAGGAAAATAGATTAAGAGAAGGTGGGCATAAGAAGTTTAAAGATACTCTAGATGGTTAATGAACTGTAAAAAAAAAAAAAAAAGTCTTTTCCAGAAAGTGTTTGGAATCAGTCGTTTGTTTGTGGCTTTTCATTAAAAATTTTCCATCCTTTGCTTGTAGGATGTTTCAGTCAACCTTGGTTCTTAGTTTGAGTCACTGACAGGCTCTGAGACATGAGTGTGGGTTACTTGTGTTTGCTGCGTCTCTCTTGCATGAGGTGGTTTCCATGTCACTGAATTGGCCTGTGTGTTTTGCTTATATAACTCCTCTGAAAGTCCCTTCTGTTTTAGCAGAGCCAATTTTCAGACGTACTTATTTTAGGGAACATTTTTCAGGATAAATTGGCCAGCCTGGGTCTGAGGTCTTTATTCTTCAGTGTGTTGGGAGTTTGGAAAGATATTAAGATATGGACCTTCTTACTGCTCTTCTGCTTCTAGGTAAACTGTAACTTTGGAATTTAACAATTTTGGTGAAAATTGAGTTAAATTGTTTTATTTATTTAATCACTTTACTGGTTGCTAATTATTATGCTGTAAGAAACTGGACTAATTCATAATACAAAGATGTCTGCTTAAGTAACACTTATATTTTCATTCTTATCCTGAAATATATGGAATTTTTTTTCTTCTCTATTTCTTTTGACTAGTTTTTGAATATCAGATTAGCACATATAATTGTTTCAGGTAATATATTTGAGACAGTCAAATGGAACTTGGCTTTCTTTTGTTTTAAGTAAATAGTATAATTTTGTTTTCTATGATTGTGTATTTTATTTTGACACTTTGGTAGTTTTATTTTTCTGATGTTTTGAATATGAGAAAGTTATGACCCAGGTTACAATGAAAAAATCAAGTTGCTTAAATAAGTGTTTCATCCTCTCGGTGCAGAAAGTGTGTATGTGTACTAACATATATTTATTAAGTGCTTATGTATGCTGGAGATTTTTCTACACTATTAGGGTGGAGATGATTGGGAGAGGATACAAAAAAGATTAAAGTATGGTTTGTAGTTTCTCAAAATATGTTGATTTTAAATGGTAATAATGATTCACTTTATGCTAATAGACATTAATAAGAATGATTCATTTTGTATTTTCAAGTCCTTGATGTTTTTGAGTTTGGAAATAGAGTGATTCTGAAATTCCTGATACTCGAAGAAGGGAACAAGTCAGGCATAAATATCATTAGTTATTCTAGTTAAAATAAGTATAAGTGGGAAAATAACTTCTCAGATTGCGGGACTCCTTCAGTGTGACAGGAAAAGATACTGAGTTATGAAGACTTGTGGATGGTTCCTTATTTTGCTGCTTTTTCTGCTCGTTTGTAATCGTCCATTTTCCTGCTTCAACCCTTTCCTTCATGCTCATTTTGCGCTCATTTTACCGCCTTCCAAGCAGTCCCAAAATGGCAGAGTGGCGGGGGCCCAGCTCCCAGCCCCTGAAGCCACAGCCTTGGGTTTGAATGCTGCTCAGCCACTTAGCTGTGGTGTGCCTTCGGCAGGCGTGGCCTCCAGGAGCCTCTGTTTCTTATTTCATAAAATGAAGTTCATTGTTGCTGCTTTGAAACATTGGTATGAGAAGGGAGATTTTGTGGGAAAACCTTTGGCTCGGGAAGCTCAGTCAGTGTAAACAGTACAGAGTCCTGTCACGATGCTTCCTCAGAAGCCAGAGCTCTTGGTATCCCAAAGGCTGCTTCAGCCATTTGTGGAGAGAGCTTTTGAAACAGAGTGTGTGTGTGTGTGTGTGTGTGTGTTAGTCGCTCAGTTGTGTCTAACTCTTTGTGACTCCATGGACTATAGCCCACCAGGCTTCTCTCTCCATGGAATTCTCCAGGCAAGAATACTGGAGTGGGTAACCATTCCCTTTTC
>NW_011494956.1:9700848-9701494 GCF_000754665.1 Bison bison bison | reverse complement strand
GGAGTGTGACTCGGAGGTCTCGTAGGCTGCCCCCATTCATGCGTCCATGCTGTCACACAGTCCCTTTTCCACCTGGGGTGAGTGTGCCAAAGGCTGAAGGAGGTACCCAGAACACGGTCTGGGAGGTCAGCTGTGTGGGGCCAATGGCCCCTGAGTCTGGACGAAGAGACTGGGGGAGAGTGCTCTGAGCAAGAAGCAGGCAGCTGGATGGGCTGGTGGGGAACAGGGGAAGAGCTGGGGAGTTGGTGAGGTGCATCAGGGCTGTTGGGGGTACCAATGGGCACAGTGAGTGCAGGTCCTACCGGAGGCAATTCCAGGGCCTGAGCCCAAGAGGAAGCCTGTCAGAGCCCCTGTTTGCAGACCTTGTGTCCAGCATTCCCTGATCTCCCTGGAGCCCATGGAGGCTACTCCAGTCCCACAGCCTGCTGGCTTGTATTTTTTGGCCCAAGCAACGTTTTCACTTTGGAAAATTTATTTACCAATGTTTTTAAACTAGGCAATTTCACATAAACTTCTAGCCCCTCTTTTAAGAACCAGACTGTCCACAAGCTGTGGCCCACAGTCCTTTGCAGGGACCTCAGCTGCAGCCGGCTGCAATCTGAGTAGGGGTGGCGAGAGCACTGTGCTGAGCTCTGTCAGCTCCGGA
>NW_011494956.1:9698883-9700748 GCF_000754665.1 Bison bison bison | reverse complement strand
CCAAAGGCTGCTTCAGCCATTTGTGGAGAGAGCTTTTGAAACAGAGTGTGTGTGTGTGTGTGTGTGTGTGTTAGTCGCTCAGTTGTGTCTAACTCTTTGTGACTCCATGGACTATAGCCCACCAGGCTTCTCTCTCCATGGAATTCTCCAGGCAAGAATACTGGAGTGGGTAACCATTCCCTTTTCCAGGAGATCTTCCCAACCCAGGGATCAAACTGGGGTCTCCTGCACTGCAGCAGATTCTTTACCATCTGAGCCACCAGGGAAGCCCCTTTGAAATAGTATATCGTGCATTTCTTTCTTTTAAATCAGAGTCCATCGGCCATGATAGGGGGTCAGTCTGCACTGGTCATCGGTATCTTGGGCAGGGCCCTGGTGGACCAGAGCAGGTTTCTAAGGGAAATGTCCATGGTGGACTGGAAACTCAGCTTCCCAGGTAGAAGCGGGCGGTTAACCCGCCAAAGTGAAGTTGTCTTCAGTATCTGAAGTGCTCTTATCGCTATCCAGTATCTGTAAGAGGAGTCAGACCAGCTCTGTGTGGCCTGGTGACCATGGAGACATATTTCAGTTCAGCGGCAGGTGAAGCTTCCTGACTGTCAGCATCATGTGGAGGTGGACTGGCAGGATGCACAGCCTGGAGCATCGCTCTGTGAAGAAGGGAATAGTAGGCAGGTCACTGGACCTGATCCCATTTAAAGCCTTCTCACACTCTGAGGTTTGGAGAATTTTATCGTTCCTTGTTGACCCAGTACCTTGAGTTGGCATAGCGCTGTCCTTCAGCAAACATTCTACTGTGTGCTTGGCCCTTGGGGTTTCATCTCTCAAGGGCCAAAGAAGCTGTCTGTCTAGTGAAGGAGAATCCTGAGCAGATGCTTGGCACACAAGTTACAGTGTGCTCAGGCAGGAAAGCAGTGGCCCCCCAAGGAGCTGGGAAAGAACGTGGACTCTGGAGCCAGACTGCCTGATCAAGTGCCTGCCCTGCCACTTACCAACTGTGTGAGCTCAGGCATGTTTGCCACCCTCTGCATGCTCATCTGTAAAATGGAGAGTGGGACAATGAGAGTTTCTGTTTCATCCGGTTGGTGAAGGATATTTCATAATACACCTAGAACAGTTCCTGGCATATAGTGATCACTGTATGCATGCTTGTTAAATAAAATGATTGAGATGCATTATGACAGGGTGACATGGGAAGATGGAGGACAAGAAGCCAGCCATTTGGAGGTCAGGGAAGACTCCCTCCCAGGGGAGGTGACATCCTAGCTCCAGCCTGGAGGGATGAGTTAGAGTTGTCCATAACGAATCTGGGAAGGGCGTTCCTGACAGATGGAGGCAGGTGTGCCAAGGCCGAGCAAGAGACAGCAGGGCCAGGTTAGTCACCCGTGTGTGGCTGTGAGGGTGGACTATGCCAGACCACCTACATCACCACGTTATACCTCGAAGATGCTAGAGCCCCTGAAGCAGGAGGACAGGATCATCAGATTCGTGTCTGGGAAGGGCTACAGTCTTGTACAACGGTTGCCAAAGAGTGGTCTCCTGAGCCCCTTGATTAGAGTAGCCCTGGGAGTTTGTTAAAGTGCATGTTCCAAAAGCAAAGAAGAGCAGATCTGTGCCCCTCCCCAGGGAGTCAGAACTGTGGCTCCCCCTGGGGGTGCTAATGTACACAAGAGTTGGGTGCTGCCCACTCAGAGGCTGGCGGGAGGGTAGTGCTCAGAGGCAACTCGGGGGCTACGTCCCTGCTCCAGTGGAAGGCTGAGGAATGGCTCTGATGAAGGTGTCGGGCCCGAAAGGAAGGAACAGAGCTGAGAGCGTCAGATGATGCTGCAGACTTAGAGCTGATCTGGGGTGCAGTGCAACCAGGGTGG
>NW_011494956.1:9654749-9698783 GCF_000754665.1 Bison bison bison | reverse complement strand
TCAGCTCCGGAGTTTGTACTCCATGTACCTGCAGAGGGGAAAGACAGGGCAAAGGTGAAATGTGGGCAGATGGAGGAGGAGAGGCCGTGAAGGAGACAGGGCAGCAGCAGGGAGGGTGGCTCCGAAGCCAAGGGGCAGGCGACCCACCCCAGGTTCTCAGGTGGGCAGCCGAGGGACCCCAGCCAAGCCAGATTTTGTGCATGTGTGATGTGTGTGCAAGTGGTGTGTGTGTGTGTCACTGGTGTGTTTATATGATGTGTGTAAGAAGTGTATGTGTCAGTGGTATGTATATGGTGATGTGTATGCTGTTTGTGAATGTGTAAGTGATATGCATGCAACTGGTGTGTGTATGTGATGTGTGTGGTGTGTTTAAGTGGTGTGTGTATGTATAAGTGGGCTTCCTGGGTGGCTCAGTGGGTAAAGAATCTGCCTGCAATGCAGGAGATGGAGGAGACACAGGAGACGCAGGTTTAATTCCTGGGTCAGGAAGATCCCCTGGAGAAAGAAAATGGCAAACCACTTCAATATTCTTGCCTGGAGAATCCTATGGACAGAGGAGCCTGGCGGGCTACAGTCCATGGGGTCACAAAGAGTCAGCCATGACTGAAGCAGATGAACACAAGTATGTATAAGTGATGTGGGGTGTGTATGTGTGTGGTGTGTATAAGTGGTGCATGTATGTGTGTGGTGTGTGTATGTGTGGGGTGTGTATGTGTGGGGTGTACATAAGTGCTGTGGGGTGTGTGTAAGCGGTGTGTGTATGATCCTTTTCTTGGAGATTTATTTTGTTTGATTTTTAAATTTTTATTTATTTATTTATTTTTGGCTGTGTTGTGTCTGTTGTACAGACTTTTCTCCAGTTGCAGCGAGTAGGAGCTATTACTTGTTGCAGCGTGCGGGCTTCTCATTGAGGTGGCTTCTCTTGTTGCAGAGCACAGGCTCTAGGGTGCATGGGCTCTGTAGTTGCACCTCCTGGGCTCTAGAGCACAGGCTCAGCAGCTGTGGTACACTGGCTTAGTTGCTCCGCGGCATGTGGGATCTTCCAGAATCAGGGATCAAACCCGTGTCTCCTATATTGCCAGGCAGATTCTTTACCACTGAGCCACCAGGGAAGCCGCTTATTTGATTTCTGAGAATTTTCAATTTAGTTTTTCTTTGAATGTTTTGTGTGTAACTGCCGCATAGAGTTAAATATCTTTGGGTAGAAAAAAAGTTCTGTAGATAAGTGACAAAGTTAAGCTAGACAAATCAGTGTCTTAAGTTCATGTCATCCTTATTTTGGAGGAGGTACCAGGTGGGCCCTTCCATGAACTAAAAATGGGACACATTTATGTCTGTGGATTATTTCTAGTTTTCTTCCAGGGTAGAGACATTGTTTCTCTCTCTCTCCCTCTTTCTTCCTTCTTTCTTTCCCTCTTCCTTTGTTTCTGATCTTAGAGAGTTTCTCCTAAGAATAAACTGGAGGATAGAGATGTATGCTCAAAGATGTTAGTTACAGCCCTGCTTGTAGTAGGAAAAGGGGGTCAAGAGCCAAAATGTCCAACAGGAAATACTCCTGCATCCATTGCACCATATTTACGTAGACATCTCAGTATTGACTTGAAAGGTTGTCCATAATATATTTGCTAAAAAGACATGTGGTACCTTTATGTGAGTGAGTGTGTGTGTGTGTGTGTGTAGTCAGCAGTATTGGTTAAGAAGGTGAATCTCCCATTTTATTTTATTTTTTTTGGTTTAATAGACATTTATTCTGTTATTATATAGTTGAACAACCTCTACACACAAAATAATATGATTTAAGATTTTTTTTTAGTTGGAAGGAATTTGGGTCTTAAAAGGTTTTGCAAGCCTGTTTTCTGGAAATCACTTAAGTGGGCCTTTTTAAGGACCCTTGAAGAAAAAGAAAAATTGGTTCAAGAAACCCAGCAATTAAATTTCAAAATCAAACTATTTATGAAGATAGCAAGCCAAGAATTGGGGTAATTCCTCTTCTGTATTTCCTACACTCACATCCACCCTGAGAAACAGAAGCCTAGTCTACGGGAAGACGTGATGGAACAAGCAGAATGAGGTGGTAAGGGCAACCACAGCTGGTGGCCCATCAAGCCTGGAACGGTAAGGCTGGTTGGAGTAGGGATGGGAACTATAGACAACACGAAGTTGGAGGCCAGCTGAACTTGCACTGACACCAACGACATGAGTTTTCTCAGTAGCCTTTTAAAAATGGAGTGCCTTGACCCTAGAGAACAGATTACACTTAGCAATGATACTTTTAAATATAACCACCCCTGTTTCCCCCATCCCCTAATGTGGCTTAGAGAATTCATGATGGTCGCAAACTAATACTACATATAAAACATTTAACTTTTTGATCCAAGTTTTTCCTATCATCCTACACTTGAAAGGGATCTGATGAACACCAAACTCCCAATCCTAACATCACTACCTTACAAACCTTAGGGCTAATAACTCCCCCCTCACTTATCTAACATTCAACTTTAATTGACACAAGTGTAAATACAACCATTTTGCACAAAGTTCAGTATTCTACAGATCCCAAAGCCTGAACCAGGAGCTTTGTATGAACTTCAGTGCTACCACGGAGGCCAAGGCAATTTAATTTAGGTAAACCAGGATTTGATTCGTCAGAACCCTCTTGCAACAGGGCTACTCAATTCTCTTTAAAATGGTGGCATTACTTTAATACTTTTTGCCTTTCAGAAGCAGCAGTTACACAAATGTAATATTAGATTAAGCCTAAATGTGGGCCCTAGTCAAAAACTTCATTATTTTTCTGCATATGATCATGAGAAAGGATCAGGACACCATTCACATTTCCAAGGAAAATCCAACTGAAAACATTGTCCCTGCCAAACTCCATAAAACTGCAAAGCGTTGCATCACCCCAGTAAAGCTGCAGGTCTCACCACATGCATCAACAAATCTACAAGGGTAAGTTTATGTACTCCTTTTTTACAGAATTTTACACCTCTTGTACTAAACAGCATTTTAAACACAGACATATCAATTCCCTAATAAAGCAAAAACAAAGGCATTTCCCTTATTAAAAACAAGATATACCATCACTTCATATACACTTATATGTGTAAGTATAAGTAACTTCAATAAGTTCAAACATTATTGCACTTTAACTTTCATAATTTGACAATGCATTCAATGAAGCAATCTGAAGGCAACTAATTTTAACAGACAAATTAAAAAAAAAAAAACAAAAACACTTTTAAGCAGATAAGAACGTCCTAAATTGTTTATTAGGTAAGAACTTTACCAACATTACTTACATTAGTGGTAGCAGTGGAGCTGGAGAGTATCGCGCCTTCTCCAAGCTGCAGGGCGAGAGCCACCAATAGTGTGGTGGACTTGTGGCCCTTGCCCAGGCCGTGGCTCTTTCTGCCTGCAGACGTCAGCCCCCACATCTCCCTGTGCTTGTGGACTGGTTTGGTGATCCACTGAGTGTCAGGGTTTCTTCTGATAGCTTTATGGAATGGATCAATGAGGATAAACTCTAAGAATTTGTATGTAGACTCTTCACCAACCCAGTAGGAATTCAGGACACTCAGGGCCCCACATTGGCGGCCAGCGCGCCCCTCTGCAACTGACGGCAAGCTTCGGGCAAACTTGAGCTGGTTGACACCATGGTGGACAGGCTTGCCGTAGGTGGCACCCTTAGGAACTGGGCGTTTGCAGCCACCGCGGTGTACACGGATCCAGTATATGACATAGCCTTGCTTGGCCTTGTAGCCTAGCCTGCACGCCTTGTCGGGCCCGGTTGGGTGTGGGGCGCGGGGCGCGGGGCGCGGTGCGGCGCTGAGAGCTGACGGTACTGCCAGCAGTGCACCCGCAGCACGTCCGACTGCTTCCTCCACAGCTCCTGGATGTACTTGTAGGCGCCCATGTGGGCTCACCCTGATGGCTGCCGCCTGACAGGATGAATCTCCCATTTTAGAAGAGAGCAAGTTATCAGTTAGTAAAACTAGAAAGTGTTAGTAAAATGAGTCAGTGAATTCAGGAGAGTATGTGCCGATTGCCAAGATTGTAGGAAGAGAGACAAATAGGAGAGGAAGCTGCGGGACGTTGACATTGGAGGAACAACTGAATAGAGGTGAGTCAGGGACCCAGTGGGAGCCTGCGTGGGCGGAGTTTGCACTGATCCGCTTGGGCCTCATTTCTCGTTGTCTTGGCAACAGGGCTCCAAGCTGACGACATTAATAAAAATAAAAAACAACTTGAAGTGAGATAAGTGGTAATCAGATGCACAGCCCTGTGATATTGGTAGCACTCTGCCTTGGGGGAAGGGGTTGGAGGGGGAGGTTTTTGAGACTGATCAGAAGTGAGGTCTTGAGGGTGACAGAATCTGAATCCTGAATAAGAAGATGCAGTCAGGAATGCCCACAGAGACATCGGAACCATCTCACTGTGCTTCCTGCTGCTGTGGCCCCAGCCCTGGATGCCTCACTGGGGCCCTGCAGAGCCAGCGCCCAGGGTGAGAGAAGCAGAAACTCGGCCACAATGCAGGGCCCTCTCTGATTTATCTGGTTCTGGCTCCAGCATCGTCTCTTGCCCTCCCTGCCTCCTTCCTTCTTTTTCCTGTGTCAACTGAGGGGCTGGACCACACTGCCCTGGAGTCTGCTTTATGGGGAACTCGGAACCCAGCTCTGCCTCTCCCCAGCCCCAGGTATCTACCAGAGGGTGAGATGACCAGTCTTCACAGTATCCAGATACCTGCAGGCACGCAGCACATGGTCTCTCACTCAGGTGGCCTCCCCAGGACTCTCACATCCACTTGACCGCTCTTCTTTTTTGACTGTTTTCATAGAAGTGAATGACCAACCTGGACCCACTTTCCTGGGCTGTTGGTTTGGTGGCCTCAATGGGATACAGACCTTTGAGACACAAAAAACTTTTTGCTCCTGGGGAAGGGGCAACAATGTTCTTGAGCCATAGTGACCTGGTCACCATTTGTACTGCAGTAGGGATGGCACCCCACTCCAGTACTCTTGCCTGGAAAATCCCATGGATGGAGGAGCCTGGCAGGCAACAGTCCATGGGGTCGCTAAGAGTCGGACACAACTGAGCGACTTCACTTTCACTTTTCACTTTCATGCATTGGAGAAGGAAATGGCAACCCACTCCAGTGTTCTTGCCTGGAGAATCCCAGGGACGGAGGAGCCTGGTGGCTGCCGTCTATGGGGTCGCACAGAGTCAGACGTGACCGAAGCGACTTAGCAGCAGCAGCAGCAGGGACTGGAGCACCATTCATCTCCGGCAGGACTTCAGCCACACACACTGCAGCGTTCACTGTGGGTTCTCTGGGTGGTAGGAATATGCATGATTGACTTCTTTTTATACCTTAGTGTCGGTGCCTATTTTAGGATGAACACATGCTTATATGAATTGTAACAATCCGTTTTCATTTTGTAAAATGAAAAAATCTCTACTCGAGGGTGTTGAAATTGGGAACCTGTTTCCAGGTGCATTGCGTTCTTAACCTGAGTCTATGGACATCTGCATTGTCTCACAGGGTTTCAGGGGTGCTATGAATCCCCAGAAACCAAATGTAAAACAGTGTACACAGTCCTTTTTCAGGGCTGAGGATCAATAGCTCTTACCAGATTCTCAAAGGTAAGGTAGAGAGGATCCAGGCCCTGAGGTGGTTGAGGATGGCTGGGGCTCTTTTCATAGTTCTTTTTGGGGATCTGTCTTGGATGTCTGTCTGATTCCTAGTTTCTGTCATGATTCAGAGTCTTTGGCACTTGCAGCATCTAACCCGAGGGACCCCATTTGGTCAAGGCCAGTTTGCAGTGGCCCCAGAGGAATGTGAGGAATGTTTCCTGGCCCCTCCAGGAGGCTGCAGCTGGGCTTGGGCTCAGGTCACAGTGGGACCCCCGCCCCTTGCACTCTGGCCACCCTTGGGGTTAGGTCTCAGATGTCAGAGGGGGTCAGGCAGGGAGGAGATAAGAACTTGGAACAAACAGCCTAGGGCAGGAGCTGAGTCCTCAACCCTGTGA
Organism: Bison bison bison; assembly: GCF_000754665.1. Classification (NCBI taxonomy): domain Eukaryota; kingdom Metazoa; phylum Chordata; class Mammalia; order Artiodactyla; family Bovidae; genus Bison; species Bison bison. The sequence goes on along the minus strand of NW_011494956.1, from coordinate 9,692,754 downwards.
GCACCCCACTCCCACTGTGGGGCTCTGGTGGTCTGGCTCTGGCTTTTATTTGAGAATCACACACATTTTTATACTCAGTGCAGGCTAGAGAAAGAAAGAATATTAAAGACACTTTAGTGGATGGAGGAAGCCTAAGGGAATTATGGGAGTTGTCTGTCAGAGCAACTCCAGTAAAGAGAATTCAGGGCAACTAGTTGTTGAATAACCTACAACAGGAGGATGCTGAATCCACCAAAAAACGATACCCCACATCCAAAGACAAAGGAGAAGCCTCAACAAGACAGAAGGAGGGGCGCAATCATGATAAAATCAAATCCCAAACCCACTGGGCTGGCAGCTCACAAACTGGAGAATGATAACACCAAAGAAGTTATCCCACTGTTGTGAAAGTTCTGACCCCCCACATCAGGCTTCCCAGCCTGGGGGTCTGGCAAAGGGACTGGGAATCCCCAGGGAATCAGACTTTGAAGGCCAGCAGGATTTGATTGCAGGACTTCCACAGGACTAGGGGAAACAGATTCCACTCTTGGGGGGCACAAACAAAATCTTGTGCACAGCAAGACCCAGGGGAAAGGAGCAGTGACCCCCACAGGAGACTGAACCAGACCTACCTGCTAGTGTTGGAGGGTCTCCTGTGGAGGTGTGGGTTGGCAGTGGCTCGCTGTGGGGACAGGGGCACTGGCAGCAGCAGTCCTGGAAGGTGCCCCTTGGTGTGAGCCCTCTTGGAGCTCACCATTAGCCCTACCATAGAGCCCATAGACTCCACAGCAGGGTCTTGCCAGGCAAGAGTACTGGAGTGGGTTGCCATTGCCTTCTCCTGAATAATACACTAGAAGAATCAATAGCAGAGGAGCTGAGACAGAATTTCTGAAAGACAGAATGGTGGAAATCAATGCCACAAAATATAATATAGAAAAAATAAGAAAAGAAACAAAGACAGCCTCTGGGACAACATAAAAACACACCAACATTTGTATTATAGAGGTCCCAGAAGGAAACGGAGAAGGCAGTGGCAACCCACTCCAGTACTCTTGCCTGGAAAATCCCATGGACGGAGGAGACTGGTGGGATGCAGTCCATGAGGTCTCGAAGAGTCAGACACGACTGAGTGACTTCACTTTCACTTTTTATTTTCATGCATTGGAGAAGGAAATGGCAACCCACTCCAGTGTTGTTGCCTGGAGAATCCCAGCAATGGGGGAGCCTGGTGGGCTGCCGTCTATGGGGTCGCACAGAGTCGGACACGACTGAAGCGACTTAGCAGCAGCAGCAGCAGCAGCAGCGGAAGGAAAAGAGAGAGAGGACCAGAGAAAATATTTAAAGAGTTAATAGCTGAAAACTTAACTAAAATGTGAAAGGAAATAGTTAACCAAGTCCAGGAAGCACACAGTGTCCCAGCCATGATAAACCCAAGGAGGAACACATTGAGACACATAGTAATCAAACTGACACAAATGAAAGACAGATAAAGAGAATTCAAGAACCTTTTGAGCTTTGGGGAGGAAGAAATCGCAGAAATCAGGTGACAGGACTAGGGGTGTTTAACTTATAAGAAGGTGCCTTAAATAGTTGGGTGAGCTGAACTATTTAAGGGAATGATGGCTGCAGGGCTGAGTCAGGACAGACTTGAGTGATGCAAGGGTGAAGTGACTGCAGTCGCTTAGGAAGGTGACCAGCCCAGGCTGAGGTCCCAACAAGGGTGAAGCAGACTCTGGAGCTAGGAAGGTGAAAAGCAGGTGGTGGGGCCACACCTTGGCCCCACCGAGTTCTTTGCTGGTCCAGTCAGTGGTGAGACCTGTGGGGCAGCTGAGCCCAGAGTGGTGGAGACGGGTCAGCCAACACTTGCCCACCTGCCCTGGAACACCTGCGGATCCTAGATACCTGACTTCAACCTGCCAGGGTGTCTGTATAATCAGAGGAGGAGTTGATCACTAAACAACAGCCGGATAACTAGGGCAGGGATGGCAGGAGGCAGGGCTTCTGGGCTCACCTGATCCTTCCATGTGGGGAAGCTGTCTTTCCTGGAAAGGGCCTTTATTGACCCAGTTGGCTAGTGCCAGGTCCCATCCCTGGGACCAGCATGGCAAGGACAGGGTCCTGGAGAAGGGTCATGACCACCCCCACCACAGCATGGGGTTGACCTGGGAGAGGAGCCGTCTACAGAAGGGAAGGAGAGGTAGTGCTCTGAGCCAGGAATGGGCCCACAGTGCTCCATCAGGATCTCCTGTAAAGGGCAGCATACAGTGGGTTCTGAATGCTAGAGCAGGTGGGAAGAGGCCTGGAAGCAGGTAAATTCTTGTCCCCTGCCCTGGGCCAGAGCCCCCATAGGGAGTGAGGAGCTGGAGATGGTGGGCATGGGCTTGGTGCCCTGGAAGAGAGGCACTGACCTGTCTTCGTGAAGTCACGGTGATTCCCAGGTGATGACCAGCTGCACACACACAGCCCGCTGAGCATGTGGAATAACTAAGGGGCCTGAAACCAAGGCCAGACAAGAAGGAGCTCGCAGCCTAGGGGCTAGGGTCGTGATCTGACCCTGACCCTGGACTCGTTCTTTCTCTCCTGTCCTCTCTCCCATGGGGGTCTTCAATAGAATAAATAAAAATTAAAAGAAGCAGTTCATTGTTGGATGAAACATCTCTCTTCAGACATGTTCATCAAGTTGGCTGCTGAGCTGAGACTTATTGATAGATGGTATTTCTTCTGAGCCTCTTCTTGATCACTCTTGTGGTGACTTCCCAGTATCTCCTCTATATCCGGTTTGTTTCTGCATTATTCCTACACCCAGACCCCCAAACCAACCCCCAGGGTGTGCAGAGGCACTGTGACGGAGAAGGACATTTCCCCGTATGCTTTCTGCTCCCATTTTCTTATTTAATACCTTACCACCCTCCTCAACAGGATTGACAGCAACCAGAGTCTTTTATTCTCTGAAGAATTCCCAGTAGATGCTCAATAAATGTTGGATAGCTGGATGGGAGATGCCTAAATATCAGGACTGGCAGGTCAACAGGCTTACAGGGCAAGTGACCCCAGGCAAGTCCCTTGACCTGCCTCTGCCTGAGATTCATGCCTGACGGATGGTTGTTCTTCCTAGGATGAGGTGAGGTATAAGGCTGGAAAAAGCAGCACCAGCCAGTTTGGCTTGAATTCTAGTCACAGCTACAGGGATGTTTGGTAATGAGGCCCATGGATCCTTCCTCTGTGCATTGAGGGATGGGGGGGTGGGGGTGAGACAGGGGAGAGGCCTACATGAAACAGCATCTGATTGTCTTACTCTCATTCTAAGAAGTTTGCTAGTTGCTTTTGCGTGTGAGGGAGCCCAAGGGACTGCTTTAGAGGTCATGTTCTCTGCCATTCTTTGACCTTGAGATGTCACTGGCATCTTTTTATACAAGAAGGTTTATGGATGCGATGATGGGATGAAAGTGATTATAGATGCGATGAACAGGTACAGCAGACATAAATGGGAGAGACTCATATCCCCAGGTGGCGTATGAAGTCTTCTATTGGGAAATCACACCACAGAGAAAACATGTGCCCATTGATACCGAGTTAATTATTAATAAAAGGTGTCTCCTATTGCGTCATTGGTTGGCCACAGCGATACAGTGGCCCCAGGGCACTCATGTCTGTTCCTGGAGCTTTTTACACCTACATGACACCTCGTTATTCTTCCATCTGTTTGACTGCCCACTGTTCTTTCTGATGCGCCTATAGTTCCTTTTTCTTGCCCAGTGACATATGAGCTGCGTGGGATCAGCAGAGTTCCTGCGTGTCCTCAGGGCAGTGGAGGAGCTGGGGAGGCCTGCCAGAAGAAGCCGCATCCTCCAGCCCCAGGATGCTCCCTTACACCTAAGTCTGCCCTTAGCCCCCTTTTTGCTCTAACCTCACATTGCAGAAATGGGAATGGCAGCTCTCTGGGATCTCTCTTATAATGGCACTAATCTCATTCGTGAGGACTCTACCCTCTTAACTGAATTACTCCCCAAGGCCCCACCTCCAAATACCATCACACTGGCAGTTAGGATTTTAACATGTGAATTTGGGGGAGCATGAACACAGCTTGGGCTTCCCAAATGGTGCAATGAATGGTAAAGAATCCACCTGCCAGCACAGGAGATGCAGGAGATGCAGCTCGGTCACTGGGCCCAGAAGATCCCTGGAGTGGGTAATGGCAACCCGCTCCAATATTCTTGCCGGGAAAATGCCATGGGCAGAGAAGCCTGGCAGGCTACAGTCCATAGGGTTGCAAAGAATTGGACATGACTGAGCATGTCTGAGCACAGGACAGCAAACACTCAGCTTATAGCAGTTCCAACAAGCCTTACCCCACGTGCTTTGAAATAAACCAGCAAACTGTGAGGACTCTGGGATGCTTAGGGACCCATGCCCCTCTGTCCCAGGGTCACTCGTATTATGTCTCCTTAGCTTCAGCTAAGTGGCCCAGATTCAAAGGGAGTGTGCCCACAGGCATGGCCAAGGGGCCAGCACCTGGTACTGCTTAATAAAAGAGCAGAATCAAGGACTGAGGGGTGCCAGATGGCTGGAAGGGCTGGGTCATTAACATGCTGCCTTAGGACATGTACTTCCCCCCCCTTCTTTATTTTATTTTTAAATTAATTTATTTATTTAATTGGAAGCTAATTATGACATGTACTTTTATTGTCCTCTTGCTCTGGCACAAATTCTCCCCACCATGGTAAATGACCTTTGGACACTTGAGCTGTGTGTTAGCAGCTCCAGACCTTCCTAACTGTTAGGAAGAAAGTGGGTTTAGGACAAACTGAAGGGCTGATTTAGTTGGTGAAGGGCCAACTCTAGCTGTGGTTGTTGTTTCATCATAAGTAATGAATGAAAATATGCTTATTGAAAAAAATATCAATATATCTAGACATGATAGAAATATACATGTACTTGTATACATATAGAATGTAGATAATATGTAACATGCTTATTGTAAATACATATCAGTATCTACATATGTATGTGTGTGGATTTATAAAACAGTGTAGACAGTCACAGAAAAACAAGTGAAAATACTTCTTTAAACCCCATTCCCCAAAGCATTTTTGGGGAATCTCCTTGTAGACATTTTTCTGTTCATTTTCATAATAAAAATGCCTATATATTCATATACTTATGGTTAATTTTTTCTTTCCATGAAAAGGATTATGTAAATATCTAGTGACTTGGTTTATTCACAAAAATCAAAGAATCTTTTATTAATTTTTCATTCTTTTTAACTTTGACAGAATATTCCACTGTGGGTGTTACATTCTGTTCTGCTGATAAAAGATATTTAGTTCATTTCCCTTTTTGGTGTTCTTGTATATAGTGCTGCAGTGAATCTCTTTGGCCATATGTCTTGGTGATGGGAATTGATATTTTTGTTGAACAGATTCCAAGAGATAGAATAATAGGGTCATGGATAAAGTACATGTAACATTTTGGTGGTGACGCAAATACTCCTTCCCAAAAGTCCTTTCAACTTCCTCTCTCACCTGAAGTATAGGGAAATGTAGGTTTCAAACCCTGGCCAATACTGATATTGTTGTTAAAATGTGGATTTCTAATCTGCTGGGATGGAGGGAATCTTATCCTATTGTTTCATTTGTATTTTTAAAGTATGTATAATATTGAACATTTTTTGTATGTTTATTGCCCTGGGATTTATTTTTCTATAATTAGCCTGCTCATATCCCTTTTAATTTTTCCATTTTAGGAGATTTGTGCACTTCGAATATTAAATAGTTTGTTATGTATGTTGTAAATATTTTCTTCTCGGTGGATTGCTTATCTTATACCTTTGTTTATAACATGTTTGCCAAAGGGAAACTTTAACCATTAGGAAAATTGTAGAAGTAGTTAGGGAATTTAGGTTGATTTAGACTGGTGATTGAACCCTGTTTTAGCTATTTTTCAAATGTAGGCATTTATATAATGATTAATAAGAAGTTAAATGATTCATTGTTGTTGTTGTTCAGTTGCCAAGTCATGTTCAACTCTCTGCAACCCTATAAACTGCAGCACGCCAGGCTTCCCTGTCCTTCACTATCTCCCTGAGCTTGCCCGAATTTACATCCATTGAGTCAATGGCCATCCAACCATCTTATTGTCTGTTGTCCTCTTATCCAGTATCAGAATCTTTTCCAGTGTATCGGCTCTTCACATCAAGTGGCCAAAGTATTGGAGCTTCAGCTTCAGTGTCAGTCCTTTCAGTGAATATTAAGGGTTGATTTCCTTTAGGATTGACTGATTCAATCTCATTGCTGTACAAGGCACTCTGAAGAGTCTTCTCCAACACCACAGTTCAAAAACATCAATTCTTCAGCGCTCAGCGTTCTTTATGGTCCAACTCTCACATCCATACATGACCACAGGAAAAACCATAGTTTTGACTATATAGACTTTTGTCGGTAAAGTGATGTCTCTGCTTTTTAATACGCTGTCTAGGTTGGTCAGCTTTTCTTCTAAGGAGCAAGCATCTTTTAATTTCACGGCTGCAGTCACCGTCCACAGTGATTTTGGAACCCAAGAAGATAAAGTCTCTCATTGTTTCCATTGTTTCCCCATCTATTTGCCATGAAGTGATGGGACCAGATGCCATGATCTTAGTTTTTTGAATGTTGAGTTTTAAGCCATCTTTTTCATGCTCCTCTTTCACCTTCACCAAGAGGCTCTTTAGTTCCTGTTCACTTTCTGCCATTTAAGAGGTATCATTTGCATGTCTAAGGTTGGTGATATTTCTCCTGGCAATCTTGATTCCAGCTTGTGATTCATCCAGCCTGGCATTTGCATGATGTACTCTGCATGTAAGTTAAATAATCAGGGTGACAATACGCAGCCTTGACGTACTCCTTTCCCAATTTGGAACCAGTCTATTGCTCCATGTCCAGTACTAACTGTTGCTTATTGACCTGTGTACACGTTTCTCAGGAGGCAGGTAAGGTGGTCAGATATTTCCATCTTTTTAAGAATTTTCCACGGTTTGTGGTGATACACACAGTCAAAGGCTTTAGTGTAGTCAGTGAAGCAGAAGTAGATTTTTTTGGAATTCCTTTGCTTTTTCTATGATCCAATGGATGTTGGCAATTTGATCTCTGGTTCTTCTGACTTTTCTAATTCCAACTTTTACATCTGGAAGTTCTCCGTTCACATACTGTTTAAAGCCTAGCTTGAAGGATTTTGAGCATAATCTTGCCAGCATGTGCAATGAGTGCTGGCAATTGTGTGGTAATTTGAACATTTTGGGGCATTGCTTTTCTTTGGGATTGGAATGAAAACTGGCCTTTTCCAGTCCTGTGGCCACTACTGATTTGCTGACATATTGAGTCAAGCACTTTAACAGCATCATCTTTTAGGATTTGAAATAGTTCAACTGGAATTCCATCACCTCTACTAGCTTTGTTTGTAGTCATGGTTCCTAAGGCTCACTTGACTTCACACTCCAGGATGTCTGGCTGTAGGTGAGTGCCAGAGAGGTTATCTGGGTCATTAAGAACATTTTTTGTACAGTTCTTCTGTGTATTCTTGCTACCTCTTCTTCATCTCCTCTTAATGACCCATGGGCACACCTATTTTCACATATTCCCTCAGTTGGTGATGGTAAAAATACAACGATTGTTATTGTAGGTAGTTCTGAATTGGGAACTCTTTGAAAGATTGAGTACTACTAACCTAGGAGGTGCACTTACAGCTGCTTGTAAATAATTGATAAAATGTGTGAACCAGGACTCATTTGGTTGAAAGGAACAGAAGCCCATGTGAGACTAGCTTAAGTAATAAGCAGACTTTCTCGGCTTACAGAACTGGGACATCGAACGGGCACTTCAGCCACATCTGGACTCAGGGCCCAGAGGCTGGATGTCCTCAGATCTTCCTTCCTCTTTCTCTCTGATAATTCTCCTCATTTATTGCTCTGGCCACTGCAGGCAGAGGCTGTCCATGGAGGGACAAATGACTGGGGCAGCCCTGGGTTTCCGTTCTTAGATATCAGTGTCCAGGAGAAAAGGAGTCCCCTCCTCTTATCTGTATTGTACTTGACATTGTGATTGGCAGTTCAGCTGAACCACATGGCAGGGAAGGAGGGGTTCCCCAACAGAAAGAGGGGTGCTGTCTGGACAAGCATAACAGACTGCAGTGTCCATCCATGACATCCAGCAGATGGGGGTGGGGGAGAACCTGGCCTGGGGACAGATGGGTGACAGTGAGATGTCTTCCCTCCAGCAAGTACACCTTGGGCAGTTGCCTCAGCCTTGCCTTGGGTCTGTGGCTCTCTTCACTGTAAAATAGTCTCTTGAGAATTAATGAGCAGATACCCATGCTTGGGCTCAGGGGGCCCCAGAGTGCAAGGCAGATGGTATTAAATGAGATATGGCAGACACATGTCTAGCACTTCATAGGCACTCGGTAGATAATGGCTTTCTGCCTTAGTATTTACCAGAATTCAAAGGGGGTTCAGAACGAAGTAATCAGATTGCTTCCTTCACCACTGTGGGTGAGGCCCCCTCTCTCTGGGTGGCCCACCTGGTGTCACATAGGTAATTATTGACAAGGGGAGGGGGAGGGTGTTGAGAAAGAGGCAGGGCTTGGAGGGGACTCAAGGCTTCCCTGGTAGTCCAGTGGTTAAGAATCCATCTTCCAGTGCAGGAGACATGGGTTTGATCCATGGGTTCGAGACATGGGTTCCCTGACCAGGGAACTAAGATCCCATATGCCACAGAGCAACTAAGCCTGTGTGCCAAAATTAGAGAGTCTGCACACTGCTATGCGGATCCCATGTGCTACAACTAAGACCCAATACAGTCAAATAAATATTTTTAAAAGATATTTATATATAATTATGGGCTTACCAGGTGGCTCAGTGGGTAAAGAATCTGCCTGCAGTGCAGGAGACACCAGACATATGGGTTCAGTTCCTAGGTCGGGAAGATCCCCTGGAGGAGGGCACAGCAACCCCCTCCAGTATTCTTGCCTGGAGAATCCCATGGACAGAGAAGCCTGGCAGGCTACAGTCCCTAGGTTGCAAAGAGTTGGACATGACTGAAATGACTGAGCACAGCACACATATATAATTATGCCTGATTTGTGTTGTTGTACAGCAGAAAATGGCACAACATTGTCAAGCAGTTTTCCTTCAATTAAAAAATAAATTAAAAAAAAAATTTTTTAAAGAGTGCTTGAATGGGAAGCTGACATTTTGCTATTGATGCATTGAAGTCCAGCCTAATTCTGAGAGAGAGGTGAATTCCAGTGAAAATCTAGCTGCCCTCTGGGGTCCTCTAACTGGCATGTGTCCTCCATGATCACATGTTTCCTGACCTACTTTGCTTTCCCTGCAGTCCACCTGATCCCAGTGTTGGCAACCAAGAATGGAGTGACCAGCAAGAGTCGAAAGAGAATCATGCCTGACCCGGCAACGGAGCCCCCCGTGATGGACCCGGTATATGAAGCCCTTTTGTACTGCAACATTCCAGGTGTGGCTGAGCGCAGCATGGAAGGTAGGTCGGCTGTGCAGCCCGACATGGTAGCATCTTCACACAGCATCTAAGGAGCTAGACAGCCGGGACTGCAATCCTACAGTCACCACTGGGCTGTGCCCTTGAATGAGTTCCCAGGTCTTAGTTTCCTCATCTGTAAAATGGGTATAACAAGTCATCCCTACTCACAGACAGGGCTGCTGGGACGAGTAAGTAACTGCTTTGAGCAGCATGAGGCACATAAGAAGGCCTCCACAGTTGTTTGCCATCATCCTGATTTTCAGTGAGAATGAGCAGAAAGGTGGCCTTGAAGGGTTCTAGGGGGTCACCCTCGGCTCAACCCTTTCCCAGGTGGGCTCTCTCAGGGCTTAGAACTCCCAAATCATACCCTGATGGTGTCTGACATTAAAGGTGTAGGAAAATATGATTTCTCTGTTGACTTCTGGTTTTCTGAAAGTATATCAAAGAAGATGTTGAGTATTTATCTCTTTCTGCCCAGTCTTGTTTCACAAGAGAAAGATTTAAAGCAGAAATCATGGTTTCCAGTACTTCCATGGGCCTCCCCCTAGTCTGTGGATGTGAGTGAGGCTACCTGAGCAGTCTTGCCCCCACTTCACTGATCTCCAGCCCCCAGCCACACCCCAAAGCCTCCCTGTGAGTGCTGGGACTCTGGGGCATAAGCAGCCTTCTTCCGTTCCTCTGCCCTTCCTTGTGAGGGAGTCAGAGGGCCCCCCTCGCTCCAACCCAGCGTGGCACCCTTCCACCATGGTCAGCCCTCCCGGCCTCTACGAGCTGCAGGGATAGACTGTTGCTGAGTGACAACCAGGCAACGTGCTTTTCTCACGCAGGCCACGCCCCACAACGTGCTTTTCTCACGCAGGCCACGCCCCACATCATTTTAAGCTGGTCTCTGCGCACGTGTTCATTCGACACGGGGACAGGTACCCACTGTACGCCATTCCCAAAACGAAGCGCCCGGAAATTGACTGCACTCTGGTGGCTAACAGGTAAATCGCACTTTTCTTAAAAGTCATTGAAAAGAACCTCTTTTCAGATCAAAAGAGTGACTGGAAAACTATTCAAAACAGGATGACAGGGTGGGGGAGTGGCCTGCGCATATCCAGTGAGTACTGTTTGCCAAGATTTGGATCTTCAGAACCATCCTGCAGGGTAATCCCATTTCACAGTTGAGAGGACAGACGCCCAGAGAGGTGAGGACACCTGTTTGAGGCCACACAGCAGATAAACTGAGATTTGAGCCCTGGCCAGTCTGCTATCTACAGTCTCCCTTCCTGCTGTTGTTTAGTTTGAGAAACAGTTGAGACATGGTGCAGTGAGCACTGGGCCAGGAGTCCTCAGACCCTGGGAGTGGCTGTTCCACTCAGGGCTGCAGGTATGTCCCTTACTCTCTCTGGGTCTCAGCATTCTGTTTCTGAAATGGGGATGCTGCTGCTGACCATGCAGAGTTGGGGTGAGGAGTAAATGGGATGAGAAGGCTGCATATCACCAGCTGCAAAGTCATTTACAGGGAAAGCATTACGTCAGGCTTTTCATTCTTCACAGGAGGAGAGACAACCTGCTCTTGGATGACAGCCTTTAGGATGAAAAATACTTGAAAAGAGAGGAGAAGTGTGCCTGTGGAAATGGCATGGTTCTAAAGTGAGAGGCACGGTTAGCAGTAAAGCAATGGGCCAGGCCTCAGCAGGTGTGTTGGGATCTCACTATCTCCCAGGCAGAGTTTACTGAATGAAGGGAGGAGACGGGGAAGTACTCCGTGGGGAAGATGTTATGGTGATGGAATGCTGTGGGTACCAGCCTGGTGGAACCATTGCCTCCCAGCAGCCAGGGCTGTCCATTCACAGTGGACTGCAGTGTGAACCCAGGAGTTCCAGGCTAACCCTTTGCATCTCAGCCTTCTTATTGTCTGATATCACAGGAAAGATGAAGTGAACCATTTTATGTAAAAACATCATGAAATACCACGTGACCCTAGGCTTTCATTTCCTGCTGGAGGTCACAAAGCTTGAAGCCTAGGAATTTGTGTCTTCTTTTCTGTGTTCAACAAGCATGGATGCATGTCCTCAGGTCCCACAGCCTGGAAAACCTCCTGGGTGGAGTCCAGCCCGTGTGCAGTCATTGGCTTTCTTCCTCATCTCTAGCCCTCTGCGGAGCCTTTCTGCTGGGACCCTCTGCCCCTGCCCACCACTGCCTGCCGGCTCTTCACCCTTCAGGCCTTTGCACCTGTGGTTTGGCTTGCTGGTCCCCTCCTATAGCTCCTCCAAGACCCTCTGAGATGGCACCCCTTCCAGGAAACCTCTCCCACTGCATTAGGGGGTCTTCTCTGCTTGCATCAGGCACCACCACTGTCTCACTCAACCTGAAAAGAGGGATGTACAGGAAGGGCCTCAGAACAAAATATTTAATGACCAGACCTTAACTAGCCTTACGTTTAGGGCAGGGATAGAGGCCACTTGCTGTGCTGGATGTTGACCCTTTAGTTACTGGGCTGGAGCATCCAGGGTGATGGGAAGGTGGCTAGAGGAAGTGGCTTCTCTCCTTCGGCACAGCAGAGGTTCAGTGTGTTAACAGCTGACTCAGTCTTGTCATTGTACAGGACTTTGAACAACCCAGGGACAGATGGACTACTGGGCCTCTGAGCTGGCTGGACCCAGATCAGCCTCACAGGCTTTGTGGGAGGTACCCTGCTCTAATGGGCAGCTCTTAGCTTCTGCTCACCTTTCTCGGGCTGGGCTTCAGATTCTCGGGTGGGACAATGGGTCTGCACCCAGGCCAATCAGCTGATGCTGGAAGGCCCCTGGGCACCCTGAGGGCTCTGGGGGCCATCTGGCTATTCCCAGGGAAGGAGCCCACTTGGCAGGGCGGCTGGGCAGCAGGCTAGCCTCCTCCCTACCAGCAGGCTCTCCTCCAGCATCCTTGCTTCTGCCCTCCCACACCACTGGCTCTGCAGGGCATTGGGCCCTACTCATTCTATATCACTGGTGCCCAGCCCGAGCCTGGTTGTTGGACTGGGTTGGTTGCAGAATGAATTCAGGAGCCCAATAAGAATCACCGGTCATCATTGTCTCTCATGCGTCTATCATAGTAGATTTGAGCCTCGGCTGTGAAATCCTGGTGAGGTCTAACTGTGGTAATGCAGAAAAGCGCAGAACCTGGTCCCCGCTGAGAATTTGAGCAATGGTGTTTCATTCACTGCAGCAGCCTGGAGTCTCCCAGGCCTGGCCTTTTCTCCTGTCCGAGTGGTTGTGGTCACAAGGCCAGGTCAGGCCCAAGGGCCCCTCGTTCTGCGATGGCAGGACCCGTGACGAGGCCACTTCTGCAGCTGCCACCTGAGCGGCACAGTTCCCAGGAGCCAGCTGCCCCAGCCACCTCTGCGTCATTTCCTTTGGTCTTGACTTTTTGGCCTAGTTCTACTATTTTAGTCCACATTCTGTATTTTTAGGAGCTACTTTCAGTCTTTTCTAGAGAGTGGATAGAATGTGTGCTGTGTGTATGCTTAGTCGCTCAGTCGTGTCTGACTCTGGGTGACCCTGTGGACTGTAGCCCACCAGGCTCCTCTGTCCGTGGGGTTTTCCAGGCAAGAATACTGGAGTGGGTTGCTGTTTCCTTCTCCAGGGGATCTTCCTGACCCAGGGATTGAACCTGCATCTCTCTCTTGTGTCTTGAACATTGCAGGCAGGCTCTTTACCCACTGAGCCATCAGGGAAGGTCTATTTTAGTCCACATTCTGTATTTTTAGGAGCTACTTTAATCTTTTCTAGAAAGTGGGTAGAATATACATGTTTAATTAATTAATGGGATTTAATGAATTCCATCTTTTGTAACAATAAATGTTGACTTGTCATTATAAACACACATTTAGTGTAAGAGTGAGGAGGTGTTCCAGCAAAGGGGACCCACTCTGGGACTCTTTGTCCCCTGGGACTGTGGATCTGGGTCACCAGCTGGGCCTGCTGCGTTCCCAGGTGCCAGTTCATCTTCAGGAATTACTAATTTTATAGCCTCCTCTGAGGCAGAGCATTCTGAAGTGCGCCCTTTACTCCCATCTGGTGAAGGAGACTTCTGGGCTGGCAGGTGGGGGTGCACTGAGCTGAAACAGCAGGGGCCAGACACCCCGATGTTTCCCTTTACAAGGACACCTCCCGTGACTCTCAGAGTCTTTATAGTGGAAGCTGCCTCTTCATGAGTAGTTGTGGGGCTCAGGAACATTGTCCTGCAGGGAGGTGGAGGTCGATTTGAGAGGTTAGCATGTAGACGGTAGCTGAAGCTGTGGGCTTGAATGGTATCACACACAGAGCCTGTGGGGTGAGGAATGGGCCAAAAACAGAGCCCTGAGAGCACCAGCCAATTATAGCACAGAGAGAAAGAAGGGTCCCTGAAGGAGATAGAGAAGTTGCAAACAGGAAGAAGGTAAGAGAGTGATGTTATAAGAGCTGAGGAAGGAGAGTTTCAGGAAGGGGGAGTGGGGAGGGTAATCACATCAAGTAGAGCAAAAAGGCCCAGAAAACCAAAGACTGAGAAAAGTATATTAAGTTTATCTTTTTAGTATTTTACTTTATTAATAATATAAAATAATAAATTCTTTAATTGGCATAAACTGTAAAAATCTGTGGCATGAACTTGTTCTGGTTTCCAGCCATGCAAGCTTTTTTGAATTGCTTTTTTGAATAAACAGCGTCACTGGTCTTATACCTCTCTCTGCTTGTCTTACTAGTCTGTGCAGAACTCAATAATTGCTCAAGTGATGGCTAAAGCACAATACATTTTCTTATATATGTGTGGATTAGCCTCAGGGCTTCTGTCTAGAGCTTTGTGTAATAAATAGGCGTGAAAATGTATATAAAATGTAAGTAAGAACTCTGAAGCAAATAGTTTGAAGGCTTAAGATGGTAGCACTGCTGGCTCTTTCTGTTTTCGTAGATTTCCAATGAGAATACAATAACATGGGTATTTCCTGAAGAAAAATTCCTCATCACAGATACAGTCATTTCTGTGCATGCTGTTATAATAAGGAGAACCAAGGAGAATTCTCCGATGGGCCAGTGGTTAGGACTCAGTGCTTTCACTGCCATGGGCCCAGGTTCGGTCCCTGGTCAGATAACTAAGGTCCTGCAAGCTGTGTAGCATGGCCAAAAAATAAAAATACAGGCAGCCCTCTACATATGAACCTTTAAGTTTCGAATTTTCAAAGACGTGAACATGTGTTCGCATGTCCAGTCATGTAAGTTCGTTCACGTGTCTGCCGTACATTGTCATGTGTGTGCAACTATACAAGTTGTGCTTTTGTGTACCTTGCTATATAGAGCACAGTAGTTCAGTAGCTTTATTTCAAGCCCAGGATGTCTGGAATCAAGAGTAAAAGCTGTGGTGATGTAGCTGGTACTTATCTTACTTTTCAAGGTACTGTATGGTAAGAGTAAAAGTCTTTATTTTTTGCATTTGTTTTTATGTATTATTTGTGTGAAAAGTATTATGAACCTATTACAGTACACGACTCTATAGCTGATTGTGTTAGTTGACTTCTTAGGCTAACTGTTGGGCTTATGAATGTGCTATCAAACTAGAACTCATTCGTATGTAGGGGACTTACTGTAAAAAATAAAACGGGGAGCCAGGAATGCCTTGCCTTAAATAACAGAAGTTTATCTCTTGCATGAAGGTCTGAGATGAGTATTCTAGGTTGTGTAATTTTCCTTGATCATTCAGGGCCCCAGGTTCCTTCCAGGTTGTTGCTCCCACCATGCCCTAGGGAGGTGAACTTGACTGAACCTGCATTGCTGCCCTGGGCACGTGTACTTGACTGAACCTGGGTTGCAGGAGTGCCTGAATCGTGGCCAGAGGGAAGGAAGAGAGTGTGAAGGGGGCACACCCGTGATCTGAAAGCCTAAACACAGATTGGCATACATCCTTCCATTCCACTGGTAAATACTTAGTCATGTGACTCTACTTAACCGCTAGGATCTCAAAAATGGGATCTAACCAAGTTCCCAAGAAGCAGAGAATGGTTTTTAGTATCTAACTGTTAAAGAAAAACCAGAGCTGAAGAGCAGATAAAGCATTAAAAACAGATCTTATTGAGGAGTTTATACAGTAGGGATAGAACTGAGCTCAGTTCCAGATAGAGCATAGACAAGGGGGGCTTTTTAGCCAAGGAGCAGGGTGGGGGTCAGGGGAGGGAGAGTTACTAGGAGGACACATCAGGGTGAAGGGGTTCCAGTTAACTAACTCCACAGGATTCCTGATGAAAGCAGACCCGGGTGATCAGATACAACTGGGGTTGAGGAATTTGATCAGGTATCAAGGGTGATCAGATACCAAGAGTGGGAGATTCTGGGCTTCCCTAGTGGTCCACTGGTAAAGAATCCGCCTGCTGATACAGGAGACATGGGTTTGATCCCTGATCAGGGAACTAAGATCCCACATGCCTCGGGGCAACTAAGCCCATGCACCACAACTACTGAGCCTGTGTACCTGGAGCCTGTGCTCTGCAACAAGAGAAGTCACCTTAAAGAGAAGCCCCACACTGTAACTAGAGAAAAGCCTGCATAGCAACAAAGACCCAGCACAGCAAAAAAAAAGAGTGCGAGATTCTGGCTAAACTGACTTTAGCAGGATTTTTGCTACAAATGGGCAATGCAAAGACAGGTATAAATCCAAAGATCAAGGCCTGGTTGGGAAGAGAGTTCAGAGGAGACTAAAATTTGACCAAAGAGAGTCTGTCATATAAGTAAGGCTCACTTAT
Organism: Bison bison bison; assembly: GCF_000754665.1. Classification (NCBI taxonomy): domain Eukaryota; kingdom Metazoa; phylum Chordata; class Mammalia; order Artiodactyla; family Bovidae; genus Bison; species Bison bison. Next base: position 9,676,515 of record NW_011494956.1, on the reverse strand, counting down.
GACTGCCTTTATTTTTAATATTTCCATCGAAATCTGGATATTTTAATAAACCATGGGAACTTTCTATATTCATTGCTACAGATTATAGAAAGCTTGGACTTTTCTTGAAGCATCTAAGTGTGGGGCACTTCCCAGTTGAATTCATTTACATGTGTTTTTGAGGTATCTACTGTGTGCTAGGGACCCTCTCACTCCAGGTGTGGAGCAGTATATGAGGTGGGAAGAACTGATCTTGGGAGGCTGTGGGGCGGCCTCAGCTGTGATGGCTTGAAGCAGGAATCTCAGTTCCCCTACCAGGGTTTGAACCTAGGCTGCTGTGCTCCCTAGTTCTTGTCTGCTTTGAAGAAGGAATTCAGCAAAGAGATGAAAAGTAGTGAGATAACTAAAATGTTTATTAAGAGAGCATATATGTGCAGAGGAAGCATGGGCTGGCTCAGAGAGAGAGTCCTGTGCTTTTGGAGGCAGTTCTTCCGGGTTCCCTCTGGCCGGTCATCTTGCTTTGTCTGGCTTTAAGTCCATAACTGGTCTGGCTAAAGGCCCTCCCGTGTGTGCACGTGCATCTTTTAGCCAGGATAGATTCCAGTGCAGAGGTCTCAGGGAAGTTGACAGAACATATTATGGTCTAGCACCCCCTCTCCTAAGGATCCGTTCTTTGCATGCATAGTTTGGGGGTCTCTGACCTCAAGAAAGAGAAATATGTGGTCTCTTTATCTTTTATCCAAGCAGGACTCCGCTTCCTCTTGCTCCTGCTTTATCTTTATCTTGAAATATCTGTCTTCAGGAGACAGATTACAGCCGCTCAGTCTGGGGCCCATATATCTCCTGCCTCAGGACCTGATCATTCAGATCCAGGACAGGCCCAAGGACTCAGGTTACCTGGTCCTCTTCCTGATTAAAAGACTCAGTCTTTTGTTATATTATCCATAAGTGAAGTTTTTCTTTCATGAATTGTCATTTTTCCATATCAGAAACAGGTTTCCATGAATACAGTTAGATATTAAAGCATCATTAAGCAATCAGATTCCCTGAAAACCTGGGACCTCCCAGCAAACACTTTGGGGAAATTTCATTTCTAAAATTGGTAGCAAAGCTTTCTTGGATCCTCAGACATCACCAACCTGAAATAATGGCCTGGAGCAGAATATCTGACTCCTGTTGATAGATAGCCTTTGTTTATGTGGATTCGTTTCGGCAGCCTCATTATCAGTCTGGACATTTTATTTCCCAGTTTGCAAATATATATGTGTTTCAGCCTCAGGGAAAATAAAATCCTCTGTTTTTATGGAAAGCCATAATGTCTTGTAGCAATACAGGGTGATTTATTAGACTATATACTGTATGTCAGAATTAGCATTCTCTAAAACATATTTTTGTAATGGTTTTTTTTTTTAGCTTTATATTTTCGAAAGATAATAAACCCATTTTTGCAGCCATTGTAAAAGCATTGCCAAAGTTAATTAGGTTTTCAGACAGCAGGGGTCTGCCATTAAACAATTTATCTTTGCTTCTTTTCATGCTGCTTTAGTTTAGTTGGGAACTACTCTATCTGTCCACCTCTGTTTAGCTGGACAATGTATAAACAGTCATAGGCCATTTCATTAGTCAAGGGAAAGGTGTGTATATTCATAGATCATCTCATTATTCAGAGAAAATGTATGTATATATTCATAGGTAATTTCATTATTCAGGGAAATTGTGTATTTGTGATTAGACTGATAAATCCTGATTTACCACATGTGACTTCATGGCAGAAATATAAATAATATAAATTTCATAAGATCTCATACATAACCTGTTTTTTTCCCACTCTTCATTATCACCCCACATGCAGTGAGATACCATATGTGCAAAATGCATAGTGAGCTGTAGAGATATGGGTTATCCTGATCAGTTAATTTTCTTCACAAGAGATTTTCCAGAGGTCATGTAAGTTAAGGATTAAAGGTTACCCCAGTGAAAGTTGGGTGGCCTTTTCTAGGAGGAAGAGGCAGCATGTGGAAAGTCTTGGAAGGGTGCAAGAACAAGTGTGGGGTACAGAAGGCAGATGCTATGTGTGGCCAGAGAACAGCACTGGGGAGCCCTGGGCCTCAGAGTCAGGCAGGGCCAGAGTAGGCTAATGGGCGCATGAGGCTCCTTGGAACGGAGCCAAAACCTACTCAGGGATGCAGGGATAGGAGAGAGGAGCAGAGCAGCCCAGGACGGCACATGGGCAAGGGCAGGGGAAGGAGAAATCGAGGATGACCCCCAACCTAGGCTTGGCTGCCTGGTAAGGTCAGTGGCCTCCTGGAGAGGGAGACAGGAGTGGTGCGGGCTGGGGAACAGAGTGCGTGAGGTCAGCACTAACCCCCACAGGGCTTGAGAAGATGGGCACTCGGAGATGGCAGGGGCTCAGGCTGGCCTTACTGAGTCGGGGGTTTATATGTAGGTGTCAGCAGGCGAGTAATCGTGAGCTGGGAATGTACTATTATTGCGGGTGAGAAAGGGCATGGCTCACTTGGGATACTGCTTGTTGCAGGTGAAATCGTTGTGGACTTTTTCAGAGCACGTTGACCGCCAACTCTCTGTTGTTTCTTTAGGAAGCCGTATCACTCTAAACTGGAGGCTTTTGTGAATCACATGTCAAAAGGACCTGGAGCCTCTTTCGAAAGCCCCTTGCACTCGCTGCCTCTTTACTCCAGTCACCAGCTGTGTGAGATGGGAGAGCTCACGCAGACAGGTCAGTACATCGACCATTCTTCCACTTACTCTTCCACCCACTCCTGTGTGTGGTAGACGCGAGCAGCGGGGCCTCGGGTGAGACGCTGTGGGCGCGAGGGTGAGTCAGCACTAGGACCTGAAGCGGCTGTGAGCTCACCAAGGTATCTCATTAAACATTGCTTTTTAAAAATACATTTATTATTTTTGGTCGCACTGGGTCTTCACTGCTGTGTGCAGGCTTTCTCTAGTTGCAACACGTGGAGGCTACTCTTCATTGCACTGCACTGGCTTCTCATTTCAGTGACTTTTCTCACATGTGGGCTCAGTAGTTGTAGAGCACAGGCTTAGTTGATCTAAGGCATGTGGGATCTTCCCAGATCAAACAAGGATCAAACCTATGTCCCCTGCTTTGGTAGGTGGATTCCTATCCACTGCTCCAACCAGGGAAGTCCCATCTGATTTCTAAATATTAAAAATAGCCTTTTCTCTTATTATTAAAAATATATATATTCATGGAAGAGAAAGTAGGAATGACAATTAGGCAAAAGGAAGACGAATCTAAAGCACTCATAATCTCATCAAAGAAATTAATAACCATTAGTGTTAATATCCGGAGAAGGCAATGGCAACCCACTCCAGTACTTTTGCCTGGAAAATCCCATGGATGGAGGCACCTGGTAGCTTGTAGTCCACGGGGTCACTAAGAGTCGGATACGACTGAGCAACTTCACTTTCACTTTTCACTTTCATGCATTGGAGAAGGAAATGGCAACCCACTCCAGTGTTCTTACCTGGAGAATCCCAGGGACAGGGGAGCCTGGTGGACTGCCGTCTATGGGGTCGCACAGAGTCGGACACGACTGAAGTGACTTAGCAGCAGCAGCAGCAGCAGTGTTAATATCTGTATGCAGTCATGGGTATGCACACACACACACACACTCATTCTCACAGGTTGTATCTTCCTCAGCACTATTTTGTAGCCCACTTTTTCACTTAATAATGTATTGTGATAATCTTTCCCTACCAATATGTGTTCATCAACAACATAATTTCTGATAGCTGCATATTCTTCCACTGTGGATAGGCCATGATGTATGTAACCAGTCCCATATTCTTAGATACTTAAGACAAAACAGCTAAAAGGTTTTAGTGCCCAGATCTGAGGGACATGCATATGGTAGAGCCCCACCACACATGGAGCCTGCAAGTGTGTTCCTCACAAAAGCCATCTCTCCCTCTGCGGCCCTGCTCATACTACTGTGCAGCCAGTACACTGTCAGCATAGGTTGGTGAGTTAACTGTGGGTTGGCACGAGAAAGAACTGGTGCCCCCGAGAGGTTCCCGCTTCCTGTCTTCAGTCTGAGACCTCAGAGGACCTTTGTGTGGTCACTGGTCTTTCTGGAGGAATCAGGATGACCATATTTTGTTTCTTGATCCACCAGCATCTTAGGACCTCAGCTTTGATGGAAAGAAGGTCCATCAAACCCCATTGGTTTCCCCATGTTTTGAAAACTATTATTATTGGGGAGAATGATAGTAAATGACCAAGTGGGGCAAGATGAAGGCTCTGGAGGACTAGCCTTGAACAAGGAGTTTTGTCAAAAGCTTTTGCTAATTAGTTCCACATGCGCAAGCTCTGCATTAGTTTAAAGCAGGAGTCCTGGGATTTCCCTTGTGGTCCATGGCTAAGACTCTGTGCTCCCAATGCAGGGGGCCCGGGTTCAGTCCCTGAACCGGGAACTCTATCCCACATGCCACAACTGAAGATCTTGTATGCTGCATCTAAGACCTGGAGCAGCCAAATGAATAAATATTTTAAAAACAAATAAATAAAAATAGAGGAGTCCTTCTCCTACCAGAACCAGAGCCCCCTTTTATTAACAAGTATTTTGTGGTGCTCTCTGAACTATCCCAAAGTGAAATTCAAATATAACCGTTCTATATACATAATTTTACAAAACAGTTATATCAGGTATCCTACCTGTAATATGAAGTAGAAACAAAAGGAAATGATTTTATTATGTAATTGTACATATCTCACTATAAATGTTTGATCACACCTTTGTTAGAAAAGAGAATGAAGTAATCAATTGCTTGCTCGTAAGTGTAGATGGGTGTGGTGACAGCTGCAAATGCAGACTGATCAAAGGATGTACATTGATGACACTTAATACCCCGTACATTGATGACTCTTAATACCCCGTATATCAGGACATGATTTATTTGACAAATGTGATCAAGACAAAAGACAGATGTCCCTTAATTTATTTCTGGAAAATTCAGTAGATGTTGATGTTATGCAAAAATGGTTTTATGTCTGTAGACACAAAAAAACAGTTTTGAAATTGAAGTATTAAAACTTCAAGGATTAAAGTATTAAAACTTGAAGGATTTTCACATATGGGAGAATCTTGTACATTCAAAAGTTATTCAGAACAGAGAACAGTTCCTCGTGAAGACTGTCCAGCCCTTGGCCCCCACCCACAAGGGGTCAGCAATGTTCCTCCCCATGTTACCATGACAACCCTAACCCTCCCTGAGGGCAGAACTGTGCTTGCTGAGAACCACTGGTGGTGAGTAACAGAAACCAACTCAAGCCAAAAAGAAAAAAAAGGACATTTATTATAAAGACTGAGGATGACTCACAGACTCTAAGGGCAAGAATATGACTAGGCCTCCAGAGACTGGTCCCAGCGATAAAAAAGCTGTCTGTCTCTGCTGCTATGGTTTTGCTGTGTGTCTGTCAATGGAGACAGTCCTGGCCACATGTAGAGATGAACTTACACGGTCACGTTCTTGAGAGAATCTGATGGCGTCCTTGAGGGTCAGTGTCCATCAGCTGGCTGGGAGGTCAGGGTAATCGCATCAAGTAGTTTACTCATTCCCATCTTTCTTTCCAATTGACCTATTATCATCAGTGTTTTTCAAATTAGCCTTGCCGTAGAAATCTTATTTGTGGTAGTTTGCTCCTATTCCCTTGGTCTCTTTTAATGGTCATTTTTATCTATTTGAAATTTTGCATCGCTGTTGGAATAATCATTTATAAGTGACACACTTTGGGGACCTCACAGGAACCGTGTAAGATGCAGTTGGTCAATAGTGTCTACTCTGTCCCAGGTGCTTTAGCAGCTGCCATGTGTAGGGCAGGAGGGCGACTGGATGGCACGGCATGGAGGCCCCTGGGGTGCTGCTGCCAGCTGCAGGTTCTTACAGAATAAACACAGGCTTTGGAGTAGACAGACCTATGAAGTGGGGCATGTAACATATTCCCGACAGAGCTGGTAGCCAGTTGCATTTGACAGTGTGTGTAAAGCGCTGAGCACAGTTCTAGCACATGCTAGGCTCAGCAAATGCAGCGAATGCCTCAGAAGTCCAGCAGCCTGTGTGAACAGGAGGGAATGGTTAATTCCACCTGGGGGAGAAAGAGAAGGACAGAAAAGGAATTATAGTATTGGAGTCAGGATGAGGATTTCACTGGGAAGAGAAAGGGAAGGACAGGAGCCGGGTTGTGAAGATGCAAGTTGTGTTTGGAGAGAAGGAGACACCCTGAATGGGTAATATTTCGGCATGAACATGTAGGGAGAAGGTGATGTGAGCCGGGACTAAGAGCACAGGTTGGGCCCACATGGGAGCTGAAGCTCTGGTTCAGCCACATCTTAACTGTGAATGGCTTGGGCCTCAGTTTCCTTCTGCTTTCTTTGTTGTTTTTTTTGTGAGGAATAAAGGAGAAAGGTCTGGTGGCCTTTCATAGGTGGCCTCAGAATGCAGGGTAGGCCCAGAAGAAACTGGGGGCCAGACACAGATTCTGGGTGTTGGCCCTTCTGTGCAAGTCATTTGGAAATGCTAAGACCTGTCCCAGCCCAGATCTCTGAGGGGACTCTGCTCTCAATACTCTTCATTCCGAGTAGGATCTAGATAGCCTTCATGTTATTTTTTTCCCCCTGAGCTGTTCCCCTTCCTGGGCCAACACTGTTCACTCTGTCCCACACATTTCAGCCTGAAGTTGTCGTATCTTTTTGGTTGGGCTTTTCAGACCAGTCGGGCATCTGAATAAGTGGCATCACTGGTCACAGGGCCTGCCCATGGTTTACACTCAGGGAACTCTGATCTCACACTGAAAGGCCATCCCAACATCCTGTTGGCTGGAGAGTGAGCTTGCTCTTATCTTGGATTGCCTTCTCCTACTTGAAGATAAGGCTTTTTCAGTGTTTGTTTTTTTTTTTTTTTTTAACTGTACTGTGGCATAGTTCCTGTGTGTAGTTCAAAACTGTAACTACTAAAGAGAAACTTAAAATTCATGCTGCTACCCACGTTCTATCACCACCCCCCATTTCTGTGCCCCTGTCACCCCCAGATAACCATCGTGTGCCTTTCCAAAGTTTCTTTATACAAAACACAGGCAGCTGCTTACATAACGTTCTTATTTTCCCCCTCATTTTAATTTAAAAGGAGCATAGTAAACACGCTGTTCAGCAATTTTCTCTCTTTTTTTCCCCCAAATATTCCATCTAGGTACCTGGGAGATCATTCCATATCTGTGCAGGGAGAGTATCCTTGCTCATGGGCAGGTAAAGGGCAGGACTGGGCAGAATGGACCCAGAAGGTGAGCAGAGAGCCTTGGGCTGGGAGAATAGGGAGTATGGCGTGAAGAAGGGAACTGGGCAGCCAGGATTTGACTTGTTCTCCTTGCCTGGCTGATTTCTGTGAGCTCCCAGGCACTCTGAGGAGATTTGTCCCTGGGCAGGAGGGAGAAAGCTCTCCTTAGGCTCTGTTACCTCCCGCACCTCCACCAGCAGGCTGGTCTTACCTCTGAGCCCCACCAGTCACAACCCTCCTCCAGAGGAGGGATTGAGGCAGACAGATGGTCCCTGTACTCCCTGGAAAGGTGTGGGTCCAGAGGACAGGGCCCCACTCTGCTCATCCCTTTGTGCGTAATCCCCTTCAACATGCTGGTGGGAGCCCCTTCTGGAGGGTCCCTTGCAGTGGAGGCCAGGCTCGAGGATGTAACCATACAGTGTCTGAAGCCTTCCAGCATTGGGCGCGCCTCAACTCCCCTGGCTGTCCCTTTCACTGAGCTGGTAGTGAGGCAAGCGTGTGGCACTCTTGTGTTTCAGGGGTCGTGCAGCACCTGCAGAACGGCCAGCTGCTGAGGGACATCTACTTGAAGAAACACAAGCTCCTGCCGAGTGACTGGGCTGCAGAGCAGCTTCACTTAGAGACCACTGGCAAGAGCCGGACGCTGCAGAGCGGGCTGGCTCTGCTCTATGGCTTTCTGCCAGATTTTGACTGGAAGAAGGTTTATTTCAGGCACCAGCCCAGTGCTCTGTTCTGCTCTGGGAACTGCTATTGCCCACTGAGGAACCAGTACCTGGAGAAGGAGCAGCGTCGGCAGTACCTATTACGTTTGAATAACAGGCAGCTGGAAAGGACCTACGAGGAGATGGCCCGGATCGTGGACATCCCCACCAAGCAGCTCCGGGCTGCCAACCCCATAGACTCCCTGCTCTGCCTCTTCTGCCACAACGTCAGCTTCCCCTGCACCAAGAACGGCTGTATCACCATGGACCACTTCAAGGTGATCAAGACGCATCAGATAGAGGATGAGAGAGAGAGGCAGGAGAAGAAGCTGTACCTGGGGTACGCGCTCCTGGGCGCCCACCCCATCCTGAACCAAACTGTCAGCCGCATGCAGCACACAGCAGAGGGCAAGAAGGAGGCGCTCTTCACCCTCTACTCTGCTCATGACGTTACTCTGGCCCCGATTCTCAGTGCCTTGGGCCTTACGGGAGCCAGATTCCCACGGTTTGCGGCCAGGTTGGTCTTTGAGCTCTGGCAGGACAGGGAGAAACCCCGGGAGCACTCCGTCCGGATCCTCTATGACGGTGTTGACATCACGTTCTACACTTCATTCTGCCAGGACCACCACAGGCGGTCTCCCAAGCCCATGTGTCCCCTCGAAAATTTAGTCCGCTTCATCAAAAAGGACATGTTTGTGGCCCTGGGTGGTGGTAGTACCAATTATTATGAAGCATGTCACAGGGAAGGATTCTAAAAGGTACACGATGCAGCGCTGAGAATCTATGCTAATTCAAAAGGATGGGAAGGTCCACTTCTAGTTCTGTTGGCTGCTAAAGTTACAAGGTGGTTTTTAAAGGCCAGAAATCATGCTTGGGGCCCATGTGGATTTGGGGTTGAACAGGGAGTATGTTACTGTAATTGGGTTCATGAGTAACTTGAGACACAGTGGTCAGTTCACAGAGAAAGGAAGGTACTTTATTCCAGCGAGACTTTACTTGATGCCAGAATAATATTTCAGTGCCCAAAGCTGCCATTTCAAATGTGTATTCTTTAGATCTGCCTTGGTACTGTGTGATGGAATCAGCAAACTTCAGCCAAAGCTCCTCTTCATCTGGGACAACCTCACCTTGTCCTTGTTCAGTGAATGGTTTCCTGAAGTGATTCATTTAAAACAGGGGTGGGCAAACTTTTTCCATAAAGGGCCAGATAGTAAATATTATAGACTGGACCAAAAGGCCACCTATAGCGCCTGTCACAGCAGCTTGACGCTGCTCTTGTAACATGAAAGCAACCACAGATGACCCATGGATGAGTTAAGCATGGCTGTCACAGGCCACACGAAAGAGGCAGTGGGCCAGCTGTGGCCTGAGGGCTGTGGTTTGCTGACCCCCATTCTAAGAACCAGGCTGCACTACAATTGCACGTTCAGCACTTTTTGAGAGAACCAGTTGAATACCCAGAATTATTCAGTGGTGCCTCCAGTAACTTCTGCTAGAAACACAGAATCTGGTCTGTATCTGACATTATAACAAAACTTGAGGGGGAAACAAACATTGAATCAGAATGAATCATAAAAAAATTACTAGAATAATACTTGATGTTCATGATGATTGTGGTATAAGATAGTTTTGAGTATGTCTTCGATATTTGTCTGCTGTAGTCTGTTTGCTGTACATGCTGAAATTTTTGTATTCCATTTAGTATTTTTATAGTCTAGGAAAATATTTTCTAAGACCAGTTTTAGATGTGCTCTTATTCCTATGAAATATTCAATTTACTGTGTCTGCTTGGTAGTTAGAAGGGAACTAGAAGCTGAATTCAGGCACTTTCTCCCAATAAAACTAATGATCGTTCATTCCCTTTGACAAGCAGTAGAATTGGATCAATTTTTAAACCATTTTCGTCAGTTTCAAATGGTAAATTCAAATTGATTTTTAAATAAGTTTTTGGAAGAACTTTGTTACTAGATACTTAAATAATCTTTATAAGGTATTTTATATATTAGAAGCAATTATAATTAAATCTGTGATTTCTGCCTAAAATGGTGCTAGTTCTGTGCAAAGAAATGTAAAGTGAGATTCTCCAATGTCGTTGCCATTCCAGCCTTTTTTGTCTGTTTTTGTCCAGTGTTTCATTTGAATACATCTGTTTCTATTAATAAATTTTTGAAGAATACTCATACATGTAACTCATGGTTTGTACCTATAAGTCACTGTTTCTTTTCAAGTGAGTTTTAATTGTTTTATCTTAAATAAAAGCATTTTAAATTAGAAAACTCTACAGTACACATGGGGAAGGGAGGCCAGTGTGACTAGCAACGGGCCAAGCCGGGCCTGCTAGGGTGACCGGAAGGGACAGAGTCCTGCCCTGGGCCACAGAGGGGCTACAGCTTCCTTCTCTGACAGGAGAATCAGGACTTGGTGGTCAAGGGTGTGTCACAGCTGGTGGCCCTGGACTGGGTGACAGTTTATCTCAAAGTCTTCTTTTATTGCTGAAAATCGTGTGTTGTCGTCCAGTCAGTAAGTCGTGTTCAACTCTTTGTGACCCCATGGACTGCAGCATGCCAGGCTTCCCTGTCCTTCACTATCTCCCAGAGTTTGCTCAAACTCATGTCCCTGGAGTTGGTGATGCCATGCAACCATCTCATCCTCTGTCGTCTCCTTCTCCTCCTCCACTCAATCTTTCTCAGCATCAGGGTCTTTTCCAATAAGTCGGCTCTTATCAGATAGCCAAAGTACTGGAGCTTCAGCTTCAGCATCAGTCCTTCAATAAATACTCAGGGTTGATTTCCTTTAGAATTGACTGGTTTGATCTCCTTGCTGTGTGTTGTCTTTTGAATATTTAAAGCCTATGCAAGTTTTGTTTTTTTTTTCCTCCCACTCGCAATCTATCTAAATCAGAACTGGTAAACACAGCTTGAAGATTTTAAAGTAAAGGTGAATCAGGAGATATTTTAAAAATCAATTTTGCAACATCTGTTTTGGTAAAGGTGGATATTTTGCATAAGAGCCAATATTAAAAGTGCGGAGGTTTTGCCTCCTAAGACACTGGGTATGCTGCTGCTGCTGCTGCTAAGTCACTTCAGTCGTGTCCGACTCTGTGCAACCCCATAAACGGCAGCCCACCAGGCTCCCCTGTCCCTGGGACTCTCCAAGCAAGAACACTGGAGTGAGTTGCCATTTCCTTCTCCAATTCATGAAAGTGAAAAGTGAAAGTGAAGTCGCTCAGTTGTGTCTGACCCTCAGTGACCCCATGGACTGCAGCCTACCAGGCTCCTCTGTCCATGGGATTTTCCAGGCAAGAGTACTGGAGTGGGGTGCCATTGCCTTCTCCGAGACATTGGGTATGCATGGCATTAAACTATCCTCCTCAGTATCTAGTTCTGACACATTTCATTTCTATAAACAAACACTGAGCACCCAACTGAGGGTGCTGGAGTTTGTCCTTGGTTTCAGGGCAATGGTCTCAATGACTTAGATTATGGCAAGCGTGGGTGTGCACACTGCATAACCAGCTTTGTTGTTTTCATGATTAAAATTAATACATGCACATGGGGAAACAGTCAAACAATACTGAAAACAACTTCAAAGGAGAAGTTCTCTAATCCTACCTCCAGAGGGAACACGATGAGCTGCTTGAAAAGTATTCTTCCAGAAATTTAACTTGCAGATACAGATATATGTATAATTTTTAAATAGGAACAAGATTATTCAACTTATATTGTCCTGTGACTTCCTTCCTTCAAAATATATTTTGTTTCCTTTAACAGTATGTCTTAGACATATTTCTCGTTGTTTCCCTTAACAGAATGTCGTAAAGATTTCCATATTGAGAGGAGAGGTGGGGGAAAGAAAGAAAGAGAAGGAAGGAAAGACAGCTCTTTTATAGCCATAGAAAATATTTCATGATTTCATGATATAGATGAGACATACTTTTTAATATTTTTAAAGTAATTCCCTTTTTTCTTTCAAGATTTTACTAAAAGAATATTTATATAGTATTCCTGACACAAACATTTTGGCATTTTGACAGCCAGGTAGCTTTATAAAATCATCAGTCAACTGACTGAGTTTATCAATTTAATCTTTCCACAAAAAAACGACCAGCTTTGAAAGTAGTTGGCAGGACTGAATAGCAATTGTATCATTGTGTTGACTCAGGATGCATATCCAGCTTTTCCTGACTATCCAAAGTAGACATTTTAAAAAATAATTTGATTATTTATTTATGGCTGTGCTAGATCTTTGTTGCTGCGTGGGCTCCTCTCTCGTTGTGGTGTGCAGGCTTCTCATTGCGGTGTGCAGGCTTCTCATTGCGGTGGCCTCTCTGTTTGCAGAGCACGGGCTCCAGAGCACTTGGGTTCAGTAGTTGTGGCATATGGACTCAGTAGCTGCAGTTCCCAGGCTCTACAGCACAGGCTCAATAGTTGTAGCACACGGGCTTGGTTGCTCCATGGCATGTGGAATCTTCTCAGATCAGGGATCAAACCCATGTCTCCTGCATTGGCAGGCGGATTCTTTACCACTGAGCCACCAGAGAAACCCTAAAGTAAACATTTTAATCAAAGATAACCACACTGATCTTCAAATGGTGATATTTAGAGCTGTGTGTTCATATAGTAGACACTGGCCATGGAAAGCTACCAGAAATGAGATGCGGTTCTTCTGAACTGGTGTAAGACAATTGGTGAGACATATTTTAATTTTTTCATTAAAACTGAATGAAATTAAAACATATATCCAGAGCCCCCCTAGAAACTTCCCCAGGACCTAGCAACCTCCAGCCCTTTACCCTCCCTTTTCTGCCTGTGTCCCCTTACCCTCCCTTTCCTGCCTGTGTCCCCTTACCTGTATGTGCGTGCTCAGTTGCTCAGTCATGTCTGATTCTTTGTGATTCCATGGACTGTAGCCCATCAGACTCTTCTGTCCATGGGATTTCCCAGGGAAGAATACTGGAGTGGGTTGTCATTTCCTCCTCCAGGGGATCTTCTTGACCCAGGGAATGAACCTACGTCTGCTGCGTTGGCAGGTGGATTCTTTACCACTGAGCCACATAGAGTTCAAGACCAGTTCTTTTTTTTTTTTTTTTTCCAAGACCAGTTCTGTATCACTTCCCAGGTATAAGGCCTCAGGCATCGGGTTCCTCATCTGTAAACCAGGATGACACCTCCCACGAGAGTACAGGTAAAGCCCTGGGCAGCGTGGGTCATCCCCACAATGAAGCCTCCACTACTGCCCCCCACTTACTCTTTCTTTTAACTGTGCTGAGTTACCAAAACCAGCCAGAACTAGAATATGTCCCTGCCCTTTTTTTAAAGCCAGGAAGCCACCTGGAGGCACAGCATTATGCTCTAGGCATAACTGGGAGGTACAGTTCCCCAGGCTCATGCACTTACCTTTGGGGAAAAAAATAACTCAATTCTTCTGAGTCCTGCATGTGTGCTTTGATAAAAAGCACAAAGTGACACCTTATTATAAACATCTCAATGATTTCCCAAGGGAGAGAAAGCTCATTGCTCATCCTTTCCTCGTTTCCTTCATCATCTCTGTCTAATCCCCAGCTTCCTGCTTGAGTTAGAGTTGCTGTCCACTGCAGAAGCAGCAGCTGACCAAAGTTCAGCAAAGGAATGGGAGTCCGGAGGCCGAGGCCATGGGTCTGGCCCCTCTGTGGCCCCAAGAGGCACTGAAGGCAAAGCAGCCCAGGAAGTGATGTGCATCTCAGCAGAGGACTACTTGCCCTCCATGCCTCTACTTTAGGGAACTGCACCCCTCCCTGTTCCTGGGGCCCACCAGTGAGGCATCCTCCAACCTCCCTCCTCCCCAGGGCCCAGGAAAGGCAAGTCCTTCTGGTGGGCAGCTAGCTGCTTTCTTCCAGCATGGAGCCGAGTGTGTCTTAGTTAGGCGCTGCCCAAATGATAAATCCTTTCAGGACCCTTTCTTCAGAAGCTGGTCAGTTACTGGGGCTCCCACAAATGCAAAGCGGCTTGTGCCAGTGAAGGGACGCCACACTGCCCTCTAGTGGCAACTCGGCCTGCCCCTTGTTCAGCAGTTTTTCCTCTTTTCCCTGCAAATAGTAAACGGAGAAGCCAGTTAGCACGTAGGCATGCACAGATGAGGCCTCTTTCCCAGCAAGCTGAAGCTCCCTCTTGTGGCCTAGGAGTCAAGTCTTCTCTTCACCTACCTACACTGTCTTCAAGATGTAACAAGAAGAGACATTCTGTCTCCATATAGTCTCACCCCAAATGCCCTTTTATCTAACTGATGAACCAGCTGTTTGGCAGGCTCATAACTGGCTCCCTGATAAACAGACCATTAAATTGACCTTCTAAATGATGGATCCTGATGGTCTACTGTCCATCTGAAAAATTAATCCTGAGTACTGGCTGGTTGGCTGATTAAGTTTCTAAGTCACAAATCATTTGATTGACCTACTGTCTTTTTTTTTGGAATCTTATTAAATTTTTTTTTTTTACCTGCTCTGGGTCTTTGTTGCTGCGCACAGGCTTTCTCTAGGGGCTACTCTTCATTGTGGTATGTGGGCTTCTCATTGTGGTGGCTTCTCTTGTTGCAGAGCAAAGGCTCTAGGCACACGGGCTTAGTTGCTCTGGAGCATGTGGGATGTCCCTGGACCAGGGATTGTGTTCCAGTTCCTTGCATTGGCAGGCAGATTCTTAACATCTGGACCACCAGGGAAGTCCCAACCTACTGTCTTTCTAACTGAACTACTAAGCTTAAATAATTAAACATCTGAAAGCTTAAACTGTTCGCATCAGGTGGCCAAAGTATTGGAGCTTCAGCTTCATACTTTGGCCACCTGATGCAAATAGCCAACTTACTGGAAAAGATCGTGATGCTAGGAAAGATTGAAGGCAAAAGGAGAAGGGGGCAACAGAGGATGAGATGGTTGGATAGCATCACGGATTCAATGGACGTGAACTTGGGCAAACTTAGGGAGATAGCGAGGGACAGGGAGGCCCGGCATACTAGTCCATGGGGTCACAAAGAGTTGGACATGACTTAGCAACTAAACAACAACAAAGCTTGAACTACCAGCCTGGCTGACTCTCCCACTAACCATTTAGTGTTTATGACTGACGCTGTCCAGCCGAGGTCTGGCAAGACGGAAGGCCTGGCTCCATCACTAGAGGTAACAGTTGGGTGGGAGAAGAGACTGCTCCTTCCTCATACTCTGATTCCTCTTTGAACTCGGGGGCCCACTCTTCTCCCCTCTAGAGCCACCTTAAGACTCCAGAGGGGACAACCAGGAAACTGACCTTCTTATCTACCTCTACACAGGTTCTTCGGAGAAGGCAATGGCATCCCACTCCAGTACTCTTGCCTGGAAAATCCCATGGATGGAAGAGCCTGGTAGGCTGCAGTCCATGGGGTCGCTAAGAGTCGGACATGACTGAGCGACTTCATTTTTCACTTTCCACTTTCATGCATTGGAGAAGGAAATGGCAACCCACTCCAGTGTTCTTGCCTGGAGAATCCCAGGGATGGGGGAGCCTGATGGGCTGCCGTCTATGGGGTCGCACAGAGTCAGACACGACTGAAGCGACTTAGCAGCAGCAGCAGCACAGACTTAGCCCTTAACCAGGGCTCCCTGGTGGGTTTAAATTTTGTTTCCAGATAGTGTGGATACAAAGAGGTGTGTTATCTTGGAAGAGGGGTCACAGCTTTCATTGGAATTTCCAAAGAATCCAGCACACACAAATATCTTCAGACTATTGCTCTGGAAAGATCCTCAGCAAACACATTCAGACAGGAAAAAACCCTTAGCTAAATTCAAGCCCCATTTCTCTCTCACATCAGTCCAGGGTGGCGGGAAGATTAAGGTAGGAAGGGTTAGAGAGTCACAGTGGGCATGGGTGTGGTAGGGTGGAAGGATAAATGCTGTGTATGAAGTTTCCAGAGAGAAGCCCAAGGATATCAACGTGTGTCCTTTCGGTTTGCAGGTTACATGCAGCCCAACCTGCAGGGCACCCTCAGCTCTGGGCAGAGGGCTCTTTGAGCTGAGAGGAAGGATACATTTACTAGGGTCTTTGTCTGGGGTAGGGAGTATTGTGAGCATGTGGTTATGAGCAGCTATGTGTTTATTTACACACCCGTGTGCTCACGAGGGTGAGTATAACACAGCCTGTGGTTATGTGCATGGATGTTCTTTGTGTCAGTGTACATTGTGTGCTCATTCCTGGACCCCTCAAGTCTTTGGCGAGGGTGGGTGGGGTGTTGAAACAGATTCTGGGTAAGAATTTCACTAAGTGAGACAATCTACAGACCGGCCGGAGGCCCACACGAGAAGTGCGGGAATCCTCAACTCCTCTCTCTCCTTGAACCCCGCATCCCCCTCATCCCGAGTCCACTGCCACCGTCGGATCCCATCGCCTCCCCTTGGACTACTACTCGGTCTTCAATGCCCTTCCCTCGAGCCCCCTCCGGACAGCAGCCACAGTGCCCTTATTTTTCTGAAGTTAGGATGCCTAGGTAGCGCGCCCCACCGAAATCCACAACAGATTTATACTGTCAGGGGATAACGCCCGAGATCTCCTGCGTGTGACTCGGGGTCCTTTCACGACCGCGGCCTTGCTCGCTGGGCACTCTGCGCTCTCGAGGCCCCGTTCTTTTAAATGTGTCGCTGCTGGGCCTGGTTCTATTCCGCACCCCCAAGCTTTGGCTCTGATGCCTCGTCCTCCCAGCCTTTACGCACTCCTACACCCTGCATCTCGGCGATTATCACTTGCCGCTGTAATTGCCCGATTACAACTGGCAATTGTAATTGACAGAAGATCCAAGTCCGTCCGTCACGTTTCACTTGGGGACCCCTCCCCAGAGGACTCCCCAGAGGACAAAGCCTGAGCCGGCGCCAGCCACACACAACCTCACGTGTCTCTTTCCCGCCGGGCGGAGCATCTGAAGCCCAGGGAGGCGAAGACGAAAATGCGCGTGCGCATAAGGACCAGTAGGAACTACGACTCCCAGAATCCTCCTGACAATATTCCATTCCCACAAGGCCTCGCGGGGCCCCACCCCGGAATTGTGCTCTTTGCCTGAAAGCGGAAGTTAGGGCGAGTTTGGCGGTGGAGTCGGTGCCTGAGAGGGTAGAAGAGGTTTTACGGATTGTCTACCTCCAGGGGTCGTCAGTGAGTCAGAAACCGGGACGTCAGAGGGAAAGGACCTGGCAACAGCCTTTCAGTGCATTATTCCGCTTTCCCTCTGGCGCGCACGACCAGGCCCAAAGCCGCCGTACACTCCCACCGCCGCGTTCTCTGTCCCCACCTCTGGACGGTCCCTGGGAATAGAGGCCGATGGCTCGATGGTCTTCAGTTCAGTTCGGTTCAGTTCAGTTCTGTCGCTCAGTCGTGTCCGACTCTTTGCGACCCCATGAACTGTAGCGCGCCAGGCTTCCCTGTCCATCACTAACTCCCAGAGCTTACTCAAACTCATGTCCATCGAGTCGGTGATGCCATCCAACCATCTCATCCCCTGTCTCCCCCTTCTCCTCCTGCCTTCAATCTTTCCCAACATCAGGGTCTTTTCCAAGGAGTCAGTTCTTCGCATCAGGTGGCCAAAGTATTGGAGTTTCAGCTTCAGCATCAGTCCTTACAATGGTCTTGGTCTTGGGTAAAGCTTATTCCCAATGCTGCATTGCCCGTCTTGCACTGGGAAGAAGTGAAGACCTGGCCATAAAGGGCATAACTCACAGGGCTCCCCATGTTGGTCTTACAACTTTGCTTCTTCTAGCAGTAGCTGCAGGAATCGAAGCTGTGGACTGTGGGACAGGTGTGGACAGTAGCACGGAGGGGAGAAACTTGTGGATCCTGACCTGCTATTGCGGTTCCCAAGATGTTTCCAGTGGCCCCAGCACTATGGGTATGTAGGACTGGTCCAGCCCATATACTTAAATGCTTGGATTCTGTACAAAGTCAGCCCCCTTCCTCAGACCCTCCAGTCCCAGCTTCATTCCCTCAGACCCCAGCAACACCTTATCTGGGCCCTGCTGCCTATTTTCGTCTTGCTCCTGGGAAGCTACTTAGAGCATCCTGACTAGAAATGGGAGCAACTGGTAGGATTGGAATGAAAAAGAGGGTCTGGACCATTTGGAGGAAAAGAAGAAAATTGAAGGGAAAGAGTGGACTAAGAAGGAACTGTAGGACATTTAAGTGACTGACAGCTACTGAAGCAAAATGGGAGGGTTAGGGTATAGGTGAAAGGGGGTGAGAGGTCTCAAAAGACAGAACTATATGTATCTTTAAACAGGCAGATGAACACATTTTTCAGAGTTTCAAGCAAGATCATCTTCCTTTGGTGAAATACAGGGGTTTATCAGGATTACTTGCTGCTCATGAAATTTTACACTGACTGGCTAAAGGTCACATTCCAGGGAGAGGCTGAAACTTCTGTTAGGTTAGGTATTAAGTCTTGGTTTGCTGACGTGGGGCTTAGCACAAGTGACTCCATTTGGGGCCTGTTTCTTCTATTAACAGAATGTCCTTAATGAAGCTGTAAAAAAGTGTTCCTTTTACTCAATTCTGAGCCTGGAGTATGTGTCCTTTTGTTATTCTGTGTGACAGAATGGGAACTATAATAAAGCAAGTCTGCTGCATCTGAAGATAACTGCTCATCTTGAAAAAAGTGTTAGGAAAGGTAGTTACGTGCTCAGTCTTTCAAACCCTGTACTGTTGTATAAGAATGTGCTTTGGGCCCAGAACATTTCCTTACAAAGATATAAAGAGCTCTCACAGTCTGGGCTGGGCATATGCCTTTGTTTGGGAATATCTTTTCCTATTCTGGACTGGATGTGTACTTCTTTGTTCTGCTTAACCGTGTGCATCATGTGACACCCAACCAACCCTACTGCTGTATCTGTTTGCAGCAGGGAGAGAATTGGGGCCTTTGCTTATAGCACAAGAAGAGTGCATACAGATCTGCTGGCCATAGGGACTGTCATCAGTGAAGCTGATCTTGCTCTTTCTCTTCACTGGTAAAGAGTAAAGCATTGTTCACACATTGCCTCTGTGAATTGTGTCTTTTTGCAACACCAATACCTACAACCATGGAGCAGGTTGACACCCTCGGGCTGATACTCTGGTGGAAGATGTTGTTATACCAACTACTAGCCTCCATGCAGTGGGACTCCTCCCCTGGAGGTGGTAATAAGTGTCACTTGCTCAACAAAAAGCAATTCTGTGCTTGTTTGATTTGCTAGCTGCACTAGATTCTCTTTTAAAAAGCATCTCTTATCTTGAATGACTGGACAACAGTGATCTTTTTTGGACTTGGATATTTAGTAGAAATTTTCTAGAAGATAAAAGTCAGGTTGTCATTTCAAGAGAAGCAACTGAGATTATTGTTGACAACGATAAAATGTGGCCTTTCAAGCAAAAATTAGAATTTGAAAAACATAACTGCCGTGCGAGTGTGTTTGTGTATGTGTGCACGCACATGCTTAGTCACTCAGTCATGTCTGACTCTGTGACCCCATGGACTATAGCCTCTCCAGGCTTTCCTCTGGCCTTGGAATTCTCTAGGCATGTATACTGAAGTAGGTAGCCATTCCTTTGTCCAGGGGATCTTCCCCACCCAGGGATCGAACTCAGGTCTCCTGCATTATATGTGGATTCTTTACCATCTGAACCACTAGGGAAACCCATGCTGTGCTGTGCTTAATCACTCAGTTGTGTCCGACTCTTTGTGATCCCATGGACTGTAGTCCCCCAGGCTCCTCTGTCCATGGGATTCTCCAAGAAAGAATATTGGAGTGGGTTGCCATGCCCTCCTCCAGGGGATCTTCCCACCCCAGGTCTCCCGCATTGCAGGCAGATTCTTTACCATCTGAGCCACCAGGGGAGCCCAAAAATACTGGAGTGGATAGCCTATCCTTTCTGCAGGGGAATTTCCTGTCCCAGGGATCGAACCAGGGTCTCCTGCATTACAGGGAGATTCTTTACCAGCTGAGCTACCAGGGAAGCCCAGGGAAACCCATACTACCATGTAAATATCTTGACAGCTTTGCATGCTTAAAAGATTCTTCTGATGAGCTTGGTGATGATGTTGCTGCTAAGTCACTTCAGTCGTGTCCGACTCTGTGCGACCCCATAGACGGCAGCCCACCAGGCTCCCCATACCCTGGGATTCTCCAGGCTAAGAACACTGGAGTGGGTTGCCATTTCCTTCTCCAATGCATGAAAGTGAAAAGTGAAAGTGAAGTCGCTCGGTTGTGTCCGACCCTCAGCGACCCCATGGACTGCTGCCTTCCAGGCTCCTCCATCCATGGGATTTTCCAGGCAAGAGTACTGGAGTGGGGTGCCATTTCCTTCTCTGTGGTGACGATGTTAGTGGGTGTGATTTCAAAAATATGTCAAATAATGAAATGTGTGTCAACATTTGGAAGATCTGCAAAGCTCAGTATATTAGATATCTGTTGTTGAATAACAGGTTACTCCAAAACATAGTGATTTAAAACAAGAAAATTTACTATTTTCTGTGGGTCAAAAGTTTGGGAGTAACTTATGTAGGTGGTTCTAACTTTGGGTTTCGCTCACCTACAGTTGCAGTCAAGGTGTCTGTCTCTTGAGGCTGCAGTTGTCTGAAAGCCTGACTAGAGCTACAGTATCTGCTTCCAGGATGGTACGCTCCCATGGCTGTTGGCAGGAGACTGCATATTTCACCCCGTGTACCTTTCCATAGGACTTTGAGTATCCCCACAACATGGCAACTAGTTTTCCCCAGAGCAAGTGACCCAAGATCAAGGGAGCAAGATAAAAGCATCAATGTCGTTTATGATCTATCCTCATAAGTCATATTCTGTAATTTCTATCACATTCTATTCTTTAGAAGTGAGTCATGTGTACAGTCCATTCTTAAGAAGGGGAAAATAAGTTCTACTTCCTAAAGGGTGGAGGACCTAATACATGGACATATTTTAATATCACTATATTTAGTGACCCAATATTTTACAAATGCCCAATGTATGACATCACAAAACTACAATGCATGGGTTAAAAAAAAAACTATTCCAATTGCACGATAGCCCAATGGATTTTTAATGGCACAGAATACAAAGAGTTCATTGATGCAGTTTTAGATTCCACATTGCTACTAACCTTTAAGAAGCTATCATTTGTTAGGTTTTGGCATGATATCAAATAAAATGGGGCTTCCCAGGTGGCACTAGTGGTAAAGAACCCACCTGCAATCCAGGAGACTTAGCGACGTTTTTGATCCCTGGATCAGGAAGATCCCTTGGAGGAGGGCATGGCAATCCACTCCAGTATTCTTGCCTGGCACATCCCATGGATAGTGGAGCCTGGTGGGCTACAGTCCATAGTGTCACAAAGAGTTGGACATGACTGAAGTGACTTAGCATGCAAATAAGAATATCCAAAATTATCTGAAAAGACTATTAAAGTACTCCCCTCATTTCCAACTACTTATCTCTGTGAGGTCAAATTTTCTTCATATACTTCACCCAAAATAATGTTAGAACCGACTGGAATGCAGAAGCAAGTATGAGAATTCAGCTGTCTTCTATTAAGCCAGACAGATTTGCAAAAATGTAAAATACTGATTACTGCTGCTGCTGCTGCTGCTGCTAAGTCACTTCAGTCATGTCCGACTCTGTGCGACCCCATAGACGGCAGCCCACCAGGCTCCCATGTTCCTGGGATTCTCCAGGCAAGAACACTGGAGTGGGTTGCCATTTCCTTCTCCAATGCATGAAAGTGAAAAGTGAAAGTGAAGTCGCTCAGTCATGTCCGACCCTCAGCGAC